>NC_080425.1:3944539-4284079 GCF_029873635.1 Malania oleifera | reverse complement strand
GTCATAATTGCAATATAAGCCTTTCATTCTTAAATTGTGTAAACACCTCATTTATTTCTATTACCGAAAAAATCCCCCGTAGAAGTTTACCTTAGTTACCAATCAAAAGAACAAGAAACAAAAAGGGACGTTTGGTTATATTCTCAAGAAATTATGAAGACAAAGCCATAAAATTTGAAATCTAAAAGCAAAAAAGATATTGAAAACCAAAACCAACATTCTGTTGGTAGATTTATAAGAAAACAAATTCAAATTTTGACTGAACAAAATGCCCCAAAATTTTAGTTACTGAATCAAATCAACCTACAAAAGGTGTATGTAAAAAAAAATCTATTACTTAAGATTATATTCAAAAGCTCGATTTTTAGGGCTATAAGAAAACTATTTGTTGTTGACAATTTTTTCATCCTTATTATCTTTTAAAACTTTTAAAATTTTATGAATATATTTATTTTCATTCTATGTTAAATTCAAATGACCATCTTATTTTAGTTTTAATTAAAAATTATGTATAAAATAAATAACTTGATTCACAAAAGCTAAGTATGACTATTAAAATATTTTGCCAAAATAATTAAAAACCACAAAATCTATATTTCGGTTTTCTCGAAAATAGTTGCAAACGAATTATAAAAATAGAAATCTTGGAACATAAACTTGTCATAATCTATTTCTTTTATGCACAAGAACAAAAATAAAAATACAAATAAAAATAAAAATAAAAATGATGTGGTACAAACCTAAGTTTTTTAGAGCCTTCCTTAATTCTTGAAATTGTACCATCTAACTCTTCCAACTTTTGGATATTTTTGTTCTTTGCTCATGCCAGGCTGCACGACATATTTTCATGCATCTCCTTTTATCACTGGCTGAAAATTGCACACCTTATAAAGAGGCACGACACTAGTTGTACCACTCTTGCTTAACTAGTTAATCGAAAGTATACTGCGGTTTCATCATACAACCAAATTTACAACCATAAAAAGTAAAGTAGGCAAAGTAGCAAGCATTCTCAAAAGGAAATGAAAATCATGTTGTAGGTTGTAAAGTAAAGTATTTATTTATTAACACCTTCGAAGGCAATGTGTGTTTAGTGAGGGAAGCAAACACAATAAACACGTTTACAATAACTAGAGAGTTTTTACAATGATTGATCACCCTCTTCTAAATAATTTTCTATGCTTTCTAGCTCCAACACTAGGAAACATCAATCTTTCCAAAGAGTCATGCTCTCATTTTACACAAAGGCATGTTCTTACTCAAAGAATAAAACCTATACTACTATTTACATGATAGTCACCCATCCCATATAACTAAGACAAGAGGTCATAGACAAGTATAATGTCTCAAACAAGCTTAACTCGTGACACTCTCCCCCACTGACGCGGTTAATATCCTTGTAGACTTTAACATTGAGTACTCTTTCAACTTTGTCCATGAATGGTGTCATAATGCCCCAGAGAAGGGTCCGAAATGGTGAGGAATAATAATAACATAAGTTCGATGGAGTCACCACTTGTAGAGACCCAAAATAATAATAATAAAGAAAAGTGGGAAATCGGTTTGGTGCAGGACCAAATCGTCGACGGTTTGGTAAGTTCAGAGGAAAACTGTCAACGGTTTTAAATTACAGAGGTACAATAAAGGTAAAATGGTAAAAATCGATTTGGTTAAAAACTAAACCATCGACGGTTTCAGGAAAATCGTCGACATTTTTGTCCAGGACAATAGCCTATAAATAGATCCTAGTTCATTTTTTTGGGAAAAATTATAACTCTCTCACTCTCTCTCTCTAGGCTGCGAACACACACACACAGACTCTCTCTCTCTCTCTCTCTCTCTCTTCAATTTCTCCTCAAATTTTAGTCAAATTGACGATCAAACACCATTACAGGGTCCCAGCTTCGATCCTTAGCATTTTAACCGAAGCAAATTCGTTGTTTGGGGATCCTAGGCACTACTCTAGGGATAAGTTAAGGGAAATAGATTATGTAAGTTAGTTTTGGAAAATTTAACCGATTAAATTGTAGTATATGATTACAGGAATAATATATATATATATATATATATATATATATATATGTTTTTCTGAATATTCAGGAATATGAAAATGGAAATTTTGAATAATTATAATATGTATGTTTTCGGAAAATAAGGTATTTTGAGTTTAAGTAAATCCTAAAAATGATTATACGTTTATTTCTCAGTAAAATATATTTTCCCCAAGAAGATTATCATATTATAAATTATCATTCAAGTTGAGTGGCATGAGTAATGAATATGTTACTGCATAAATAAACTTGTTATAATATTTTATGATGATATAGAACAAGTATGATTTTATAATGATTTCTGGAAATGTTATGAATATTATGGAATTATGATATGACAGTATTCAATCAGATTTATGATATGATAGTATTCAGCTAAATTTATGATATGACAGTACTCAGACAAATTTATGATATGACAGTATTCAACCAGATTTATGATATGACAGTATTCAGACAGATTATGAATATGACAGGTTTTATGAAAATGAAATCAAGGTACAGTTTTAATATATATATATATATATATATATATATATATATATGAACAATATTGTATGGTATAAGAACCCTGATGGACCAATAATGTTCAAAGCACGGTACCGTAGCTAATATGATATAGTTAGTGCCACCACACTATTCAAGAAGTGTTGGTGTATGGATAGTCGATTAAGCCAAAGAAGAGTAGAGTACCCCTCTAGCAGTCCGGACTAGGCTAGGTATCCAATCATACTTATACACAGGTTATGTTTGGCTTAGCATGGTAGGTCAACCATTGCTAAGTCCCGCCTACGGGTCATAGAACCTGATCATGTGGGGTTATTACATGATGTTATATGATTGTCCATTCAGGGGAAAATTCTTTTATGTATGGATATAATAGATGATTTACATACACAGAGAAGTTACGAAATAGTATGCTTATGTTGAAAAGTATGTATTTTCCAAGCATATATATATATATGAGTACAGATGTGACGCCCGATTTTTCGTACCAATTTTTTTTATATAAACAATAATAAATATTCACACGTCATCAACAATATTCATAAATCACCCACGTCAACAGCCCTATTACCACTCATATTGTAATGACCTGAAGATTAATGGTATTTAAATAATAAAGAGAGAGAGAAATGGAAACAGTAACAGAAGGAGGCAGCAAACTTCGTCGACAACGCTGCACTTTAGGCTCATCGACAAGTAGATACCGAGAGGATACCTAGGCGACTCTAAATTTCGTCGACAAGGGGGGAAGTTCATTGATGAGTTGCCTTCTTGACCTTGTCAACGAGGTGACGTGGCTCGTGGATGAAGGCCAGTGTATAAATAGTCTTAAACTCATATTTTTAGCGAAGTTCTCAGCAAAATCTTCCTTTTCTCTCTCCTCTACGGCTTCTCCCTCCTCTCTCTTCGATTTTGGCCCCGTTAGTCGCCAGATTGACGATCTAAGGCCACCACGGCGCTCCTAGTAAAGTTCTCTCCAAGTCTGCTAGAGCGGATCATTGGTGGGACTGAGTTAAATTTCATCCCAAATTTAGGGTAAGGTCTTTTATTCAAAATTAGGCTTTCCAGTAGTTATAAGAAATGTAATAGACTCGAAAATAATGATATTTTATTCTGGGATATATTATTTTCAGGGTGTTGAGTGGAGAACCCTGCGAGAGTAGGACCCGTGTCAGTAGGGGATTTTAGCAGGAATCAGGTAAGGGAAACATGCTATGTTAGGCAATTTTATGATTCAGTACAAATCATATGTTTTTAGCAAATTATTATTCAGACCATATATACAGTTTTCAGAGTTTGATAATATTAATATTTAAGTTGTGTGGCATAAGTTTAATATTAGATCAGTACAGGGTTTATATAATTTTCAGAATACCATGATTTATAGTATACGTACAGAAACTTGTATTTTACAGTATTTTCATAATACTATGTTATACATACCTTAGAACCATAACATTCAGCCACTACAGTTAATCAAATATTTCAGGTATTCAGTTATGCAGATATCTCATATATTCAGTTATTACAGTTTATTCAGGCCAGTTTATATAATGTTATGGTTATTTCAGTTGTTACAAAATCATGGTAAAAGCAGTATGTCACGCCCCGAACCCGCAAGTGGGTCCCAGGTGTGAATAAAGTAACCTAACCTGTCTCTGTATCAGTTTAAAACATACATGATACGATGTAAAAGAGGGTTCGACCCCGTGGGATGAACGGATGCCCACATACATACATACAACCACCCATACTCATCCAAAGTACGCAGCGGAATACAGTCTTTTATACATAACTAGTATCATACCAGAGTCTATACAAGTTAGGATATACATTCCCATAATACAAAACATACCCCAGGTGTCAACAAAACCATCCCGACAACCTGGGTACCAAAAACCCGTACCTAGTAGGTACTAGCAGTAGCTAATGACACCCCTGCTCCCAGATGCTACGATGCTAATTACGACTACCTGAAGGACCTAAAAAACATTGTACGTACATTCGGGGTGAGACACCTCTCAGTAAGGAAGAAAGCAACTTGTATCAGTGTGTGGCATACCAGTGTTATTTTACATACTTCATAACACTATAAAAGATACGATACAGTTCGAAACATTTCCATACAGTTTCATACATATACATACAATTCCATACAGTTCCAATATTTTCAAAAAAACCATTCCAGTACATATGATATCCAAAACATACGGTCAGTGTCGTCACACTAGTTCGCAACTACACAAGGTCACCTCATCTCACAGCGATTATTTTGCTACACACGCAACTACGCTACGACGACCAAGGCCCACAGTGATTACATTGCTCCATACGCAACTACACAAGCTCACCTAGTCTCACATCAATTACATTGCTACATACGCAACTACAATGCGACGACTCAGGCCCAATAGTAATTACATTGCTACATACGCAACTACACAAGGTCACCTAGTCTCACAGCGATTACATTGCTACACACACAACTACGAAGCGAGGACTCAGGCCCACAGTGATTACATTGCCACATACGCAACTACACAAGGTCACCCAGTCTCACCACAATTACATTGCCACATGCACAACTACGCTGCAACAACTTAGGCCCATAGTGATTACATTGCTACATACAGTGTAGAACACACCCTTCGGTGACCAGTCGGAACATACTGGTGATATTTCTCACCCCGGATATAGAGCCGGCCACTCTCACCCACGGTAGTTAACCAATACATGGCTATTTTACAAATCCCTAGAATCATTTTGGAACTCACGTTCCTATACATTTCAGCGTACGGTAATTAGTAGCCACATAGCTGTTTTACAAATACTTGGAACAAATACATACACCCATACATACCACACTTATTTGGTTTACAGAAAATCATATCAATTACAATTTCAAGTATACAGTTTATGCAAATATGGATTATGGTCACCTGAATAGTACAATTTTAACATATCCAACAATTTCCAAAACAACGTAGAGATGATACCCGAAATTCCTAATTTTTTCCCGAAAACTATAACCCAAAAATCTCGTATTTTTACTCAATAAATTTCCCCAAGTAAGTAGTCAAAACATACATACGATCGTAGCCTACAAGCTTACCGATCCTGATTTCAAAAATAAACTGATATAAATAGAATCCCCTTACCTTAACCCGAAATCTAACTACGAACTCTATGGTCCTCAAAACTACGAACCAAGACTCCAAAACCTACAAATCACAATACAGTACATGCTTACAATTTGTACTACTACACATATATTGAATCAGAAATGAAAACCGAGCCTTACCTCGATTTTTGCCCGAAACCCGAAAACCTCCAAAACGAGATTCCGATCCGCTAGAAACGTAGAGAATCCTTCACTGATCCTCACAGTAACTTTGGATTTTTGATTCAGGCGACAAACGGTGAGGCAATCGAGGAGAGAGAGAGAGAGAGAGAGTTTCAAATTCTAAAGAGAGAGAGTTTGGGGAAAACTTAATCCCAAAGCAACCCAAATATATCTTTTATAGGCCTTTGACCCGAGGGGATTCGTTGACGAATTGAGGTCCTTGTCGACGAATTCTTCACTAGCCTCATCGACGAATCGGCAGCCTCATCGACGAGCCAGATATTCCAAATTTTCCTGGACCTCTCGGCATTCACTCATCGACGAGCTTCTGAATTTCGTCGACAAGAAGCCTTCAGCCTTCGTCGACGAATTATGGCCTCATCGACGAAATCTGTGAAATTCCATTTTTTTCCCTTCTTTACATAATAAGTCCATACATCACGGTTCAGGTTCTTACACAGTATTTTAGAAATACAAGTTATTTATATATAGTATCAGACCCTAATGGACCCTATTCAGCCAGCAGAGCACGATACTGTAGTTATATACAGTTCAGAGTGCAACCACTACTCAGTTAGTATGTGGTATTCAAAAGTCAATCGTGCCTATGTTGTGGACAGGCTCCCCATCAGATATGGGTTGAGGGGGCTGATCTGACTGTCGGAGTTCAGTTGACTTATCCCGATCGGCCAGTCAGTTAGGTCCTGCCTTCGGGCCGCAAAACCCTGTCAAGAGGGGTTAAATCATGACTTTCAATTATCTATCCAGGGAATTTTCTCAGTTATTATATAAACATATGATCAGCTTTACAGGAATTAGTCTTACCTATAGATATTAGCAGTATTATGAACAAAATACTCCGAAAAATCAGTTTATGTTAAGCATAGGTATGATTTATATTATAGCAGGTAACCAGGTTTTATTCAGTTTTGTTATTTATGGTATTTTTCTAAATCATATTTTACACGCATGTAGCTCATTTTCTACACACTAGCAATAGCATATTTTATCTTACTGAGCGTTGTCTTATCCCAATAATGGACACTTTTTAGGTGATCCAGCTAGGTAAATAGATCAGACTCGCAGATAGAGGGGGTTACAATGCAGGCCTATTAGTAGGGTGAGTCTTTTTTGGGAAGGGAGTACTTTTGTATAGTCCTAGTTCAGTTGTATATGTATATTTTGAGAGCATTTTAGCACTCTAGTATTGTGTATTTGTGATTATGATTATATGAACTCAGCTTCTCGCTGCTTAGGTTGGTAGTTAGATTTTTATTGGAAAATATTATAGTAGTGTAAATCTCAGCTTAAATGAATATTAAAAAAAAAAAATTTAGCAAGTCATTACACATATGACCCGACCCGCATTAGGTACTGGGTAAATAGTCATTTCATTTTTTGGCCGCAGGAATTTTCTCTCTCTCTCTCCCTTTAGTTTTCCCTACTTCTCTCTAGGATTTCAGGCCAATCTTTTGCCAGTTCGATGATCCGAAGCCACCACGACACTCCTGGGGAAGTTCTCTGCATATCTGCTAGAGTGGATCGTCGATGGGACGAGTTTGAGATTCATCCCAAATTCAGGGTAAGGCTTTTACTCGATATTTGGCTTTCCCTGTAGTTGTAGAAAACATAGTACGCGTAGAAATACTGAAGTTTAATTATGGGAAATGTTGTTTTCAGCGTGTTGAACAGGGAACCCTACTGGAGTTGGATTGACTATTTTTGGGGCTTTTCAGGAATCAGGTAAGGGAATAAACTAAGCTAGCTGTTTTATGAAAATTATAAGTAAAATTGTATAGCATTTGATTTCATGAAAATATATGTATATAAATACATATATATATATGAGTATTATGTTGGGAAATACTGCTGAAAATGATGATATGTTTTGGATATATATATATATATATATATATATATATATATATATATATATATATATAATACCCATTTTGTGTGGCATGAGTAGATTTTATGATGAATTATCATTTTCTAGGGACATGATAATATTATGGATTTTTATAATGGAAAACCAGCGTACGAGCCAAGAGTTTTATATGTTTTTCCAGCGTACGGGCCGAGCTATGGATATGTTTTTCCAACGTACGGGCCGAGCTATTGATATATGATACGATGTACGGGCCATAATTGATAAAATATGAAATGCCGATGTACGGGCCGATGATTTTCATGATGTATATATATGTGCAAAATGATATGATGATATTGATTTGATAATTAATGGTATGAAATATCTATGTATCACAGTTTCATTATATGTTATATGTTATCAGAACCTGGTTGGCTTGGTTTAGGCTAGCACTTGTACGGTATCGTTGCTATGTGTTCATGATCATCATGATATTGTATTAATGTTGTTGTATGGAGTAGCATGAGGATGGATAGTCGATGTGGTTTTAAGAAGTGTGGATGCCTCTGGTGTACAGACCAGGTCTGGCAGACCCATCGAACTTACAGACTGTACTTTTGACTTGGCAGTGGTCGGCCAACCATTGTCAAGTCCCGCCTTCGGGGCCACACAACCCAATCATGTGGGGGTAACAATGACAACAGTCAACTAAACTATTAGGATTATTTTCGTATAATTATTATATGAGATGAATTATACTATGAAAATCCAGTATGTTCTATCGTATTATAATTATACATGTTTTTACCAAAAATGATACAAACATATTTACTTGATATGCTTATATATGCTTTTATGTATAACACTGATAAACTCATGTTGTCACGCACTAGTATTAGTTTATTTCCCTTATTAAGAAGTATCTCGCCCCAAAATTGCATGATCATTTCAGGAGCCCCTGATAGGAGAGCGGATAAAGCTCCGCTGAGATAGATACAGTTGATCTGCCCTCTCTAAAGGGTAAGTACTTTGATAGGGTCAAATGGATTCTTTGAAAAGTGACCCTAGGTCTCTTTTGGGTTGTGTATTGTGCATATATAAATACAATGGATATAGTAACTCTGGTATTGTGATGAGTGATGTTGGATTTATGATATTATATGATTTTATGTTTCCTGCTGCTTAGGCTTCCGTACTGTATTCTGATGTATCCCTGATACCCACGGGTTCAGGTTGATTATGATCTACTAGGTTTGTTATAATGGATATAAAAAAAATTATGGAAATTAAGCAGGTCGTTACATAAGGCCACTGCAATAGCAAAAGGAAGGAATCTAAAGGAGATGTCGGTTGATGAATTGATCGATACACTTATTACTTATGAACTAGCTAAAAATGAAAGGAAGAATGAGCAAAACAAAACTAAGAAAGTTACAGCGCTTAAGGCATCATCAAACAGCTCCAGTGAGGGAAGTGATTCAGAATCGGATCATAACATGGCATTTATCACTAAAAATTTGGAGAGTTCATGAGAAAGAACAAGAAATACACCAGGAAATTCAAGGGCTCAAAAACAGAAAAGAGGGAGTCAAGCAGAAGGAAGCAAAAGGATGATCTTCCCATTTGCTATAACTATAGAGAAGTTAGACATATCAAGCAAGATTGTCCCCAGCTGAAGAAAGTGTCTAAGAAGAAGAAGAAGAAGGCACTAAAGGTTGGTTGGAATACTTACAGTACCAGTAGTTCAGAATCTAAATTCAGTGACGACGAGATTGCAAATCTATTTCTAATGGCTCATGAAGACCACGAGATACAATCTTTTTATTCTTCTTCATCTTATTATTCTAGTGATTTAGAAAATGAAAATAGCATGCTTTCTTATGATGAACTGCATCAAGAATATTTGTATACCCTTAAAATTCTTGAGAAAAGGAATAAGAAAAATTCTAGGTTGAAATTAAAATTAAAAGAATTTTCAAAGTTAGTAGAAAGTCAAAATAAATCTCATGCATCTCTCATGAAAGACAAGGATTTGAAAATTGAAGAGTTAGAAAGGGATTTAAAAGATAAATCTAAATCATATGTGTAGTGACCCGAAGAATAATAGCATTTTTATGATAAGGGGGAGAGAAAATAGATATAGAAATAGAAGCAGGCCGTAGACTTTATCGACGAAGGTCTTCAGAATTTCGTCGACGAACACAGGGTTTCGTCGATGAGAAAATACCAAGAGACGGTTCGGGTTTCTCTGAATTTCGTCGACGAACACGGGGGTTTGTCAATGAATTTACTGAAGGATTCGTCGACGAAGTAACATGTCTCGTCAACGAACTCGATCCTATAAATAGTGGAAACCCGGGATTTTCGTCATTTCTCTCGCCGCTCTCTCTCTCCTACGACTCTCTCTCCCTTCTCTCTTCATTTTCGGCCCCACCAATCACCGGATCGATGATCCAAAGCTACCACGACGCTCCTGACGGAGTTCTTTACGCATCTATTGGAGCGGATCGTCGGGAAATCGGAGTTGAAAATCATCCCAAATTTAGGGTAAGGCCTTTTAGTCTTCTTTTGGCCTTGTGGTAGTTATAGGAAATGATACAGGCAGAAAAATATTGATGTTTAGTTCTGGAAAATGTAGGTTTCAGGGTGTTTTGAAGGAGGCCCTACGGGTATCAGGCTAGAGTACAGTAGGGGCTTTTTAGAGATAAGGTAAGGGAAATATGCTATGCTAGGAAATTTCTAAATATTATACAGTTTATTTATTTACGAAAATTCTGTATGTTAGTA
Organism: Malania oleifera; assembly: GCF_029873635.1. Taxonomy (NCBI): domain Eukaryota; kingdom Viridiplantae; phylum Streptophyta; class Magnoliopsida; order Santalales; family Ximeniaceae; genus Malania; species Malania oleifera. The sequence goes on along the minus strand of NC_080425.1, from coordinate 4,273,521 downwards.
TGATGTGGCTTGTGATTTATGTATATGGTATGGGGATACGTTTTACGAATTTAGTTCCATAATTTTATGAATTTCAGTATTATGGTTATACGAACTTCAGTATCATGATTTTATGGATTTCAGTACCATGATTTTACGATATTTCAGTACCATGATTTTTATGAATCTCAGTACCATGATTATACGAATTCCAGTATTACGAATATGCAGTTCTATGTTATGATTATTCAGATTTTAGTACATTATGTAGCATCATGGTTAATTCAGTACTTCAGAATCATGGTAAATCAGATAGACATGTATATAGAAATATATTATACGTTATCAGACCCTATTGGACTTGCAGCTATAAAGCACAATACCGTTGCTACAGATACTATGTTACTTTATGAGTGCAACCACCTATTCAGATAATACGTAATACGGTCAACCACCTAGGCCCTTGAAGAGGTTAGGCTCCCCATCTAGATATGGGTTGAGGTGGGCAGGTCGACTGACGGAGTTCAGTGATTTATTCCTGGTTGGCCAACCAGGGTAAATACAACCTACGGGCCGCACAACCTCGTCATGAGGGGCATGTCGTGACATAGATAACCACAGGGAACAGTTTCAGTTATTATTACTTACGTATTGATTTACAGAAATAGGGATCCTACTTATGTACACTAGAAGTATTTTGAATTATAACCATAATACTGATATGTTAAGCAATATGGAAAAAGGGGTGGTGTACTTTATTATTTGAGTTGTACTTTTGCACTCAGTTATTCATGTTTATATGAAACAGATTTCATGATATATATATATATATAGAGAGTAGCTCATTTGCCACACACTAGTAATAGCATATTTTCTCTTACTGAGCGTTGGCTCATCCCAGTGTTAAAATATTTTTCAGGTGATCCGGGTAGGTGAGCAGATCAGGCTCGTGAATAGAGGGCGACTGTAGTGCCCCATCAGAGAGTGAGTATCATTTTTGGGAATGATTTTGTGTAGCCTTAGCTAGTTGAGCGCATTTTTAGGGGATACAATTATCTTTGTATATTTTGGAAAACATTTCAGCACTCTGGTATTGGTTCTAGTATTGTGTATATTGGTTTATGGATATATATTTGTATGATTCCTGCTTCTTGCTGCTTAGGTTAATATTGTGGTATCAGAATATGCTATTTGTTACAGGAAAAAAAAATCAGATAATTAGGCAGGTCGTTACAATATGTAAATTTATAGAAGGACAAACTAATTTTGAAAAACTCCTTGGAATTCAAAGAAACTCCCTAGAAAATAAAGGCCTTGGTTATAATGGAAAGGATAACCTAAAACAGAGACATCTTTATATGGGATATTTCGTAAAAGAGTCAAAATCTTATGTTCCAATTAAAGACTTTTATAAAAATAATACATATTTTAAATGTAAGAAGTTGGGTCACATAAAATTTGACTGTCCTTCTAAAAATAAAATGCTAAAATTAAGAAAATCTGAAAAGTCAAAGAAGAATCTAGTACTAAACCCCATGGACCCAAGAAAATAAGGGTACCGAAAGTAATATAATATAATATTATATTATAAAGTTAATATATATATAAAGCAAAGCTTCCTGAAGCTTAACTTCAGGAAGCTCCTATAGGAATCCAGCACCCCTCCCCCTCTGGTCTCTCACGTTCTATCTCGTCTCCTCCGTCTCTCTCTCCCACTCTTCTCAATTTCTCGACTGATATTCGCCCAAATAGAAAATCAAGAAATACCGCTAGACTCCATTTTCTGCAACCGTCATTTCTACCGAAGCGAATTTTTCATAGGAGCGATGTAAGCATATCTCATGGGGTAAGCTAAATTCTCACTCTTACCTCAATTTTGCGTAAATCTTAAGCCTAATTGACGATCGAACACCACCACGAGAATTTAGGGATGATTCTCTACAAGTCTAGCGGAGCGGATTTCTCGTGGGATCGTCGTAGGCATAACCCCAAAATTAGGATAAGTGGGTTATTAAGGGGCTAATTATTATTTAATTAATGTAGATTTGAAAATGTTAGAATATTGGGCATTCTGATGTTGAATTAGGGTTATTGAATTCAAGGTTCGGGTAAGCGCCGCGGGTGTAATTTTGGGACCCTGCAAGCATAGTTCAAGAAACCAAGTAAGGGAGTTAAATATTAGTTTAAATGTTAATTTGGAGTATATGGAGCCTAGGAAAAGTTATATGGGTATTATTTTGGGAAATTAGTTAATTAATCTAGGGAAAACGTGAATTGCAGGATTTGAGTTTCGGGTGCCGGGGGCGTAGGATCTGGGTTTTAACAAGACTCTCAGTAAGCCAGGTAAGGGGAATAAATTATAGCAGTATTTTGATATTATTGATTGAATGTGTAAGAACCCGGAAAATATAAAAAGGAGTTCTGCAGATTTCGTCGACGAAGGCAGTAGACTTTTCGTCGACGAAATTCAAAGGTTCGTCGACGAAGAGAAGCCGAGAGGTCTGGAAAAGTTTAAATATCAGACTTCGTCAATGAGGCTGCCAACATCCGCAACGAAATCCTTGACTTTTCTCCGACGAAGGTACTTTTCCTCGACGAAAACCGGGCAGGTCAAAGGCTTAAAAAGGGGATATTTGTTTTCTTCTTCACAAAGCTTCTCTCTCTCTCTCTCTCTCTAAACTCTCTCTACTCTCGTGGTGTAGATCATTGTGTTAACTATATGTGTTGTAGGGATTCTAACTGATTCCTATTCTGTTTTCAGTATGGAGCCCAAGGATAATAACTTGGAAAGTGGCTCCGAGAAGACGACAAGTGATGAGTCTACTTCTATGTCTCGTAGTATAGCGAGACAGAAGATTCGGGTAATTGGGCGGAGTGTCAGGAGACGCAAAAGCTCTCCTACTGATGCGGGGTGTACCATCGAGAGGTTCACACGCATGCACCCTCCGAAATTTACGGGACGACCAGATCCGATTGTGGCGGAAGACTAGATTGAGAAGATCGAGAGGATTTTGGGAGTCCTCCACTGCACTGAGAAGCAGAAGGTCTTGTACGGTACCTTCCAGCTGGCTGGGGAGGCAAGGCGATGGTGCACAGCGGTGATTCTGCTTGAGAGGCAGAGAGCTAGTTCATCTAATATGATGTGGGGCCGCCTTAAGGAGGTATTCTTCGAGAGATACTTTCCGGTCTCCACTCGAGATGCGAAGGCTGATGAGTTTTCAAGCCTGACATAGGGGACTTTGTCGGTGCAGAGATATGCTTCCAGATACATCGAGTTATCTCGATTTGCACCATACTTAGTTCCTAATGAGCACGAGAAGGCTCAGAGGTTTGAGAAGGGTCTGAGGAAAGACATTGGCCGTCTTGTGGGGATGTTGCAGATCCATGAGTTTTTTGTTCTGGTGGATAAAGCCACCATAGTTGAGACCGACCTTCGAGGAGATGAGGTCGTACAGGTACAGGGGAAGAGGCCAGTATTTTTTGGTTCTCAGAGTGGTTCTCGGCAGGGACCGTGGAAGAAGAAGAAGGGCTATAGTTCCGGGTATCGGCAGAACACCGAGCAACTAAGTTCTTAGGGAGATCCTCCGCACCGTGCGTGAAGTGCTATAAATGGCACGATGGTGAGTGTCAGCCATTCAGGGGTGTCTGCTACAACTGTGGCCAGGCGGGTCACATGGTGAAGAGCTGTCAGGAACATAGGAGGATTATGCCTGCACAGAGCCAGAGTTGTGGGAGTAATCAGGTGCCTCGGGGAAATTATCAGGCTACCATAACTCCAGCAACGGCTCCGGCGAGAGTATTTTCACTTTCTCCAGCAGATGCGGAACACACTGGGAACGTGGTGACAAGTACCATGTTATTGCTTTCGAATAGAGCTGTTGTTTTATTTGATTCGGAGGCAACCCATTCGTTCATATCTGCTAGTTTTGTGAAGTTGTGGCAGAAACTTGTGTGATGAGTGAGTTGTTGTCTGTGTATACGCCGACTGGGAGTGTAACGTTTTGTAGTAGGATGATAGGAAACTGCCCAGTTGTAATCCAAGAGAGACTGTTACCGTCAAATCTTGTGGTGTATGACATGTCGGGTTTTGACATCATACTGGGAATGGATTGGTTATTTTCTAGTTATGCGGTGATTGACTGTCGGAAGAAGGTAGTAGTATTCAGACCTCCTGGGAAACAGGAGTATGAGTTTGTGGGATCGTGTGTGCGTCCAACGCCACAGATCTTATCGGCATTACAGGCGAGGAGATTACTCTTGGACGGATGTTGGGGGTACTTAGCTTGTGTGCAGGAACTGCCGCGGAATGAGTTGAGACTCGAGGACATTCGGGTAGTCAGCGAGTTTCCGGATGTGTTTCCTAAATGAGTTACCCGGTTTACCTCCGGACCGTGAGGTGGAGTTTGGGATAGAGTTGCTGCCTAGAAGGGCACCGATCTCTAAAGCTCTGTACCAGATGACTCCAGCAGAACTTCAAGAATTAAAGGAGCAGTTGTAGGAATTACTGGATAGGGGATTCATTCGACCTAGTGTTTCGCCCTAGGGAGCTCCAGTATTATTTGTGAAGAAGAAGGACGGGTCGATGCGGATGTGCATTGATTACTCTGAGATTAACAAAGTGACAGTGAAGAACCGTTACCCTTTGCCTCGTATAGATGATCTATTTGACCAGCTGTAGGGAACACGGGTCTTTTCGAAGATCGACCTACGGTTAGGGTATCATCAGGTGAAGGTTAGAGCAGAGGATGTGGAGAAAATGGCTTTCCAAACCAGATATGGCCACTACGAGTTTCTAGTCATGCCTTTTGGGTTGACGAATGCGCCAGCAGTGTTCATGGATCTAATGAACAGGGTTTTTCATGAGTACTTGGATCGGTCCGTGGTGGTGTTTATTGATGACATTTGGGTATACTCGAGGAGTACGGAAGAGCATGTGGGTCATTTGAGGTTAGTGCTACAGAGGTTGCGAGAAAAGAAGTTGTACGCTAAGCTGACCAAATGTGACTTCTGGTTGAATCAGGTCGCGTTCTTAGGCCATGTGGTGTCTGAGGGCTGTATCTCTGTTAATCCTAGCAAGATCGAAGCTGTGGTTGACTGGGTTAGACCGAAGAGTGTGCAAGAGGTTCAGAGTTTTCTAGGACTGGCAGGTTATTATCGTCGGTTCGTAGAGGGTTTCTCTAAACTGCCTGGACCTCTGACACGACTAACCAGGAAGGGAGTTCAGTTTGAGTGGACTAGTAATTGCGAGCAGTGCTTTCAGGAGTTGAAGCACCGGCTGGTTACTGTTCTAGTATTGACTATTCCCTCGAGGGATGGTGGGTATGTGATTTATAGTGACGCGTCTCTGAAGGGTTGGGGATGTGTGCTTATGCAGCAGGGTAAGGTAGTGGCGTATGCTTCTCGACAATTGAAAAAGTATGAGAAGAATTACCCTACGCATGATCTGGAATTGGCTACTGTGGTATATGCACTGAAGATCTGGCGACACAATCTGTACAGGGTGCAGTGAGAGATCTTCACGGACCACAAAAGCCTCAGGTACTTTTTCACGCAGAAGGACCTGAACTTGTGCAGCAGGCATCTCAGAAGGTGGGTTTGATCCGAGAGAGGATTAAATCAGCTCAGAGTCGGTAGAAGAGTTACGTGGATGTTCACCGCCGTGAGTTAGAGTTTGAAGTGGGAGGTAAGGTATTTCTGCATATCGCTCCGATGAAGGGAGTAATGAGATTCGGCAGGAAGGGCAAGTTGAGCCCGAGGTATATCGGACCATTCGAGGTGCTTGAGCGAGTGGGTCCGGTAGCCTACAGAGTTGCATTACCTCCAACACTTTCGAGGGTCCATAATGTGTTTCACGTCTCCATGTTGAGGAGGTACGTGTTGGATCCTTCACATGTTATTAGTTACGATGAGTTGGAAGTCGGGGATACTTTAGCGTATGAGGAGATACCTATTCAGGTTCTGGACCGTAAAGTTCAGAAGCTCCGTACCAAAGAGATACTGTTAGTGAAGGTATTGTGGCGAAACCACGAGGTAGAGGAGGCTTCTTGGAAACTAGAAACGGAAATACGCCGGAAGTATCCACAGTTGTTTGAGTAGTATTTTGATAGCAGGATAGTATGAGTATGTATGTATGTAATACCCTGTTATCGTATGATATTAGTGGTTAGTCTTTTGGTGGGTCTTGTTGTATTATAAACTCCCGAGACTTTGTATGTATGTAACCACGATATTTTCCTCCGCCATAAGTGAGGGAATGTATGTATTGTAATGGGGCTGCATATAAATGGCCGCCGTATTCGTAGAGTATGTATGTATTGTGACAGCTGGGTATCATGGCCACTGTATTCTCTAGGGTGTGTATGTATGTATTGTAATGGGGCTGCGTATAAATGGCCGCCGTGTCCTTTAGAGAATGTATGTATGGATGGTGACCGCTTGGTATCAGTATGTATGTATTGTGACAGCTTGCTATCCTCTAGAGTACGTATGTGTCAATCATGACAGTTTGGTTTCGCTTTAGAGTGAGTATGTATGTAGTAGTATGAATGTGTATTGTAATGAGAGATGGAAAATTTCGAGGACGAAATTTTGTAAGGAGGGGAGATTGTAAGAACCCGGAAAATATAAAAAGGAGTTCTGCAGATTTCGTCGACGAAGCTAGATTTCATCGACAAAGGCAGTAGACTTTTCGTCGACGAAATTCAAAGGTTCGTAGACAAAGAGAAGCCGAGAGGTCTGGAAAAGTTTAAATATCATACTTCATCGACGAGGCTGCCGACATCTGCGACGAAATCCTTGACTTTTCGTCGACAAAGGTACTTTTCGTCGACGAAAACTGGGCGGGTCAAAGGCTTAAAAAGGGGATATTTGTTTTCTTCTTCACTAAGCTTCTCTCTCTCTCTCTCTCTCTACTCTCTCTCTCTCTCTCTAGATTTCCTCGCCGGTCGTTAATAGAATCGGAAATATAAGGTTACCACGAGGATCGTGGAAGGATTCTCTACAACTTCTGTGGATCGGAATCTCGGTTCGAGCGTTTTCGGGTTTTGGGCCAAAATCGAGGTAAGGCTCGATTTTCATTTCTAATTCGGTATGTGTATAGTAGTATGGATCATAAGCATGTTTAGTATTGTGATGTGTAGATTTCGAAGTCTCGGTTCGTAGTTTTGAGGACCGTAGAGTTCGTGGTTTGGTTTCGGGTTGAGGTAAGGGGATTCTGTTTATATCAGTTCATTTTTGAAATCAGGATCAGTAGGCCGGTAGGCTACGATCGTATGTATTGACTACTTATTTGGGGAAATCTGTCGGGTAAAAACACAGGATTTTCGGGTTACAGTTTTTGGGAAAATTGAGGATTTCGAGTATCATCTCTTATTTGATTGGAAAATCGTTTATGTTGTTTAAACTATATTATTGAGGTGACCATAATCCATATTTGCATAAACTGTATACTTGAAATTGTAAACGATATGATTTGCCGTAAACCAAATAAGTGTGGTACGTGTGTATGTATGTATGTTGTTCCAGATATTTGTGAAAAACAGCTATGTGGTGGCTTATTACCGTACGCTGAAATGTATAGGGACGTGAGTTCCAAAGTAATTCCAGGTTTTGTGAAATCGACTAAGGGCGGCTAATTACCGTACGCCGAGAGTGGCTGGCTCTATATCCAAGGTGCGAAATATCACCAAGAGTGGCTAGCTCTATATCTAGGGTGCGAAATATCACCAGTATGATTCGGTTGGTCACCAAATGTAACAACAGACCACAATGGGCCTAGGTCGACGCCACGTAGTTGTCACATGGTAATGTAATTGGGGTTAGATCAAGTGACCTTGTGTAGTTGCGTATGTAGCAATGTAATCACTATTAGGCCTGAGCCGGAGATCTTCGTAGTTACATGTGTAGAAACGTAACCGCTGTGAGACTGGGTGACCTTGTGTAGTTGCGTATGTAGATGTGTAATCACCATTGGGCCTTGATCGTCACAGCGTAGTTGCGTATGTGGCAATGTAATCGCTGTGAGATAAGGTGACCTGGTGTAGTTGCGAATAGTGTGACGACACTGACCATATGTATGTATGTATGTATTTGAGTATCATATGGATGAACTGGAATGGGTTTTGTGAAAATACTGGAACTGTATGGAATTGTATGGAAATGTATGGAACTTGTTTTGAAACTGTATGTATTGTTTCAAACTGTATCGTATGTATGTGTTATGAAGTATGAAAATGACACTGGTACGCCACACACTGATATAACCTGTTTTCTCCCTTATTGAGAGGTGTCTCTCCCCGAATATATACAAATGTTTTTCAGGTCCTTCGGGTAGTCGAAGTTAGCATCCTAGCATCCGGAAGCGGGGGGTATACTTAGCTACCACTAGTACCTGATAGGTACGAGTTTTGTAATCGGGTGGCCGTGATAGATTTTGTAGACATCCGTGGTATGTATAGTATCTTGTGGGTATGTTGAACCCTGTATGGTATAGACTCTGGTATGGTGCAGTTTGATGTAAAGAAAGACCGTATTTCGCTGCGTATATTGATGAGTATGCACATGTGTATGTATGTATATAGGGCATCCATTACCCCACGGGGTCGGACCCTCTTGTATGTGGTATCATGTATGTTTTATATTGATACAGAGACAGGTTAGGTTACTTAATTCACCCCTAGGTCCCATTTCAGGGTTCGGGGTGTGACAGAATGAATATATGGAAAATTAAGCTATGATATTTTTCCCTGTGAAATTAATATATTATGAATAGATGAAAACTGTGTGGCATATGACGTATACTGGAAAATGTAAAATATAATGATGGGTAATTTTTGAGAAAATAATGAAATGAGAATTATTGATATGTTAGTGGAAAATGATGAAATGTGGTATATATATGTGAATAGAAATGATTTCTATGAAAATGAGAATGTGTGAATTACTGATATGAGTATTTTGAGAAATGTTGAAATACGTGAAACATGATGTATACTATTATAAGAAGATGAAATGTGCACAGAAAATGATGAGAACATTTTTATTGAGACGAATTGAGATATACTGATATAAGATTAATTGTGTATATTGATATGAAAATATTGAAACGTGAAAATTAAAACGTGAATTCTGAAATGTGTATACTGGAATGTGAATATAGGAAATATGAAATGCAATATGGAAATTGAAATGTGATGATTAAAATGAGAATACTGATTGTGAATACTAGGGAAATGTGAACATTACAGAGTGTGAAAGCTGCAATGGGATCATTGAAATATGATTGATGAAATGTCAATACCACATAATGATTGCGGGTATGTGGTAATGATAACCCTGATGGATGGTTATGGAAACCCTAATGATGGGTTGTGATATTGAGCACGGTACCGTTGCTAGTGGTGTTACTGCAACCACACAGACTCGTGGAGCGTGTGGCGTGACAGTTGACTGAGCTATATAGTAAAGTTGTTGTTCCACCTGAGTCCGGATCAAGGCTATAGGCCATCCAGTCGTACTACAGATACGGGATATATGATATGATATTTTGATCTAACCGAGTCGGCCAACTTCGGTTAGATCCAGCCTTCGGGCCGCACAACCCTGACCATGACCATGGGAGAAAGCATGGTGTAGTGAATATCCTCAGGGTCGCCATGAGTTACAGATACAAGTATATTGGTTATCAGGGACACTCATGAGTTAGATGAAAATGGAAATGCAATGAAAAATGGAAATGAAATGAAAGTGGAAATGCAATGAAAGAAAATGAGGGAAGAAATAGTGTGAGTTAATAATATAAATAAATTAGGCGAAGTAAAATTCTCTGCCTAAGGGCTTACTGAGTAAGGTGAGTGCCCTGAGCTGCGACTAAACCCGAGTAATCGGGTAAGGTTGCAAACGATATCAAGGCAGAGGGAAGCTACTTGTATGGGCGGGTAAGCTTCTCTATTCTCAGGAACTTCACTGGTAAACATGAGTTGTGTACAAATGATTTTGGAAACGAAATTAAAAGCTTTTAAAAGCTTGTGATGTATATATATACGAGTATGAAAATGAAATTGTATATTTTCTCAGATGGAAATCATTTTAATGAGTATTTTGATATAACTGAACTCATATTGTCAAACACTATAAATAATTTATTCCGTCTTATTGAAATGTGTCTCACCCAAATTATCTAAATTTTTCAGGGAACAGAGACAGACCAGGTGATAGGACTTCGAGATAGTGTGGAGCAGATACCCTGATATACAAGGTGAGTGTTGGACTAGGGAGGTGTAATTTCCCTAGGGTTGTGTTGTTTTGGGTATGATAGCAAAATGTATATGTTATTATGTTTATGTATAATGATACTCTAGATATTGTATTCTGAATAGTTTGTATTTTATGACTTCCTCTGTTAGGTTAATATAAATGAAATGTCTGTTTACCCAGTACCCAATGCGGGTCGGGTCATGTGAGTGGTATCAGGGGTGTTGACGTGGCCGATATGATGTGTATGCTTTAATTTTTATTGATGATATAAAAAAAAATTGGTACGGAAATCGGGGCATCACAGCTTTCTTCATTCTCTTCTCTCTTTTCTTGGTAAGTAAAAACACCCACATCCTCATTTCCTCTCCCATGTACATCCCCATTAGCCATTAGGCTTTAGAAACATGATTGTTTGCACTTGTCTTATTTAGCGATTATTTTTTATTGTTTATGTTCTTATTCCATGTATTACTAATCTTGCATGATCTTCTTGTGGTATCAATCAATTCACGAACACTATCAATGGAAGGCATGACCGTACAGACTATTGGAAGAACATAATGAGATACCAAACCATGCCAGAAGCACTCAAAGGCCTAACCAAGGCAGCAGGAAGTGGTGATCAGTTTGTCAGGAACTTTGACACCAGCAGAACTCACATGATATATCACAACCATGCTTAGCAGCCTAGAGAAGAGCTACCTTCTCAAGGAGCTGAAGCAAGGCATGATAATCAATTTATGAACATTATGAAAAAATAAAAGTAGACTGTTCGAGAAAAGGGCAAAAATATGAAGTTGATGACTCATGTAGTTATGCAAGGTTTATCGAGCAGTACGATGTTTCATATTTGTGATTAGTAAGTCTTAAATTCCAAAGTTTGATCTCCCCCTTCTTTTTTGTGTGTGTGAAGCTATTTAGAATGCTTTGCCTTCAATGGTTGCAAAAAATAAAAAGTGCTTATTAAGGTAATCATATTAGTCGTTCTCGATCTCAAAGTGTGTCAATTAATTGGGTATGTCTAAACTGGAAATTGTGTGCAGAGGTATTCATCCAAAAAAGATTCTTTAGAGTTGAAATAAAAATCATGAAAAAGTTTATGTTAAAGATTGAAACCTTGTCATCAGCTAGATGTGATCATCTTCATTTCCCCAAAAAAAACATATGTAATCATCGTTCTATCGTGAATTTTATCACTACAAAAGTCCATTCATGGCGGCACAAAATCAGAAAAGAGTTCAGAAATAGTTGATAACAGACCAGCACTGTTTGAGGAATCATTAGAGATTACCGTTGGAAAAACACTGAAGTGGATGATAGACCAAGAGGCAAATCTGAAGCCCATCTCTTCTCTTCTTGGGACTCTTGTCTAAACTTCTCTTCTGCTTCTGGAGCCAAAGGAACAAGTACATCAGATGAGTCAATTAGGAACTTATTAAGATTAGCATTGAAGAGATATTTTAATGTCGATAACTATTAATTATAAATATTTCATTTTATTTCACACTAGATCAAAATATATGTTTTATCAGCTGGCTCAGTGTGGGAAGCAGGATGGTTCACATTTAATATGCATGTTGCAGTTTCATGTTTACCCTCGCCCTCTGTTCATTTCAATGAGTTGGTGAGTCTGCACTGGCTGCATCCCTTCCCACTTATAATGTTTTTAAAAATTGTCAAAGTTTGCAGAACTCTTTTAGTGTTTAAAATAAAAAATCCATGTTCCAAGCTATAAAAGATATTTTAAAAATCAAGAATAATGTGTTTTTGGGTAGGGGTTGGGTGGGGGACTCTATGGTCTGGGAGGTTGACCATAGACACAGTTACACAGGGCTTGCGTCAAAATGAACATGTAACATGGATAATTTTCCCCCAGTATATTAATTTTTTTTCTAAACAATGTTGTCGGCAAGTACATATCATATCCTGCTATATTTATTACTAAAACAAATTAACTATTGCTGTGAGCTCATGCAAGTTGATTGCATTCATAATTGAGACCATAGTGGATAGCCAACATATAATATTATTTTAAAAGGGTAGAACAACCTTCACCAATTTCAGAGAAAGAGAGAGATTTTCTCTTGGTGAATATGCATTTTATTACGTATTGGCCAGAAAGGAAACTAGGGTAATGCAGAGGAAGAAACAGCACCCACCCTCTACCATCATATTGGTATTTGAATCTAATGTTACTGTGATTCAATTGGTTCAGATACAATGGTGATAAGTTACTATGATACAGTGCAGAAACTATTGACTCCACAAAAGCTGCCCCCTTTCGCTGGGATTATTAAGGACTCATGGATTCATCTAGGCCGTTCAATTGATCTACTTTCTCTTTCATAATAACGTTGTTGTCATCTAATCCTCTTGTGTTGATTTATGTTACTTTTTTTTTTTTTTTTTTTTAATATAATAATAACTAAAATAGTTTTATGCAACCAAACTTTCACTTAAAATAGATTTACAATCATTACAAGATAGATGATTCCGTAGAATTCTATTTGGTTTTAATTATACTTATTCTTGAAAGTTACTAAGTTTTCTTCTTTTTTATAGAGAAACTATTCAATAAAACGAAATCATAAGATATGTCAAAATCTAAAATTGCATCACCGGCCTCATTTTTATCTCCAAACCCATCACCTGCATGTTTCTTCTTCTCATAGCCTATATTATCCGTGAGCCCTGCCCTTAATAATCCCGCGAAAGGGGTAGCAGAACCAAAACAAAGGTCATGAGTTACTATGATACAATGCGGAAACTACCGACTCCACCCAGAATCCAACCCTTACATCATCTGCAGTATTTGTGACTTCCTCACAGTGAGATAGCATCTATGGATAACCCACCAAAAGACAAGTGTGGTCATTTAGGATTCTACATGCACACATGTTGTGTGATATGTACCTGCCCTAAATTACAACCATTGTTAGTGTTGTAAAGTCAAAATGTCCTAACCATTCTTCACTAGAAACCAAATGGTGCACTTACATCATCAACCATCAGACAACCCAAAGCTATGTGTGATGCCCTGCTTAGTGGACCTCCAGATATAGTGATCCTATGGCCATCAACCCAAATGCCTTAAGAGTGAAGACCCAAATGGATTTTGCAATACCGTACTTGCAATGAACAGAAAAACTTTTTATGGCAATGGTATATTATTATTATTATAAAGAAGGCAATAGTGTGCTTGATTTTCTCGCTAGAGAAGGAAAAATGAGAAATAATATCATTTAAGAAAAACAACATCTTTTACCACGTTCTCTGAAAGATATCCTTTGAATTGATAGGTTGGGTCTCACTTCCTTTCGTTATTAGGTCATCCTTTCAATTTTTGTTTAGTTGGTTTAAATTTTTTTATTTTAGTTTATTTTATTATCCTTGCTTTTGATAGGCTTGTTTAAATTAATTTCTTATTTAGCTTTATTTGGTTTTGTAATCCGATTTTGATTGGTTGTTGGTGTTGTTTTTGGAAAGCATTTAATGTTTTTTATCTGTAATCTCTCAATGCTTGTCTTATAACCACGGTATTCCTCCATCATAAGTGAGGCTATATCAATAAATAATTGCAGGTGCCGCCCTCCTTTCTTAAAAAAAAAAAAAAAAAAGACCGGATAGTTAGACCTTATGGAGAGATTTTCCCAAATTGTGACTCTATTCTCGAGTAGATAGGTACAAGACATTCAGTAAAAAGGGAAGATAAGGATGCTATGACCAATAAAAAAGAAATAATAAAATCACAAAAAGATATTCATGTAATAGGAAAATTTTGAATGTGTAATCCACAAAGCTGACTTCTCGAGAGATCCAATTTGGCTCTCTAGTGGGAATAGAATTTTTGCTGTTCTTTGATGTTGTTAAAAAAATATGGATGGCTAGTCCTTGCCACACGTGCAGGAAGATTCAGGTCTCACCTAACATCTGCTTTGGATTCAGGTTGAATTAATTAATTAATTAATCAAATTCTAGAATATAATTATTTACCTAAAATATGACTTAAAATAATTATTTCAAGAGGAGCAAAAGGGTCTAGCATGGCATTACGTCCCTCGTGATCATCCTGCACGCATATTAATAGTAGAATTAAAATTAAAATTATTTATTAAAAAATTCAAAACTTATCGAGCATAAATGGAAATTCATGATATATTTGAAACCTTTTCGTTAGATTTTGTGGAACCAATATCACTCGAATTCGGTCAAATTCCCAGCCTGAGATTTACTTTCGAGAGGGGAAGGGAGAAAAAAGAATGCAATGCAAAGGAAGACTCGGGTTGAAGTGCAATCAATAAGATTAAGATTATGTTTGGTTTGAAAACAAAAGATTTTAAAAATAAAATAAAATATGAATAGAAATTTAAAAATAAATTTTTTTCATGATAAAATTATAAACATTACCATTGTGAAATGTAAAAATAAATACTCCTCGTCCTTTTTTGTGGAATCATAGAAATTTTTACATTGTTATTCATTTCATGATAACTTTTTTTTTCCATAAATTACAGATTTCTATTAGAAATTTTTTCTAAGTACAACCCCCTCCTCCCCCCCCCCCCCCCCACATTCCTCTATGACCATGGCTCTATTCATCCCATCTGAGTTTTGAGTATATTTAAGTTTTGACATTTTCTAAGACCTTAGTCAGCTATTCTTTGGAATTTTTGGTGTCTATCAGAGTTTTGTTTTTTCTTGGAGTTGCCATCCACATATGACATGGATTTTATCAAGCCAGTTCATGTTTTATTTGCTTTGAGCTTATCTAAGTTTTGATTCATTTTAAGTTGATAAGAGGTCTATATTAATTGGTACCAAACAGGTCCAATCTTCTTAAGAACACTCCACTGCCAGGGCCTTTCGTTTTGAGATTGAACAGCTGACTCTCAATATGAAAGTACTCCTGATTAAAAAAAAAAAAAAAAAACCAATCTAATTTTTCTATTTACTGAGATTGTAAGAAGATGAAAGAATGAAAAACATTTTACTTTTTGTTTTGTTTATTAATTGGTAACAAACAAATGGTAGTGGGGGTGGACACAGCTTTGAATCTTTTTAAGAACAATTCACACCCATAAGCTTCCATTTAAGGATTGAACATCTCACGTTCTCTCTCCCAACACCTAACACACAAAACACATGATATGACTTGTGCTCTCTTAAGTCTAACAGACAGAAAAGTCCCAACACTCAAAGTGCTTGAGAGGAAGTGGTTGAGCACTGTTTGAATCTTACTTTTTTCCTCTTACCTTTTGAAATTTTGATAGGGAATGCAATAAACCATTCTCTATGCGTATATCTATGTGACATACTATGTTTACCATGAGAAATCCTATCAGTGATAAACCACATCATCACTACAGTTGTACTTTTTTTTTAGCACCAACCTTGGATCACTTATGGTAAACATGTGTCATACAGATATATGTGCAAAGAACGGACCTTTGCACCCTTATCAAGAAGAGAATCCTTGGCCAAGTGGGTGCAATCATAGAGTTTTACAAATCATTTAGGCATTCCCTCAATTAACCGTTAATAATTAATCATTAATCATTCTTATCTCTACTTATAATTTTATTTATTAGGAGCTAGGGTGTCAACCAATCTCCAGTCCTTGCCTTGGTCTATATATAGAGTAGTCACTAGGTTGGAGAGTCCACCATTCAAAGTAAGAAGCCTTAGTGATTTCTTCAATCTGCGTAGCAAAAAAATGAAGTACTCAAACATTGCTTTCTTCTTTCTCTTCTCTCTTTTCTTGGTAAGTAAAAGCACCCACATCCTCATTTCCTCTCCCATGTACATCAACTCCACAACAGCAATATAGCCTACATCACTTGGCCATGACCACTCTCTTAGAATTTTTCTAAATTAACTCAACCCCTATCCCCATTAGCCTTTAGGCTTTAAAAACATGATTGTTTGCACTTGTCTTATTTAGCGATTACGTTTTATTGTTTATGTTCTTATTCCATATATTACTAATCTTGCATGATCTTCTTTTGCATGATCTTCTTGTTGTGTCTATCAGTTCACGAACACTATCAATGGAAGACATGACCCTGCAGACTATTGGAAGAACGTAATGAGAGACCTAACGATGCCAGAAGCACTCAAAGGCCTAACCAAGACAGCGGAAAGTGGTGATCAGTTTGTCAGGAACTTTGACACCAGCAGGACTCACATATTATATCACAACCATGCTTAGCAGCCTAGAGAAGAGCAACCTTCTCAAGGAGTTGAAGCAAGGCACGATAATCAATTTATGAACATTATAAATAAATAAAAGTAGACTGTTCGAGAAAAGGGCAAAAATATGAAGTTGATGACTCATGTAGTTTTGCAAGGTTTGTCGAGCAGTATGATGTTTCGTATTTGTGATTTGTAAGTCTTAAATTCCAAAGTTTGATGCCCCGCTTCTTTTTTGTGTGTGAAGCTATTTAGAATCGTTTGCCTTCAATGGTTGCAAAAAAAAAAGTGCTTATTAAGGTAATCATATTAGTGGTTCCCGATCTCAAAGTGTGTTAATTAATTGGGTATATACTAATTTTTTTCCTGGCGATACTATTGAAATTACAAGGATATATGACCACCCAAGATTAAACCTAGTGTATATGCAATGATTAGACCTGTTTGGTTATTTTTTTAATGGTCTTATGCGGTGGAAATCTCAAACTATCAATCCTCGGCAATAAGATCACTACGAAACTTGTGATTAAAGCATTGGGACGGTGATCTTGGTAGGAAAATTTGAGCCTTTCAATAGATCAAAAGTCCCCTTAATTTACTTAGCATAATTGCAATATAAGCCCTTCATTCTTAAATTGAGTAACACCCTCATTTATTTCGCATTACAAAAATAATATCCCCTATACAAGTTTACCCTTAGTTACCAATAAAAAGTACAAGAAACAAAAGGGTGGTTTGGTATATTCTCAAGAAATTATGAAGAAAAAGCATAAAAATGAAAACTAAAAGCCAAAAAGATATTGAAAACCGAAACCAGCATTCTATTTGTTTAATATTCATAATACTAAAAAAATTCAAATTTTGACTTAACAAATGCCCATTTTGTACTAAACCAAATAAACATACAAAAAGTTTATGTAAATAAAAAATATTATTTACTTAATGATTATATTTCAAAACTCATTTTTTAGTGCTACAAGAACAGTTTATTGTATGACAATATTTTTTAATCACTTATTATTTTTTAAAACTTTTAAAATTTTATGAAAATATTATTTTCATTATATTTTAAATTCAAATGACCATCTTATTTTAGTTTTAATTAAAAATTATCTATAAAATAAATAAATTAATTCACAAAAGCTAAGTATGACTATTTAAATATTTTACCAAAAGAACTAAAAACCACAAAATCTATCTTTAGCTTTTCTCGAAAAATAGTTGCAAACGAATTGCAAAAATCTTGCAATTATAAAAAGTAAAGTAAACGAAGTTGCAAACACTCTCAAAAGCAATGAAAATCATGGGGTAGGTCGTAAAGCAATGCATTTATTTATTAACACCTTCATAGGCAACGTGCATTTAGTGAGAGAGGCAATCACAATAAATACGTTAACAATAGTTAGAGAGTTTTTACAGTGATTGATGAAGACTCGCCCTCTTCTAAATAGTTTTCTATGCTTTCTAGCTCCAATACTAGGAAACATCAAATTTTCCAAAGAGTCATGTTTTCATTTTACACAGGCATTTTCTTGTTCAAAGAATAAAACATGTACTACTATTTACATGATGGTCACTCATCCCATATAACCAAGACAAGAGGTCACAGGCAAGCATAATGCCTCGAACAAGCTTGACTCGTGACACTCTCCCCCACTAACGCGGTCATTATCCTCGTAGACTTTAACATTGAGTACTCTTTCAACATTGTCCATGAACAGTGTAAACACCTCATTTTTACCCAAACCCAATATAACCACAGTTTTTATTATTATTATTATTATTACCTTACTACTATTACTATTACTATTACTATTACTATTATTATTATTATTGTCGTCATCATTATTATTATTGTAACGCCCCGAACCCTTAAATCCAGGTCCGGCGCGTTATACTTGATAAAATCCCTGATAATCTATAAACAAATATATACGCAGCGGAAACATAAACATAATCTCCATATATCATAATACCAGAGTTTACTAATTCTAACTACCAACCATAATAAATTAATCATCCACCAGTATTCAAATATATACATGTCTCCAAAACATTATCCACTAATATCAGTATGTTTCACAACTATCATTTCATAACTGACTTAAAACATAAAGACATAAAACATAAAATATACATATCAAAATTAACATAAAAATATACCATTTTTCTTATATCTTCCAAAAAAATGTTATAAAATCTCGAGCTCTCAAAGTTCGATCCAAAGAAATCCTGAAAAAAAAAAAAATGACTTCATATTCGGGTGAGACACATCTCAGTAAGGGAAGAAACAATATATTAAAACAGTGTGTGGCCAACATGAGTTTATATATGACATATTATTTAACATTTGAAAATCGTTAACATAATTTCTGAAATCATTCCCTGAACCTAATCAAACACATGCAAATGTTTAACCCACGAGATTACCTGAGGATAGGGGTGATTACCAGCCCATACAAGTAGCACCCCTCTGCTCTGATATTTAGGCAACTCAAAGGTCGCAGCTAAAGCATACCAAGGCACTCACCTTACTCAGTAAGCCCTCAAGTGATAAAATTAATCTCGTACTCACACAGTTCGACAATAGTTTATCGGCAAAGGCCCTAAGGATAGGAAAATCTACCCGCCCATACAAGTAGGTTCCCTCTACCCTAGTACGTTATGCGGCTACTGCCACATCTGTAGCTACTAGTGCACTTGCCTTACTCAGCAAGCCCTCAGGCGAAAGGTACGCCTCACCCAATCGTAACATGTTCTACGTACATACATACTTCTAATATCATAATACATCATTTTTTTCTATCATTATACATTCATGCACATTCATTCCTGTTCATATTCTTGGCTTAACATTGCATTGCATTTCACTTTAAGTGATTCTTTCCCATTTTACATTGTTCACATTTTACATTTCATTTCCATTTCATTCATTTCCCTTTTCATTTCATTTCATTTCATACCCAGCATCTTTCAACTGTTTTACCCAGCATTTTTCAGCTATTATACATTTATCTAGCCACTTTTAGCTGTTTCACATTTACCCAACCACTTTCAGCTGTGACACATTTACCCAGCCACTTTCAGCTGTGAC
This sequence comes from Malania oleifera, assembly GCF_029873635.1. Classification (NCBI taxonomy): domain Eukaryota; kingdom Viridiplantae; phylum Streptophyta; class Magnoliopsida; order Santalales; family Ximeniaceae; genus Malania; species Malania oleifera. The sequence goes on along the minus strand of NC_080425.1, from coordinate 4,254,005 downwards.
ACATTTACCCAGCCACTTTCAGCTGTTACACATTTATCCAGCCACTTTCAACTGTTACACATTTACCCAGACACTTTCAGTTGTTACACATTTACCCAGTCACTTTCAACTGTTTCACATTTACCCAGCCACTTTTAGTTGTGACACATTTACCCAGCCACTTTCAACTGTGACACATTTACCTAGTCACTTTCAGTTGTTACACATTTATCCAACCACTTTTAGCTGTTACACATTTACCCAGCCACTTTTAACTGTTTTACCTTGCATATTTCAGCTGTTTACCCAACATATTTCAGCTGTTTACATGATTACATTAACACACACAAGCAACATAGTTCATGTCATGTTTTATTCATAATACATTACTTACTTAACCTACATCTCATACATTTAACATATATTTTCACACAGCATTCTATTTACTCATGCCACACAATTTAGTAATAAAATTCATACACTGCCTGTAAAATAAGTCAACCAACATTTAATGTTTATATACTGAAAATACCTTTCATTTCTTACATAATTATCCTGAAAATATTTTCCACTTTCATCAGTTCATTTTTCACATATATATATATATATATATCTAATAAACAACCATAAACTCAAAAAAATATAATTTAAATAGTTGGCATTTTATCCGAAACATATACACGTAAATATAACACAATTTATTTTTCCATTAAATTCATAAAAATTCTGATTTAATATATATTTTTCTCCTTACCTGATTTCTTGAACTACGCCCACAAGGATCCCAAAAAATACATGCGGCGCTCACCTGGACCCTGAATCAAAAATTCCTAACTTCATTAAATTAATCATAAATAAAATATTATTTTAATACTTCCTAAGCTCTTAAATACCCAATAAATAATTATACCCTTAAATTTAACCAAATTACCAAAATTTTCAAATTCCACTCTCGCTTTGGAGTAGGGTTTAGAAAACCCCAATTGAAAAATTACCTACGTCAAAATAACGATATCGACAACTAGGACCCGGTGGTGGTGCCTAATCGTCGATTTAACAGCAGATTTAAAGTAAAATTGAGAAAATGGGAAAAAATTACCTTTTCCCAAGAGCAGTGCCTAAGTCGCAGTGCCTAAGTCGTTCCCATGACAAATCTGCTCCAGTAGAAATGTTGGTAGCGAAGTTCGAAATTCAATGGCACCTTCCGTTTCCCAATCGGTCAAATATCCATCAAGAAATAAGAAAAGAGAGAGAGGAGACGCAGACGGAGACGGAGACAGTGAGAGAGAGATGAAACCTAAAAATGAATGCAGAATCTGCGCAAGAAGCTTCAGGCTTCCTTAAGGGTTTTTTCTTTTCTTTTCTTTTTTTTTAACTTACTTTTACTTTAACTTAACTTACATATACTTTTATATATATCTTATCCTTATATATTCATATATATATATATATATATATATATATATATATATATATAATCATCATTTTAATTACATTAATTATTTCAAGTTAATAATGTTTAACTAATTAATTACTAATAAATAATTTTAATTAAGTATAATTTTTTTTCTATTTTCTTTGTTTTTTTTATTTAATACATTAATTTAATAATATTTAACTGATTATTTAATCAAAAATTACTTTTAATTTTAATTTTTTTTTAATTAATTAATTATTTTTTTTATTTTTTTTTCGGGTTATTACAATTATTATTAATATTATCTTTTTTTACTTTATTTATTTATTTATTATTATTATTATTTTACTATTATTATTATCATCATTGACCTTATTATCATGGTTATTACTTAGCATTATTATCCTTATTATTATTATTTTTAAATATTACTTTTTTATTATTATCGTACTATTATTATTCTTATTATTATTATCATTATACTTAAATATTATTTTACCATTATTATTATTTAGTATCATTATTATATTCACTATTATTATTATTATTATTATTATCATAGTATTTTATTGTTTTTTTTATTATTACCATTACCATTCTCATTACTATTATTATTATTATTATTATTATTATTATTATTATTATTATTTTAATTAGTATTTTATTATTATTTTTTTTATTATTACCATTATTATTATTATTATTATTATTATTATTATTATTATTATTATTATTATGATAAAATAAAATATAAAAAAAAAAAAGAAGGAAAAGATAGAAGCAGCTGGGGGGGGGGGGGGGAACCCTAGCTCTCCACCCCCCTTCTTCCCTATAAAATACACACGTAAAAGACACACAGCCGAGGGCGGAGACCAAAAAGAAAAACACAAAAAAAAACCTAAGCCTTTTCTCGCTGGATTTCCATCAAAGCAGCAACAGCCGTTGCATCTCCTCCTCTCGTCTTCCCTGCTCCTCCCTCTCTCAGTCTCCCTATCCTTCACTCTTTTCTCTGTTCTCATTCCACCAAGCAACCTCCTACTACTCCGCACAGCTGCTCTAGAGAAACGTCATAGCCACACCTCCATTATCACCCTCTGCAGTCGTAGCCCAGCAACCATTCTCATTCTCCCTCAGTTTTAGACCCGAGCAAGTCCCTCAGCAACTCTCCGTCTGTAGCCACCATAGCCCCCCTGTCCTAGCCGCAACTTCCAGCCACCAGCCCCATCATAGACAACCAAGCACAGCCAATACGGCAGCCCCTCCCTGCTGTCTGCTGAGTCTTCCAGGCATCAGCTGGCTCATGAGAACCACCGTCGCCATCGCTATCACTTGCCCCCATCACCGTCGCTCACACCTGTCGCCGTCATCATCACCAGCGTCTGTGGCTGCAACAACCCAACAGCTCGTCATCCTCATTGCCACGGCCAACATATCTCCGGCCACCACCACAATCACAGTCAAGTCATCCCCAACCTACTCAAAGGGCAGCTAACCTTCATCGATAAAAAGTGAGCAGATTTCGTCAACCTGTCCACGATCACCTAAATGGCATTCTGCTCATGAAGTGGTGGCAATCCGGTCACAAAGTCCATGGAAATATGCTCTCATTTCCACTCCGGAATAGCTAAAGGTTGTAACAGTCCTACCGGCCTCTAATGTTCAGCTTTCACCTGCTGACACGTCAAACACTGCTCCATGAACTGAGCAATCTCCTTTTTCATACCACTCCACCATAAGGTCTCGCGCAAATCCCAATACATCTTCGTACTACCAAGATGTACCGTATACAACGAACGATGCGCTTCCTCCAGAATCATCCTTCTGATCTTGTCATCATTTAGAACACACAGCCTAGTCCCAAATCTCAACACACCTCCCTTAGAGATGTTAAAATCCGCAACCAACCCCTGCTGCACTTTCTCCACTGTCTCAACTAACTCCGCATCACTAACATGCACAGCTTTAATTCGCTCAAATAGAGTTGATTGGATCACCAAACTAGTAATGAAAGCCTGATGATCTCCTGATACCAACTCTATACAAAGGCTTTCCAAATCTCGTCTGATATGATGCTGAGTTACAATTGCAGATACTGCCACATGCTCTGACTTCCGACTTAACGCATTAGCTACCACATTAGCTTTCCCCGGGTGATAATTGATGGTGCAATCGTAGTCTTTGATCAGCTCAAGCCACCTCCGCTGCCTCATGTTCAACTCCTTTTGCGTGAAAAAGTACCTGAGGCTTTTGTGATCAGTGAAAATCTCGCACTGCACACCATACAAGTAGTCTCGCTAGATCTTTAATGCATAAACTACGGCAGCCAATTCCAGATCATGCGTAGGGTAATTCTTCTAGTATTCCTTGAGTTGCCGAGAGGCATAAGCTATTACCTTACCCTGTTACATAAGCACACATCTCAAACCCTTTAGAGACGCCTCACTATAGATCATAAAACCACCATCCCTCGAAGGAATAGTCAAGATCGGAGCAGTAACCAATCGCTGCTTCAGCTCTTGGAAACACTGCTCACATTCCTCTATTCAATTAAATTTCACCCTCTTCTTGGTCAGTCGTGTCAAAGGCCCAGACAATTTAAAGAATCCCTCCACGAACCGACAATAATAACCCACCAGTCCTAGAAAACTTCGAACATCCTGCACACTCTTCGGTTTTACCCAGTCGACCATAGCTTTGATCTTGCTAGGATCAACCGAGATACCGCCTTTAGACACCACATGGCCTAAAAATGCGACCTGATTCAACCAGAACTCACACTTCTTCAACTTGGCATACAACTTCCTCTCTCGTAGAACCTGTAGCACTAACTTCAGATGTTTTCATGCTCTTCCGAACTCCTTGAATATACCAGAATGTCATCGATAAATACCACTACAAATTGATCTAGGTACTCATAGAAAACTTTGTTCATCAGATCCATGAACACTGTCGTAGCATTCTTCAACCCAAAAGGCATAACTAAGAACTCATAGTGGTTGTATCTGGTTCGGAAAGCAGTATTCGCAACATCTGCAGATCGAACCCTCACCTGATGATACCCTGACCATAGGTCGATCTTCGAAAAGACCTGCGTCCCCTGCAACTGGTCAAAGAGATCATCGATGCGAGGTAACGGATAACGGTTCTTCATAGTCACCTTATTGATCTCACGGTAATCAATGCACATACACATCAACCAGTCCTTCTTCTTCACAAACAAAACTGAAGCTCCCCAGGGCGAAACACTAGGTCGGATAAAGCCCTTGTCTAGTAATTCCTACAACTGCTCCTTCAACTCCTGAAGTTTTGCTAGAGCCATCTGGTACAGAGCTTTATAGATTAGTGCCTTGCCAGGCAATAACTCTATCGCAAACTCCACCTCACAATCCAGAGGTAAACCAGGTAAGTCTTCGGGAACCACATCTAGGAACTTGTTAACCACTCAAATATCCTCAAGCTTCAACTCATCCTGCGGCGGTTCCCTCACACAAGTTAGGTACCCCTGACATCCGTCCAAGAGTAACCTCCTCCCATGTAATACCGATAGGACCTGTGGCGTCGAACGCACACACGATCCTACAAACTCGTATTCCTGCTCCCCAGGATGTCTAAATACTACCACCTTTCCACAACAGTCAATCACAACATAACTGGAGGATAACCAATCCATCCCTAGTATGACATCGAACCCAAACATGTCGTATACTACAAGATTCACCGGTGGCAGTCTTCTTTGAATTACAACTGGGCAGTTTTCTAACATCCTCCTACAGAACAATACACTTCCAGATGGTGTAGTTACCGACAATTCTTCATTCATGACTCGGGTCTCAACCCCACAAAGTTTTACAAAGTTAGCAGATATAAAGGAATAGGTCACACCCGAATCAAATAAAACCACAGCTCTATTTAAAATTAACATCATAGCACCTGTCACCACATTCCCCACATGCTCAGCATCAGTTAGAGTAAGCGAGTATAACCTTGTTGGAGTTGTGTTCGCTTGATAATTTCCCCGGGATACCTGATTACTTCCCCAATTTTGACTCGAAGAGAGCGTTCCCCTCTTTGGTGCACGACAATCCCGAGCCATGTGACCTGACTGGCCACAGTTGTAGCAGTTACCCCCAAACGGCTGGCATTCACCGCTATGCCATCTATGGCACCTGATACAATGATCACCCAACTGACTCGCCTAAGAACTCTGACGCTCGGTATTCTAACGGTAACTTAAGCCCTTGTTCTTCTTCTTCCATGATCCCTAGCGAGAACTAGACTGATAACCAAAAGGTACTGGCCTCTTCTTCAGTTCCTGTCCACCTCATCCTCCCGGATGTCGGTCTTGATCACAGTGGCCTTATCCACCAAAATCGAAAAATCACGAATCTAAAGCATACCCACTAATCTACGAATGTCCTTCCTCATACCCTTTTCGAACCTCTGAGTCTTCTCGTACTCGTTTGAGATCAAACATGGTGCGAAAAAAGATAGCTCTATATACCAAGCAGCATACCCTTGCACCGCCATATCTCCCTAAGTCAGAGTAGAGAACTCATCCACCTTTGCTTCACGTATGGAGGACGGGAAGTATCTTTCAGAGAAAACTTCCTTGAAATGGCTCCATGTCATTTCTATAGGACCAACTCCCTGCTTCTCCAATAGACTCACCACAGTCCACCATCGTCCTGTCTCTCCAGAAAACTAGAAGGTAGCGTAAAGGATTCCTTGCTTATCTGTGCAGTGCAGGACCTCCATAATCCTCTCGGTCTTCTCGACCCAGTCCTCCGCTATCATCGGATCGGGTCCTCCTGAAAACATCATAGGGTGCATACGTATGAACCTCTCGATGGTACACCCTGTAGTATAAGGAGAGAGTTCGTGTCTCCTAACACTCCGCCCGATCTCTCGCATCACCTGCCTCGTCAATCCTCGAGACACAAAAGGAGACTCATCGCTCGCAGTTTCCTCAAAGCCACTTTCCAAGTTATTATACTTGGGCTCCATTCTAAAAATACCATAGGAATCTATTAGCACTCCTATGTCACGTACAGTTAACACAATCATTTATAACTAATCATGTTAACTATCATCTCACAGGTCCAGGTTTGTCCTATCACACCGACACGAAAATCATCAATGGTTTATCATGATTTTACTGAAATCGTCATTCCAGGAAAAACACAGAACGCCGCCAACGAGTCCCTGTCTAGCAACAAAACAACCCTCGACCTACTCTACCCATTTCATACATCCTATACTCTAGTATGTACACATAGCTACACCTAACCAAGTCTACAAGACCTAACAACCTAGTTAGCTCTGATACCAAGTTGTCACGCCCCGAACCAGGTAATGGGACCCAGGGGTGAATTAGTAACCTAACATGTCCCTGTATCATACAAAATACATAATGAATGAGGGTTTGACCCCGTGGGGGTTCCCGCACACCCTATACCCATTCACATACATGACATATACGTAACGAAAATTGTTCTTTCTATACATACATGGTACCATACCAGATTCTATACAAAAGGAGTCTATGCTCCATAATACAAACATAAACTCAGGTGTCAGCCAAAACCCCAAAATGACAACCTGATAAAGTACTTCCTGTAGTACACCGACTACTATGCTCCCCACACAAGGACGCTAGTTCCGGTTACTCGAAGGACCTGAAAAACATGTACGTACGATAAGGGTGAGACACTTCTCAGTAAGGCAAATCCAGGTTATATTGGTGTGTGGCATATGAGTGTTATCATGACATAAAACAAACACAGTTCAATACAATTCCAGTATTTTCACAAAACAGTTCTAGTATAGTTCATATCACACACACATGATCAGTAACTGATGTCATCATACCCTTCGGCCTGAAGTTGGCCCACATTACACGGCGTCCTCGGCACATGGTATAGCCCTAGGCTCCCATGGCATCGTACCGATATATCTTCTAGATCCACACCCTTCGGTGATTAGCCGATAAGGCTCACGCCTTCGAATTTAGAGCCGAACACTCTTTCCAATTACTGGCAGGTGATATTTCATACCCTCGGATATAGAGCCGGACACTCTTTCACAACCTGCAACAATTCAAAACCCCGTTCCTATATCTCTTTTCAGAAAACCACAACATATGCATGTTTATATAACAAATCAATCCACACTCATTTGGTAATCTCAACAATCATAATTTTCAAAATACAGTTCAAAATAAGTCAAGGCACGGCCATCTCCATAACATAATATATATCACAATATATTCTCAGTTTTCCAATGAAACCAGAGATGCAACCCAATGCCCCATTTTTCCCAAAACTGTAATATGAAAAACTTGTAATTTCCACCAGTTAGATTTTCCCAAATGAGTAACCAAAAAACACACAGGACCGTGAACCATAGTTCTACCGAGTCCGATTTCGAAAATAGTCGATATAAACAGAATCCCCTTACCTTTCCCCAAATAGTTAAACCCAAACTCTATGGCTCCTAAACAGCGAACTGAGATCCCAAAACCTAAAAATCACAGTACAAAACATACTCACAATTCCATTCCCTACAAAACTACCAGAACAGAAATGAAAATCGAGCCTTACCTCGATTTTGAGTTAAATCCTGAAAATGCTCGAAACGAAGATCCATTTCACAAATCTCGAAGAGAATCCTTCCCTGATCCACGTAGTAACGTCGGATCTTCGATTCTAGCAATGTACGGCAAAGAAATCTAGAGAGAGAGAGAGTGAACTTCGAGTTCCTAGAGAGAGAGAGAGGATTTTGATTTCTTAGCTTCTAAGCAATGGAAAAAGATATTTATAGCCCTCTGACTCGGCCAACCTCGTCGATGCGGCGGCATCTTCGTCGACGAGTCAATGAAGGGCATTCGTCGACGAAGCGGTGGCCTCGTCGACGAGCCTAAGATTTTTGGTTTCCCGAAACCTCTCGGCTTCTCCTTGTCGACGAGCCTTTGCATTTCGTCTTCGAGTAAAACAAGGGCCTTCATCGACAAAATCTGACTTCGTCGACAAAGCCTACTCAATTTACCATTTTACCCTTCTCCTATTTATTTATTTCATATATCATGGTTGGGGTCTTACAGGTATGGTACGTTGTATGCATTAGAAAGAATATTTTCGCTGCATATTTGATGTGTATGGATATGTATATGAATGTGTATAGGGTGTACATATACCCCACGGAGTTGAACCCTCATTCAGTATAGTATCATGTATGTTTTAAATGATACAGAGACAGGTTAGGTTACTAAATCACACCTAGGACCCATCCGTGGGTTCAGGGCGTGACACGACATTTTTGCTATATTCTGCTTTTCGAATGGAAGAGGAATCTACTTTTCGTCCATCATTATACAAAATATGGAGGATTGCGTCAAAAGGCAAGGAGGATGCTTGCCCTATGGTAGACTTCTGACTAGGATTCTTGAGCACTTTGATCTAGCTAGAACTGGCACACCTTCTATGGTCCCCATTAAGGATGATGTATACTCTGAGACCACTCTCCATCACATGCGTTTCGAAAAAAAATGAAGAAACAAATACTTGGGTAAAAGCCAGAGCACCGGGGAGGGCACCGGTCGATGAGATCGAAGCCACTAAGTATGAGGCTATGGCACCTGAGGCACCACAGGTTGATCCCATCATTGAGTGTCTTGATGGTCTCTAGTTTGCCATAGCACAATCTGATCAGCGCAATGGTGCCTGCTTTGTTTCGATCGATGCAGCCCTGGGACTCCAAGAAACTCAAAACAGTGCTCATTTAGCCTCCTTTGATGCCAGATTTGTCTCTATTGATAACTCCCTAGCCACTCTCCTCACAAAATTAGATCATACACCAGAATAAATTTAGGGTTGTTACCCCCTACTTTTTGATTATGGCAAAGGGGGAGATGATGCCTTGATGATATTTATGATGTATTAAGTTGATGTAGGATGATATTTATGAGGTAGGTTGATATAAGTTGATGTAGGTTGACATTTTCTAAACATTTTCTATATAGTGATGGTTCCTTTCTATGTCAGACATATTGATGACTTTGCATCACTTTTGATCGCTAACCATTTTTTATTTTCCCTATCATTGTAATCATCTTGGACTCATGAATGGAATCATGTTATAACGAGGATGCTTGTGTTAAATGAAAAATACTGTGATGCCTGTGTTGAATGGAAAATACTGAACTGCTAGTGCAAAATATTAAATTTATGCAGGTTTAAAAACATGTAAAATGCTTAAGTTACAGACGGCATGCTTCCGAAATTTCATTTAAGTCCCCTTTCCAAAACTAAATATAATAATCACGTAGTGCATACATTAAAGGGGAGGAATTGTTAAAAGTTTTAACATATATGCACAGTTTAAGGGGGGGGCATTTCTATTTAAGAAATTATATTGTCAAAAAGAACACCAATGGGTTGCCATTATCAAAAAAGGGGAGAATGTTAGCCCTAGTGGCTAAAGGTTCTCTGTCTAGCTTGTTTTGATGACAACAACCCACTAGTGGTTCTTAAGTATGCTAACATTCTTTCCTCGAGTCCAGTTCAGATTTACAGAGAAGTTCCAAAGGAGACATAAGGGTTAAAATATGCATCAAATTAGCAAAGAGCAAATGACCATCAACAAAGTTCAACATATGACACGTTTGGAACGCAACTACTCAGCCAAAGCATTTATGGTTCCTACATTGTGTGCATAAGCTTTGGGTTGTGTGTGAGTGTAAAGGAAAGCTTGATATTGTAGCTCCCTTGTGTATGGTGGTGTTTAAAAGTAATCAGTAAGAGATGAGCAAACCGCATACGATAGGCTAGAACATAGACACTGAGATCACACACGCACATTGAGTCACCTTAGACTGCACAAGATGCCTAAATGTTTTCAAAATATTTTTTATCAAAACAAGACATCTTTTAAAATGATAAAATTATTTCTGAATAAGTATGAACCCTAACTCAATCGAAGATCACCCTTGGAGTCGTTAGAATCCCATTTAAGGTCTCCTTTGAAACACACAAATAGGGTAGCTCGTCGACAAGAACAAGGCCTCGTAGACGAACACACAGAGAGACTCGTCAATGTATACAGAGTACTCTTCAATGAGAAAATACCGAGAAGACCTTAAATCTCAGAAGTTGTCTCGTCGACAAACACATGGTTTCGATGACAAACAAATAGTTAGCCTCGTCGACGTACACAGGGTACTCATCGACAAAGATAAACCGAGAGCCACCTAAATTCAAAACAACCTGCTCATTGACGAACACATGGTCTCGACAACGAGGCCAAGCATGGGACCCATCGATGAGGACGTGACCTCATCGATGAGTGTCGGGCTGCAAGTAGCATTAAATGAACAGTAATAGCTATTTTTCAAACTTGTTTTACTTCATTAATGCCCAATGGTTATCCAGCGAGCTGCTCGGCCCTTTGCTCATAAATATAAATCGTGTGCATTCATTCTAGACAAGTTGACCATTTTGGTTATTAAGCACATTTATTGAAGCATTCAAATTCTAGGGCTTATCTTTGTTCACTTACTCTTGCTTTACTCTTGGTTCACCTACCATTCACAAGGAGAATAGTGTGAGGTTTATATTTGTATGTTCAGCTCAGAGAGGAGAATTCTACATTGTATCTACTTGCTTTCAAATTTATTGCATTGGGAGGTTCTTTGTGAGCCATTATAAGGTGACTCTAGGTGAGCATCATTGTTAAAGATCTTGGAGCAGCTAGTTTGTAAAGGCTTCTCTGCCGGCAAAGGAGGGTTACATAGTGGATTTGGGGAATCCTTGAGTTGGTCTCAAGGCGTGGAGGTAGGCTTGGTGCCGAACCACATTAACATCACTGTGTTAAGCTTCTCTCATCCCTTCTCTCTTGTTTTGCTCACTTATTGCTATTTGCGTTAAATATATATTGTGATATAATACCCTTGCTCTTACCAAGAAAACTTTGTGATTGAAGAGAAAGTTCTATATTCACGAAAGACGTCTATTCACCCCCTCTCTAGATGCATATCCGGGCCAACAAAAAGTTTAATGTTGGGTTGTTTGCTATTTCAAAACCTTTTGCAGCTGAGGAGCGGATGGTAATGCTGGGTAATTTTCTGAATTAGCACCATTTTATATCTAATGAAAATCAGAGCGGTAAATTGTGGTTGTTTTAGAAGGAAATGAATGCCTTTGAGGTGATTTCAATCACGACTCAGAAGATTTCCAAGGTTTTTTAAGGATAGACAAAGGATTTTGGTGAGTTTTGTCTATGCCAAATGTTCTTATATTAAAAGAAGAGAGTTATGGCGGCAACTATAGGAATGCCAATCATATTTCCCTTGATTGGTCCTGGGTGATTTTATTGTTATTCGAATGGATACCGAAAGAATTGGTGGAAATCCAAGACCACATTTACCTATGACGGAGTTTAATGAATGTTTACATCATTGTCGTCTCTTTGATTTATCAAACACAGGCTCACATATGTCGTGGTGCAATGGCCATGAAGGGGTGGCTCGTAGTTGGGCTAAGCTTGATCGAGTTCTTATTAATAATCTCAATTTAAATATCTGAGTCGAAAATCTTTAGATCATAGTCCCATGGTGGTTTATACAAATACATCATTCTCTCGGTATGGCCCTACCCTATTTCGGTTCCTAAATATGTGGAGCTCGCATGATATGTTTTTGTCATGCGTTAAAGATGCCTGGATCAAAAATGACTCGACCACAGGTCTTTTGAAACTTGCTATTCGTCTTAAGAGAACTAAAGTTGCTTTACGTGCATGGAATAAAAATGTCTTTGGGAGAGTGGGAGAAAATCTAAAATCTCTCAAGGAAAGGATGGAATATCTATAAAATCTACTGCAAGCAGGTTTTTCTGAGGACGTTGAAGCCGATTATTTGACTACTAAGTTGGAGATTCAGGTGTGGGACAATAGGGAAGCATCTCGCCTAGGAAAATTTGTGAAAAAAAAAATGGTTAATTGAGGGGGATTAAAACTTTAAATTCTTCCATTCAATTATTAATCAGATATGGAATAAGGGTAGTATAGATCGTATGGTTCTAAATGAGGGAAGGATATTGGAGGGTGCGGAAGCAATTCATAATGAAGCAGCTGTTTTTTTTCAAAATTTTCTTTCAGAGTCTGCAGTGGTTGAACCATGTGATCTCTTCGAGTTAATTCAAAGGCAAATTTCATATGTTGATAATAATTTCTTCTGCACCAAACTTACAAAAGAAGAAGTTAAAAGAGCAGTGTTCTCTATTCCCAAAGATAGCAATCCGAGATCAGATGGATTTGGCTTTGAATTTTATAAATATTGCAGGGACATTGTAAAAGAAAAAAAAAAAGATGTCTTGGATGTGGTAAAGGATTTTTTTCAGGGCACTACTCTTTCCAAGTTTTTTTCCTCTTCGTTTATTGTTTTAATTCCAAAGGTGGATACTCCTTCTAGCTTTGATAAATTATAGGCTATGAGTTTATGCTCTGTGGCTTATAAAATTCTTTCCAAGATTATTATTTTTAGACTAACCGAGGTTGTTGATAAGTTGGTCTCACATGAACAAGGCGCTTTTATTCCTGAACGTACTATTTTTTAAAATATTACGCTTGCTCAAGAAATGGTTCATTCTTTGCACAAAAAAAATGGTTAGCGGCAATGTGATGCTAAAACTCGATATGGCTAAGGCTTATGACAGAGTGAATTGGAATTTTCTTCTAGAGGTTCTTAAGGCTTTTGGTTTCTTTAAGAAGTTTTACAAGCTCATAAAAAATTATGTGGAGTCCCCGTGGTTTTCTGTTATGATGAACGGAATCTTTAACGGATTTTTTCAATCTACGAGAGCCTTAGAAATTTGGTTTACGCTCTGAAAATGTATGAGAAGTGGTCGGGTCGAAAAATCAGTAAGACAAAGTCAGCGTTATACCTTTCGAAATAGATCACTCCTACTCGGAAACGTGGTTTATTGAGAATCACGGGTTTCATGGAAGGTAAATTTCTAGTTACATATTTGGGTGCGCCTTTGGTTTCTGAAAAATTGTCTTCCACGACATTGGAGCCTCTTGTGGAGAAGATTAGAAAGAAAATTGCGGGATGGAAATCTAAGTTGCTCTCGCAAGGTGAAAGATTGATTTTACTGAGACATATGTTGTCTAGCATGCCTATTCATTTGATGTCTGTTATTAAGGTTTCGCAGGTCACATATTCTCACATTAACTCTCTTGGAGAAAATTTTGTAAACGTACCTCAGAAAGGGGTATGGGTCTGAGAGATCTTAAGGAAGTTCAAAAATCTCTTCTCATGAAATTTGCCTTCAGACTGCTCACTTCTAACAATCTATGGACAGGTTTTTCCAGGGCTAAATATTGCAGAAATGATCATTTATTAATAATAAGAAAGGGGAGACCAAATGACTCCTGGTTTTGGAAATCAATTATAGCCGTCATTCTGGAAGTTATGGATAATGTTAAAATTTTGGTGAGAGGTGGGAACTCTTCTTTTTGGTTCAATAGGTAACTGTCATCAAGCCCATTATCTATGAGCACTGAGGATATTGTGAACAAGAAACTGTATAATAAGGATTATTGGCTAAAAAATAATTAGAACTCTTGATAATTATGGTGCAACCCCAAGAAAGGGGGTGAATTGGGTATTTAAAATTTGTTGCCTAGGTCTATTGATTTTAACAACAATGTAATTTAGCCTAGGGTCAGTCTATGCAATCATCAAATAAACATACACGTGCAGTAAATGTAAGATGCTGAAAAGTAAAGAACACGCACGATATGATATCGGGGTTCGGCCAACTGTGTCTACATCTCCGCCTTAGACACACCAATACAAGGATTACCACTATAATGCTCTCTTAAACGGGTGGAGCGACACCTATACAACCAGGTCAATTCAAGGGGTTGACCTCAACCGACATGCCTTAACAGGATGACGCACCTAGCTTTCCTAACCGGGTCTAAGCCAATCCGTGACTATTCCACAGGGCTAGTTTCCCTCTTTGGGCCCGTGCCTGAAATACAACCAATGTGTATAAAAATGTTTGTACACAGAAATGCGCTTCAACACAAGCAGATGTGTGCACCAATATAGCTCAGTCAATAATGCAAGCACGAATAATATGTAAATATGCTCAGTTCTCAAATGTGTGCTAAACACTCAATCACGTATATATATATATATATATATATATATATATATATATATATATATTTTCAGTCCAAATCTAGAGTGTATATCTAAGTAAGATTTGAAACACACTTTTTGAATATCACAAAAATAGATCAGAGTTTCAAATATGCTAAGCAAGATAAATCAAACAAACTCAATAGGATATTTCAATGTATAAAGCACAATGGAGTTGTTTGAAAGACTAGCTTTTTATAAAAGGATTTTTGCACACAAAATCTAGGTTTAGGTAACTTACAACAATAATGCAAGAACCAGAAAATCTCAAAGTCTTTCCACACTAGATTTATCAAATGAAATCGGTGGAAGAACTTTAGGCTATACTCTCAAGTAAAATCAATCAATCAATCAATATACCAAGAGAGAGTATTAGTTAGATAAATTTAAGCCCAATAGCATTAAAGAAATACTCACACTGCTTAGAGAAAGAGAATGAGGAGTATGTGAGTGTTTGTAAGAAATATTTGGCTAATATAGGGTTTTTAGGGTTTTGAAAGTTGAGAGAATTTTTGCCCTAATCAAGTTTTCTAATCCTTGCTAATTAAGACAAATGAACTGGTACATATAGGCAAGGAGGATTTTTTGACTGTTGGGACATAGTGGGTATAATTAAAATTATTTAAAAGACCATTAATAAAATTAACCTAGTTTACCCAATTTAAAAATCAATAAAAATTATTTTAACCCGCAAGGTTCGAGTGCCCGGCCAGAGGTTCGGGTGCCCGAACAGACAGTCAAAAATTCAACTTTAAGAGGTTCGGGTGCCCGAGTTGAGGACCGGCTGGCTGAACCAAAGTCAGTAGCCAAATTTTTTAGGTTCGAGTGCCCGAAACTGAGTTCGGTTAACCAAACCAAGCAGTTCAGTCGCCCGAGCCTTTATTTGAACGTAAACATTCGGTCGCCCGAGTAGTTGAAAAGAGCTCTAACAAGCATTCGGGTGCCCGAGGAAGATACGTTTAAAAGAGGTTCGATCGCCCAAAACTAAGTCAGCATGTTGACTTGTTTGGTCGCCTGAGTCGCTTTACACGACATAGGTTCGGTCGCCTGAACCCTCTCAACCTTTTTAAGTTTTTAGTCCAATTTTAGCCAACTATTATTCCCCTGATATGAAGATGATAATGGGGACTGTTTTGTGCATTTGTTTAAAGACCTAAGGACTTTCTATCCTACCAGAAAAATCTGGTGTCGGTCAACTGAAGGTCGACCAAAGGGTGATCCCTAAGGTCATGTAGGTACCAAAAGTCCAGCTATGGTCGTTTTGAGCATACCTTCCTACCATGCATAATGCAAATTATTACAAGTCATACACGCGCACAGTTCATAATAAATTACATCCCAGAATGAAGAAATAATCAAATGAATACAAAATACAACATATAGATCTTCATTCTTCGGCACGAACACTACACGCCATCATGATGTGTCTTTCAGTCCTAAAGCGCGCACAAGGTGAACCTGCATGCAATTTTCAGTACAACCATCAGTACCAAGAGTATTTGTCATAATCAAAACTATGTGTGACCAATAAGGTCAACAACTCTGATTTATTACTGGAATTGGTTGGTGCCGATAAAACAATGAAAATTTTGCATCAGGTGCCAACTAGTAAAAGTGGGCAAGATATTTTCACCTAGAAGCCTGCCCCTAACAGTAATTTTTCTACAAAAAAGGCTTGAGAGGCTGTTAGGAGTAGAAGTGATAATTTTGTGTGGAATGACTGGTTTGGCATTTTTTATTGCCCAGAAGAATCTCAATGTGTTTATAGAGAGTCTGGTTTAGATGCTTTGATGTAGATGATATAATTCAAGCCAAAGGAATATCGATGGCTTCAGCTTGTGATTGTTGCATACAGAGAAGCCATGAAAACATTGATCATATTCTTTCTTTAGGCGATGTGGCTTCAGAGGTTTGGCATTGGGCTAGTGTGGTGTTGGGGATTCCTTTCCAATGATCCCTTCCCTGAAAAAACAGAATGGCAAATTGGTTCCACTATGCTCGAAAATCATCTATTAAAGGTATTTTAATTGGGCTGATTCCGTGTTTGATTACATGGTGCCTCTGGAATCGAAGATGTAAAGCGAGAATGGAAGGAGTTTATCAAAGTGCAGATCAGATGTGGAGAAGTGTTCGATTCTGGGTTAGTTTTATAGTTAAGAGCACCAATTCTTTTCAAAAATTAAAGAAGTAGGACATTATGATTTTGAACGAGTTTCAAATTAAGCATTTGGGAGTTTTTGAAAGGCCTGGAAAAATTATTTCGTGGGTTAAATCTCCATCAAGGTGGATAAAACATAATTGTGATGGGAGCTGTAGGGGCAATCCGGGTACTTCATGAGGTAAAGTAATTATTCGGGATTGTCATGGCATGGAAAAAGCGGCTTTTTCAAGATATTTTGGCAATGGTACGAATAATAGTGAAATTAAAAGCAATCAAGGAAGGAATTCGGTTGTGCAAACGATTGCATTATTATAATGTGATTATTGAAAATAACTCGCGAATTGTAGTTGATTGGTTTCAGAAAGGTAGATGTACTTTGTGATATCTTTGGGGTTTTTGGGAGGAGCTCGTGGTGGAGCTAGAAGGAGTGAACGTCATGGTGATACATCAATATAGGGAAGGCAATAGTGCTGCAGATTTTCTTGCTAAAGAAGGAGAAATGGGAAACAATGTAATCTATGAAGAACAACACCTTCTACCACGTTATCTGAAAGATATTCTTCAGATGGATAGGTGGGGTCTCACTTCTGTTCGTTGTTAGTTCAACCCTCGAGTTTTGTTTGGTGAATTTTGATTTGTTTATGGTTATTTTTGTGTCTCTATCTTCTTTGTTAGCTTTATTTAGTTTTGTTGTCCTGGTTTGGTTGGTTGCTGGTGTTGTTTCTGGGAGGGTTTTATTTTATTTTTCTGTAATCTTCCCTTTTGCTTATCTTGTAACCACGGTATTCCTCTACCAAAAGTGAGGGTTTATTAATAAATAATGGAGATGTCACCCTCTTTTAGTTAAAAAATAAAAGGATTGGGTTAATTGGTTTAGGTTTGAGAGACCATGCATATTTGGGCTAATGGACTTGGATTAAATGGGTTGAACTGTCTAAGACCCAATTGAGTTCTAGGTCTAATTTAACACGATTGGGCTAAGCTGTCATTGACCCAATTGGGTTTTGGGTCTAAATATCCCAAAGCAACATATTAGTGGCTATGCTTGTTATTTAAATCGATTGAATTCCCATTTATTTCCAGATTTATTTAGGAATGTGGTATAGAATCTTAGCACATATTTCCTAGAGCTCCTTAGAAGAATAGGGTTAACAAAAAGTAGCAGTCCTCACTCTTATGGACTTGTTAATTAAGTTGTATGATCAATTATTCAACTTTACTAGAATTTTGTGGGGTGACATGTTGAAGATTACTATTATATTCTAAATAAGTGCCTAAAAATTGAAGATTACTGTTATATTCTTAATAAGTGCCTAAAAATTAAGTTTCCTCCTAAAATTCGATGTGAATTGTGATCAAGCAAAATACCTAGCTTAAAATACTTCACATTTATGGTTATAAAGTAGAATTGAGACCCTACAATTCATAGTTGAAAAAATCAATCCCAAAATAGTTAGTGGTTAGTGGTTACTTTATTGGCTATCGTGCTACTTCTAGAGGATCTAAATTTTATAGTCCTCCTCATGTTGCTAAAGTTATCAATTGGATCATGTTATTTTTTGTGAGAATGAGTTCACAACCTAGCAACATCATGTTTAGAAAGAAATTGTTCTTATTTATATAATCATCATCCCATTTCAATAATTGATCAATTGTCTCTAGTGAACATAATTTTCATTCGACATAGAATTGTTAAAGAGTGATAACCTCCCAGTAATCAAAATCAACTAGTTATAAAGTGTTCACAGACTCATTCTTTTAAATGACTTTATGTTGTATCTATAGGAATATGAATATATAAGATCTTGGTATACATTTTATTCGACTCTAGATAGTCTTCAAACTTCTCAATGGAAGGATACTAATGAATTGACATCTATATGATACTAACTTAAAGTTAGGAATCGGTGGAAATTGTCTTTTTGTTCCAAACTATTGGTTACAAAAAGGACTTCTAAAACCAAACATGATTTTAAAGATAATCAAAAGATATAAAAAAAGTAAGACTAGTCATAAAATGCTACAACCGAAGAAAGGATATTAATTACAAGGAATCATTTCTCTCTAGCATCTAAGGGCTTGCTACTTTTGAATTATTATTGGCACTGGCAGCTTAATTTGATACGGTAGCCAAGATATTCATTAGATGGGTGTTAAGACTGTGTTTCTTAATGATGGATCGGTAGTGGATGTATACATGGAGTAGACTGATGGCTTTGAGGTGAATGACAATTAAGGTCCATATATACATTAAAATAGGCTTACTCACATGCGATTATTTGTACAGTTAGGTGTATTTATGGTTCCATATTTGCATTAGAGAAGTTCTTTATAACATTTGACATTCTACGTCATGACCATATGTTACAAAATTTTTATCCAAACAATTTTTTTCTTAAAAACCTTGTATTGCATAGTGTGAGAATGCTAGATCAGAATTTTCTATTATGGACTTTCATGATCAATTCAAAAAAAAAAGTGCATCAAATAAATTTGAAATCAAGAACGGAATGAGAATACGAAAAGAAAGACGAAAAGCATGATGAAATTAAGTGATAAATTTGATTGCATTCTATCAAAAAGAAACACGCCCGTCCAAATGTAGGCATGAAACCATACACACTTGGCAGCCGTATTAAATTGACTTTTTGTTAAAAGAACCACATCTAGCCCACCACCCCTCCCCGGCCCACACCACCGCCCTCCACCACCCCCGGCGGCAGACAAAGCTGGTATTTTCTCAGCTTTTATCCCCTCATTGGATATGTTTTTGTTAGTCAACAGATGATCAATAATGCACATTCCTGCTTTTGTCATTATATTATATTTTGCATATGCTTCTGCATTTGACCATGTACGTGTAAATAAGTTGAAAATGCCAGCCAAAAACAACGAGTTTCAAAAACATCTGGGGCGCAATGAATTGAGGGTTCACATTTTTTTCCAAAAAAAAAAAAAAATCTGTGTGAACTGAGACCAGATGAAACATCTCATTGGTATTACTATTGAAATGTCAACTTCTAATTTGGAAATAAAGATTTTTTTTTTTTTTTTTTTTATGTGGGTGTATTTGTGATGATTTGGAAGAGTTATCCAGCTGATAGTAATTGCAAATGTCAAACTTATTTTACAAAAGCAACTAGGCCATGTTTGGGAATTAATAAATGTTTGAGGCCACAGACTCATTAGAATGGTATGGAATTAGACAAAAATTAATATAAAAATTCTTAGTCCAAATTTAAACTCAATTAATTTAAAAGAAAAAAAAAAAAAAAGCTTGGAAACCAAGAACGGTTGTGCACCTACAACAAGAAGAACCAACAAACCAAACCTTAAGTCCCACTAGTAGAATTAACTATATGAATTCTTTTCCACCAATACATCTGCATTTGTATGAAAATAGACAAGCAGAATACAATTTTTATATGAAAATTCAAGAATAATATGTGCCACATTTATTTCTTAATAGAATGGGTGGAGATGAGATGAAATAAAAAATTGAATGAAGAATGTATAAAAATTGAGTTCATTTCCACGTGTGATGCATATATAATTAGGGTTTGTGCTTGTCAAAATTTAGGTTCGTGGCACATCATAATGGAGTTGACCAGAACCCCCCACCCCCACCCCAAATGGAATTTAAAGTGACATCATTTTTAAAAATTAATAGTTCATGTTCTGGCCTTTTACTTGTTCTATATATTGCAGGAGTTTAGGGGTTGGATTCCCAACCGCTCAAAAACTACAAAGCCTTATCACTTCATTTTCATCATCATTTTTCAATCTGTTGGCACAGTCATCATGAAGTCCATCACTGCTTTCTTCATCCTCTTCTCCCTAACCCTGGTAAGCTTATCTCATCGAAACCCTAAATCCACAATTACTCATCATCCCAATTGCCCATATTGAGCAATTATAACTATGTATGCATGTGGTGCTTGCATTTGTTTCATTTAGTGCTGTTATATATGTATGTCTTTTAACCAAACTCTTATGCATTAACCTCATCTTGTGTTAGCTTTTCAATGCCATGGATGCAAGGAAAGGCCCAGGAGACTACTGGAAGAGCATAATGAAAGATCAACCCATGCCAGAAGCAATCAAAGGATTTTTTCTTCATGATCCTGCAGCTTCCAATGATGAACATAACTTTCTGACCAAGAAAGCAAAGAGTAGTCAATTCTCCAAGCATTTTGATCCCAGGCCTAATGCTATCTTGTACCACAGCCATGTCAAGCAGCCCGAAGACGAGCAGTTCTCTGTCGAGTCATTGAACCCGAAGCCAAGGCATGATGATCAACAGAAGATATAGAGCATTTAGACCTTTTTTGTGCAAAGCAATTTGAATGTTTTGTGTTTTGTGCATGGTTTATAGGGGAAACTACCAGTAGAAAATGTTTAGCTTACCAAAGAATGACTACAATAAGCTTTAGGCTAGCTGCTTGTTCTCTTAAGTGTCTGCTCATGATCAGATCTTGAGCTTTCTGTCTCTGTGTGTGTGAATGGCAAAAGCAAAACTACATTTCTTAAATCAAGGCTATATTTTTTAACCATTTATTACTCATTTGGTTCAAAGAAGCTTTAAAGATTCCCAAGATTGAGTTGAGAATCTTTGGTATCCATGTTTGATTGGTTCCGAAAATAGTACATGATAGGCACAGAGGATTCTTGATTAACCGACCTTGCCTGCAAAACATTCTAACCTCTTTTTTTTTTGGTTTTTGGTATTCAGGATTCGTACAAACCGATATCCTATTTTTGAGCATGAGAATTTCTGGCATGTAATTTTCCAAGCCAAACACCTAGTAGTTAATGTTATGTTTACACGTGATGCAACAAAGCTTTGAAAAAACAAAAAACAAAAATTCCATGTGAATTCATTTCTATTCATCGATGAACCTAATGCCCCCCAATATTTCAATGCTGCCATTACCACTCTCACAGCCTCTATTAAGGTAGATTTTCAGTTCAATAACAACAAAGAACTGCAATCCATCCACAGGGTTTGCCAGTTTTGGGCACCTACAAAGAAAATAAAGTGCATAAGATGATAAGGAGACGTGGGTAGTCAACAAGCACAAGAGGTCCATTTTTTATCAACAAAATTGTTCTAAAGTTTTCCAAAATGTTATTTTTCATGACAGGCAATAATGAGCATTCCATTTTGTGGTAAGAGATTAAGAGTTCGTTTGGATGAAAGATTTTCATGTGGGAAAGAAATGGAAAGGGTAATAGGGAGGAAATTTATTTTCCACTATATCGTCTCTTCATATCAAATAATACTAAAAATAAGAACTTGTTCTAATATAATTAAAAAATAAAGAAAAATTAAGCGTTAATGATGCCAAAAATTAAAATTTTATTTATTGATTTAATATGCTTTTTATTTTCTTTCTTACTTTATATTTTTAAATTTAACCAAACCCTACTGATCCCCTCTGAATACACCAAACTTCTTTCAAATTCTTTTTTTATTCGAGAAAATTAGGCAAACTCTCTATGTTGATTTGTTGTTATTATAGTCGATCCCACCTAGCGAGTTGACGTACGCAAACTTCCTATGTGGTTTGACTCAAAAGTAAGAAGACACCTTTTGCTTTCATTACAACCATTGAACTCCCTTGTGCTTTCAAAATTATATTAAATCATAATCTCATTCATTTTTATTGACAAAGCGTGCTAAAAAGCCAAATTACCCAAACAATCAATCATATTAGGATATTAATTAATTTGACTAATATTCATGGAAGGTTCAAGGCGTACTCCCTCCTCGCCAACATCAAATCAATGTTCAATCTACCTATTCACGATACGAGCTCATGTTGTGAATAATAATACCCTCCAAATAACAAATATTTTAATTTAACTAATTTTCTCGTAGATAGTTTGATCTTTTCAATACCATTTTACAAATTTTTAGAAAGCGCGTGAGAGTTTATTAATTATGAACTATTATGAAACCATAAGGTACCTCAGAATTTTTTGGTCCAACCACATTTGGGTATTTGTAATTTTTCCTTTTTATTTGAAATGCATGCCTTAACAGGCCTATCCATATCATGGTGGTTTCATTTTTCCATAAATAGGCAGTGAAGAATGGGGGAAAATGTGAGAAAGGAAATCAATAGTAATGCAATAAAAAGAGAATCATCATTTGGCCTCCCTCCACTCTTCAGCAGAGCAGAGTATCGACTGCTCTGGTAGACTCGGAATCTCAATTCCATTTTAGAAAACAGAAAGGATAATAAACTGAAATATAAAAGCAAAGTACAATGGTCTATTAGCCCATCAAGTCTTACAATTAAATTAAACATAAACCCAAATAATTTGACTAAAAAAATAAGCCAACCAAGCAATCGAGACAAGTATCATACAGTGATTATACAAGGTGGGAGTATGAATAAATACAGAAGTACATGTATTTAAATCGAGATAGGTATCATACAGTGAAGCATCTCACCAAGCCCACAGAAAAATTGGCCAACGATATGGATGACTTCGGCAAATGTACTCATTTCAACCACATTGGGTTGCATTGCAGTGAGCACCACCAACAGCATCACGAGCCCAAGGCAAATATTCCACCTAGTCAAATTGCACATCAATTTTCAACAACACAAGGTCCACTTCGAGAACATTTCAATTAGGATTCCAAAGCAACTTTCGATTTTGTGCTGGTGGTGCTAATCCCGGAATATCTCGAATGTCCTTGTTATTTGGGTTCACAAGCTACATGTCCAAAAAATGATAAGTAAATTAATAACACAGAGACAAATAGACAAACAACATAACATAGCAAGCTGTTCCAAGGATTATATTTTTAAAAAGAGTAAAGAGTCTTGATGGTGAAATCTAATGCAGTAAAGGAAAAGGAACCATGTGCATTTCCAAAGATGTTAAAATGATCTGAGTCAAAGATTGCAAAATATATATCCACCAAACCAAATTCTTGAACATTATATTTTTCCTATTGGCGCATTCTTCATCAAAGGTGGTTTGCAAATGCGTTTCTTGTGAACGCGTTTTCAGTTAAAAACCAAAACCATTCAGCATGTGGTCCATCTATTCAATGATTCAGATTTTGTAATTTAACAATATTCGAATGGACACTGAGTGCTTCTTTTCTTTTTTTTTTGGATAATCAAGGAAATTTATTAGAGAAAGAGAAGAAAAGTACAAAAAATAATAAGAAATTGAGAAGTAACCGCTATTTTAAAAAATTGAGAGGTTTCAATCCCCTTTCTCTCCCAAATGCACCACTCGAGATGCATCACTCTGCCACCATTTTTTTTTTTGAGAAAAATGTCATCACTCGTTCCCCTAGCCATAGTGCTAACTTGGGGAGATTAGGAAAAAACACTTGAGGGCGGAGGCAATTTTTATAAGCAATCAACCAAGGGCAAGGTTCAGAACAGCGAAAGGCTTCCAGGTAGGTATTGAGAAGGGCCAAGGGACTTGGTCATTTCCTGGGAGTGTCAGTTGATGGTTTTGAGAAGAGAGCTATGAGATTGTCATCAGAAATTGAAAGAAAGATGGAGATCAGCAGCTTTCCAGGAGGAGAAAAGAACAAACTTGGGAATAAGGAGGATAGAGAGTCAAAAAGGCTCTGCTCCTCATCAATTATGTGAAGAAGGAGAAGAAAGAAGATGGAGAAGGGAAAGGAATGTTGACAATTTCACAAGATTGATTATTGACCTATTGATTATTTCTTGGATCGTCTAGAGATGGAATGTTTAAGATAAAGAAGAATTGTGAAGGCAATGTTGGAGATAGAAAACTACAGTGTTTGTCTTCAAGGTTCTGCTAATGGAGGATTCAGAGGCTGGGAACCACTCAATCTCTTGTAGATTCAAAAATCTGGACAACAATTTTGTGAGGATTATCATGCATTTGTGGATCTCTCGATGATAAAGGAGAATATTATGGGATGAATTAAGAAGCTTGAGGAGCAGAAGGGGGTGGGGATGGGGCTTCAATGTGATATCATGGAGGCAATTAAAGCATTTACCAGAATTTCTCAAGCTCTGGAAGAATTCTCTGAAATTTATTGAAGGGCCTGAGTAGAATAGTTTATTACCATTGGAAGGCCATTGCACCTGGTCCAACAATAAGAAAATTGACGTAACCTTCTGCACAGTGACGGGATTTGTCAATCAAGGAAAGGAATGGCAGGGATCTTGTAATTGAAGGGAATCATACCTATGTAGGATCATTTCTGAAGAAGAGAAAATAGAAGAGATAGGAACTAAAATGAGAGGTAGACTTACAATATCTGAAGAGATCTGCTAGAGGCAAAATTCTCAACCTCTTTAGCTGAAAGAGGGTGATTGGAACAGAACACCCTTCTTCACAGAAAGGTGGCCAACTCTCGTACAAGAATTAACATCATTAAAATTTCTATTGAGGGAGAGGATTTTTGGGAGGAAGCAGACATTAGGAGTGGCACTGCAAATTTTTATAAGCAGATCAGTACACATGACTGGGGCCAGGTGAGATTGTAGTTGGCAAGTTGTAGGAAGAGAGGGAAGGCCTGGAAGAACCATCAGCAGAATATGAAACAGTGAATGCCATTGATATCTTAATAGTGAAAAAGCTACAGGCCTGGTTGCTTCCTTTTGGATTGCAGGGACCCTAGAAGGTAATCACAGAACTTTTGAGACCGTGCTGCCTTTGAGAATCCAACGCAACATTCATTGCCTTCATTCCTAAGACGGGAGGGGATGATGAGATCAATGACTTCATACCTATCAGTTTGTTGTGGGATGTATATAAAACACTAGAAGTCTGAGCCAATACACCACCTTTTTGCACTTTTTTATTTTAATTTATTTTTGCTGATTCAGCAAAGCAGGAGGAAAGACAATGTAGTTGTTGAAGGCTCAAATTTATTTATTTTTTAACAAAAGAAATATATTAACAAAGGAACAAGAGAGAGCTACAACCTAGGAGGACAAGAAGCCCTCAAAGCAGGAAAACCAAAAAAACAAGAGAAAAACATGAATTCGTGAAATGAGAGAAATTTAAAGGAAGCCTATATAAAGCAGCTGCTGATTTTTATAGCCAAGTGAAGACATTCAATTAAGGTCATGCTGTGCTAGTATATTGAAAAAAAAGGAATTTCCAACTGTTTCTTACAACAAACACATGGAACTTTCATTGTTTGAAATTTGTCCAAATTTCATGGAGAGCTGTAAGACAACTCATGGAAAAGGTCTTTGTCACATGAGGAGGAAAATATGCTTGCTAGTGACTCAAAATTTTCCACAAGCTATATCTTCCAGGATGAATAACTGCACATTTTCATTTTATGCAGACAACTAAAACCAGATTTGCAGAAATGGGTATAACTTTCTCTACAAAGGTATAAACTGTTTGATTCACTGAAAGAGAGACTTATAGACATTGCAAACAGCACCTGATTTACCTAAAGCAAGCCCTTGATTAAAAAACAGTTTTGCAATTTGACCCAAATTCAATCACTACAGAGCAGTATAGTTACTTCCTAAGTCTAATAAGTTGTATAGTTGACTATATTGTATTTTGTTATAATTGGAGCTAGTTGAAGTGGTAACTATGTATTAAGAGGTTGTGTAAGGTGTGCAACTGTCATTTGTAGTAATCATTTTTTGAACAAGAGAGCAGAGATCCTATTCCCTTCTCTTCTTCTACATCTCACCCTCCTCCTCCACCTCCCCGGGCATCCAAATGTTATAAAACTATATTATCAAATTATATTTGATTTGTAATAAAAAAATTAAAATAGAAAATTAGAATTCTTTAATCAATCCTTTATAAATAATAAATAAACAAATAGAAGCAAATAGAATAAATATAAACATCTCTGATTCAAATCATTCAAAATATCTTTCTTGACAGTTGACATAGACATCTATAAAATATGGAAATAAATTGCATCCAATAGGATTTGAACCTATACCAAAGATTTAGAAGACAGGAAGGACAAAACAATCACTGAACACCTGTTGAAATTATTTTTAAAAAAAATAAAAAGTAGCAGAATTCCTAATATAAAATAACATTATTTTTAGATTTTTCGCCAGAAATAAAAGTGACTGTTCTATCCCAAAAAAAAATTAATAATAACTTAACTGCATGTGTTCTAGTTCAATCTTCCTACTATTCACTAGAACAAGAAGGCATTGTCCCCAAGTACCCATTACATCACATACAAGTAGGGTTTAATTCGATACAAAAGAGTCAGCTTAGACAAATGGATGCTGAGCAAAACTAATTTGGTTTGCACATTTCGCTAAAAAAAAAAAATCCTAAACTAAAAACTGCCAGAAGTTGGAAAACTTAGCATTAGGATTGTCGGTTTAGTTTGGTTTATTAAGCAAATTTTGTTATTTTAATTCAAAATTTTAAATATTTAAGTTCACATTCCCGAAATTTTAGATCACTGGCCAAACTTCCAGCCATCTCAAAAGATCGTACATGTTTGTATTATACAGGCCTCATCTAGGACCACATAAAGCCCAGAGATGAGCTGCAGCAAAGAAAGCATTGCCCCCACGTCATTGCACTAACACCACAAGGAGCTGTAATTCGGTACATTCATTTCAGTCTTCAGAAAAACTGATCCAACAACTAAATTAATTCGGTTTACACATTTGGAAACCAATCCTAAACTAAAAAAGTAACCAGGATTTGGAAAATCAACATTTGGTTTGTTAGGTTGATTTGGTTTGTTAAGTGAATTTTGTTATAAAAGCCACCTTCCATTAACTTGTCTTCAACCGGTGCTATGTGTAGTTTATTATGTATATGTTCATTCCTTAATTTATCTTTTAATTTAATGTTATACTACTCATCCACCTTAACATCTGCATGCGGCAACTTTTACTTTATTTACGTCGTTTTTCTTAGTTGCCCAATATTCTAAACCATCAAGCATAGCTGGCCTTATAACTGTCTTATAGAACTTTCCTTTAATTTTAAGGGTATTCTATGATCACACAACACGCCTGATGCACTCCTTCATTTTAGCCAACTTGTTTTAACTCTATATATTACATCATCTTCAATTTCCCCTTTTCTGCTTACATGATAGATCCAAGATATTGAAATCTATTAGATTTATTAATTTCTTGATTATCAAGTCTAGTCTTCTCTCCAATACTCATCCTTAAAAAAACAAAGGGCAACTCGGCGCACAAGCTCCTGCGTATGCAGGGTCCGAGGAAGGGGCAGATCACAATGGGTCTATAGTACGCAACCAAACCTTAAATTTTTGCAGAGGCTAAACTCGCACTCCTTCATTTTACCTAACTTGCTTTAACTCTATATATTACATCATCTTTAATTTCCCCATTCTACTTGCATGAAAGATCCAAGGTATTGAAATCTATTAGATTTATCAATTTCTTGATTATCAAGTCTAGTCTTCTCTCCAATACTCGTACTATAAAAATAAAAAATAAAAAATAAAAAATAAAAAAAGGGCAGGCAAATGCACACGCATATGCAGGGTCCAGCGAAGGGCGGACTACAATAGGTCTATAGTATGCAGCCTTACCTTACATTTTTGCAAGAGCCTGTTTCCACGCCTAGAACCCATGACCTCCAATACTCATCCTTACATTACTAAAATTACATTTCATATATCTTGTCTTATTCCTACTTATCCTAAAACCTTTACAATCTAAAACAGTTCTCCGAAATTCTAACTTAGATTCCACTCCATTCCTATGTTCATCAATTAAGACAATATCATATGTAAACAATATACACCATGTCTTATGCAAAGATTACCAATGCGCAGCAGAAACACAAATCGAATCGGATCGTGCAATGCAGCAATCAATGATGAATAATATGGAAACAATCAATCACACAGATAATAAAGGAAAGCAAATAATCAATGACACAAGAGATTTCGTTGTTCGGCAATATGCCTACGTCCACAAGAGCAAATGGTTGATTTTTCACTATCTTATCAAACAAAGGTTACGATATTGTTTACATGCTAACCCTATGCATACAGAAGGCTTAGAAAGTTCCTAAAGCATCCCTGTAGCAATCCCCGGAGGAAAATCCTCCGAAATCTCCAATCTGCTGATCTTTACGAATCAAAATCCATAATCAGCGCCGAACAAGACCGTCGACGGTTTCAGCAAACCATCGATGGTTTAATGCTGAGAATAAAATATGCAGATTAAAACCGTCGATGGTTTCCCTTATCTCCCGAGACCAAACCGTCAACCAAACTATCGATGATTTCTTCCTGCAGCCCAACTTCCTTGTTAATGAAGATCAGCATGCCCTACCTATGTCATTTTTAGATGTTGTGACACATGGACGGCCTCCCGATATCCACATTTCCTTTGCTGATATGCTAACATGTGGACGACCCCCTGATGTCAACATTTCCTTTGTCGACATAATGACACATGGACGAGCTCCTGATGTCCACATCGGTTCATAATTGTTTATAGATTTTGAATGGATTATTTGAAGACTTGTTTTGAAGACTTTCAGTGTGAGAAAGGCCCAAGTAGAGATGTCAAAGCAAGTCCGAGTTCAAGACCCATGTGGGCCCCACTCGATCTTGTGGGCCCCACACAGTTCCATTGGTCCCCACACGAATTGGGCCTCCCTTGACTTTTGTTTGTATTTACTTTGTAAACGTGCAAGACAACTTGCTTGCATGCGTGTTAGGAAATTGTGTGAGTATGTCTAGTGAGTTGGAGTGTTAGTAACTTGTGCTTAGTATTTTATTGTGTCTAGAAATTTGGAGCATTTATTTTGTTAGTAACTTGTAAGAGTAATTAATGTGTCTAGAAAGTTGGTGTCTTTATTATTTGTGTCCCCCATGCTTGTGTGGGAATTGTTAGCTGTTTAATGTTTTTGTCCCCCCATGCTAGCTAAGCTTATTAAATCTTTGCCCCCCCATGCTAGCTATATATATACACCATCATTGTAAGAACTAGGTAGAGAGAAAAGTATTGATATTGAAAGGAAATTCCTTTGTCGAAGTTTGTTAAGCTTTGTCCAATCCTTGTGATTGTGTAGTGAGAGGCTACGTCATTCTCCTCGGAGCTCAGGTGGTGAGAGACCATTATTCTATCCAGCGACTCCATCCCTATCCCACCTCCACGACTTCCCTCCATCACCCACACGGCCATCACCAAGTTACACCCCAAGGCCACCAATCCATCATTTCATTTGCTGCATACATATCCATATTTCAAAGTGTGCACGAAGAACTTCAAACAAGTTCTAACTATCCTCCAACGCATCCACACGGCCACACCAAAATACCCCCCCACACAGCCACTTCCCCTCCATTACATTGCTGCGTTCGGCTCGGTGTTTCAAAGCTTGTTCCAAGGAATTTTCTGGCGTGATCCAAGACTTGTGTTGAACAACGCCAAGCATCCATAGATTCTTGTGGTAACTTCAATTTCTGTTTGAACGCCTGTTATTTCTTACAGCCCCTGCTATTACTAAACCTTAGTTTCAAATTCTGCACTTTCATATTTGATAAACCTTTTGCCTGAAATTCTGAATTCTAAAACTTAAATAGCATTTGAATCCATTGATTGCAATATTATTACTTGCTAGTTTAAAATCAATTGTGAGAATATTGCTTGCTAACAATAGAACTTTATTCTTGAGACATTGAAATGGCATCTTTTCCGCATTTAACTTGATTCCTTTGTGAAATAACTCTTGGGACTTATCTCTGAACAGCATCATACACCTTTTCAAAATCCTTAAACATGTGAAATATAGCATGATTTATTGTGTTTATGTTTGGATAACTGAGTTCTTAATTTAAAGTGTTTGAGAGTGTATGCTTGCTTGTAAGGGTTGAATCAGTAGGGCTAGGTCACCCTTACCCATCCTACATCACTTGTTCTTGCTTTAACATGCTTTTCCCGTGCATGTATTCCACTCAATATGAGTCATATACTCCAACAAACTCCACCTTGGCGAATATTAACCCCTTAGGAGAAATACGAAAGCATAGCCCATAGCTCCACCTAGGATAGTAGATTGGGATGCATCCCATCTAACACCTGGAGACGTTAATCAAGTCCAAGCAATGCTGGAACTTGTCCGTTATAACAGGCTTTATCAACATATCTGCTGCATGCTCAAACATGTGAACTTTCTCAAGTATTAGTTCACCAGAAGCAACCAGCTCCCTAATCCTGTGAAACCGTACATCTATGTGTTTTGTCCTCGCATCATACACCTGGTTCTTCGTCATATAGATGGCACTTTAACTGTCACACTACAGCAGAACTCCACCTTACTGGATACCTAGCTCCTTGACCAATCCTGTAAGCAGCAATGCTTCCTTGGCAACCTTAGCCAATGTCATGTATTCCGATTCAGTAGTAGATAAAGCAATAAGTGACTGCACCATGGACCTCCAACAATAGGCCCTCCCACAAGGGTGAATACGTACCCTGTGGTAGACCTCCTGTCATCCAAGTCTCCTTCATAGTCTACATCCACATAACTTACCACTGAAGGATCACCCTATTATCTACTGAACATAATGTCATAGCCCGTTGTACCCCTCAAGTATCTTAGAATCCACTTGACAGCATCCCAATGCTGTCGACCCGGATTAAAAAAAAAAATTGCTCACCGTACTGACAGCTTGTACCAAGTCCGGTCTAGTACATATCATAGCATACATTAGACACCCCCACTGCACTGGTATAGGGGACCTTCGACATGTCACGAATGTCATCATCCGTCTTTGGGCACTAGGTGGTAGACAGCCTAAAATGATTCGCTAACGGTGTACTCACCGGTTTAGCATTAACCATGCTAAACCTCTCCAAAACCTTCTCCACATAGCTGCATTAAAATAACCACAATCTACCTACAGCTCTGTCCCTACAAATCTCCATCCCAAGGATCTTCTTGGCCGCACCCAAGTCTTTCATGTCAAACTCTTTACTCAATAGAGTCTTCAACTGATTTACCTCAATCATATTCCCTACAGCAATCAGCATGTCATCAACATAAAGCAACAGAAATATGAGTAAACCGTCCTCAAGACTCCTCACATAGACACAGCAATCATACTCACACCTCCTGTAGCCAATACGGATCATGTAGGAGTCAAACCATTTGTACCACTGCCTCGGAGACTGCTTCAGCCCGTAAAGTGATTTGTTCAGTTTACAAACCAAGTGCTCCTATCCACGTTGACTAAACTCTTTTGGCTGTACCATGTAAATCAGCTCCTCCAAATCACCATGAAGAAAAGTTGTCTTTACGTCCATCTGCTCCAAATGCATGTCGTAATGCTCCACCAATCCCAACACTATCCCAATGGAAGTGTGTCTGACCACAATGGAGAAGATGTCATCATAAGCAACCCCTTTCCTCTATGAGTAACCCTTTGCTACTAACCGGGCCTTAAACTTCTCTCTTTCTTTCTATGAAATCGCTTCTTTCTTCCTATACACCCACTCGCATCCTATCGCCCTCTTCCCCTTGTGAAGCTCCACCAACTCCCACGCCTGATTCTTATGCAATGACTCCATCCCCTCCATCATAGCGCCCATCCATCTACTTTTCTCCTGGCTGTGCACCGCCTCTTAAAAGGTAGTAGGATCCCCGCAACTAGTGATGAGTGCATAAGACACCAAATCATCAAATATGTACCTAAGAGGTGGTCTGATAGTGCGTTTGGGTCCGTCTACAGGTATACTGCGTTGTTGCTAGTTTCCTGAGCTAGAACTACCTGGGTTCTGAACAACGCCATTTGTACCTTGAGTCTCTAACTCCACTTGCACTGCATGCTCATTGCTGCTGTAGTTTTTTGGCACCTATTTCTCCTCTTCTTCCTATGTACACTACAACATGACTTTCTCATCGAAAATCACATCTCTACTGATCGCCACTTTGTTTGCCTTTGGATCCCGCAGCTTGAACCCTTTCACCCCTTTCTAATAACCCAGAAAGATGCACCATCTAGATTTTGTCTCAAACTTTGATCTCTCCTCACTAGGAACGTGCACATAGGCTGGACACCCAAATACTCTCAAACCGAAGTAGTCTACCTTGATGCCTGTCCACACCTCCTCTGCAACTTTCCCATCTAGTGCTGCCCCTGGTGATCTGTTAATCAGGAAACACACCATATTTACTGTCTCTACCCAGAAGTTCTTCCCGAGCCTTGCATTCAACCTGAGACACCAAGCCCTTTCAAATATGGTTCTGTTCATCCTTTCCACCACACCATTTTGTTGCGGTGTCTTGCGTACTATGAAATGTCTTCTAATGTCATGCTGCTCACACAACTCCATGAACCTCGAATTAGTGGTACTCGGTTCCATTCTCTATCCTAAGGCATTTAATCTTTCTCCCAGTCTGGTTTTCCACCTCAGGTTTCCACAATTTAAACTTGGCAAATGTCTCTAACTTGTTCTGCATGAAGTACACCCAGACCTTTCATGAGAAATCATCAATGAAACTCACGAAATATATATGCCCCCATCGTGATGCTACTCTCACCAGTCCCCAAACGTTTGAATAAATGTAATCAAGGATTCCCTCCGTCTTGTGCATGACTGCCATGAATTGTACCTTACTCAGTTTCCCAAGCACACAATACCTGCAAAAATCCAGCTTGCATGAGTTGACCACATTCAAAAGATTTCTCTTACGAAATCTCCATCATTCCACGCTCACCCATATGCCCTAACCGCATATGCCACAAGATAGTACTATCCGACTCAGTCTCTGCAACTACAACTCCACCTACAACAGTGGTGCCTAGGAGTGTATAAATATTCCTTGGTACTTTTTGCCCCTTCATCATGGTTAGAACTCCCTTACTCACCTCTTCATTACCCCACTTTCAGACTTGTAACAAAACTCGTTACAATCTAAAGTGCCCAATGAAATCAAATTCTTAACTCTGGTATATGCCTAACATCGCATAACGTCCTCACCACATCATCATACATTTTGATTCTAATGTTCCCCATTCCGACAATTTTGCATGAAGCATCATTCCCCATCAAAACAGAACCAAAATTTACTAATTTGTAAGTGGTGAACCAATCTTTGTTGGGCATCATGTGATAAGAGCATGCCAAATCTAAGATCCAAGAATAAGAGACACTATCTGAATCAAATGAGACCGAAAGCATATCACCATCACCGCTCCCTGAGTCTCCTTCTTCCACTACATTCGCCGAGTTTTCTTTATTTTCTGCATTCCCCTTCTTCCTCTCTCGACGATCTGATTTTATGTGCCCCTTTTTTACGCACTTAAAACACCGTACATCCTTCCTCTTCCTGAAATTGGACGGAGCCTTATTGTTAGTCAGTCCACCCCAGAACTTGCTTCTCCCACGATCCTGATTACCTTTCACCATAAGCCCTTCACCTTGAGAATTATCATCGTTGGCTTTCTTCCTCTGATGAAAATCCAACAAGGCACTCGTGATATCCTCCAGCTCTAGAGTTTCTTTTCCCCATGTCAGAGTCATAACCAGATTCTCATACGTAGGAGACGTACGTAGGGAATTCAGCAACATCAACACCTTGTCTTTGTCCTCGAACTTCACATTAACCCGCTTGAGATCACTTATGATCTAATTGAATACATTGATGTGTTAATTTAGATCCGAACCCTCTACCATCTTAAGCCCATACAGGTTTTGCTTAAGATACAACTGGTTCATCAATGACTTGGACATATATCGGCTCCCCAGTTTCAGCGAAACTGCAGCCGGTGATTCCTTATCCATGACATGATACATCATATCATCGGCCAGACAAACACTGATAGTCACCGCAGTCTTCGCTTCCAATTCCTTCCAAATCATGTTGTCCATGTCTTCCAGTTGCCTCCCGTATAATGCATTCACCATACCTTACTGCACCAACAAGTCCTTAACCCTCCTCTGCCAAAGTTTGAAATTTCTCGATCCATCGAACTTGACAATGTCAAACTTCGCAAAAGAAACCCTAGCCATTGCAACCAATAGCTCTGATACCAATTTGTTGGGCAAATATTACCAATGCGCAACGAAAACACAAATTGAATCGAATCGTGCAATGCAGCAATCAATGATGAATAATACGAAAACAATCAATCACACAGATAATAAAGGAAAGCAAATAATCAATGACACAAGAGATTACGTAGTTCAGCAATGTGCCTACGTCCACGGGAGCAAACGGTTGATTTTTCACTATCTTATCAAACATGGGTTCCAATATTGTTTATATGCTAACCCTACGCATACAAAAGACTTAGAAAGTTCCTAAAGTACCCCTATAGCAATCATCGGAGGAAAATCCTCCGAAATCCCCAATCTACTGATCTTCACGATTCAAAATCCGTAATTAGCACCGAACAAGACCGTCGACGGTTTCAGCAAACCGTCAACGGTTTAATGCTGAGAATGAAAGATGCAGATTGAAACTGTCAATAGTTTCAGGCAAACCATCGACAATTAAACCGTTGACCAAATCGTCGACCAAACTGTCGACGGTTTCTTCCTACAGCCCCGCTTCCTTGTTATTGCTTCACCATGCTTTCCCCGTGCATGTATTCCACTCAATATGAGTCACATACTCCAACAATGGATCTCGTTTTGGATATTCCTAGTGAGTTCATCAATCACTAAAGTAAAAAGATATTGACTCAAAGCAGAACCTTGATGTACGCCTATTGTGATTGGAAAATATCTAGATTCCCCCCTTTCATTACTCTATCAGACATATCCTTACTAACCTCAGTGTATCTAGTGCATACTCCATTTCTTTTTAGTAAAAATATTGTGTAAATGTCATTATTTTTTTATTTTTTTATTTTTTTAATAAATTTATGGGCATTTTTAAAAATTATGTATAAAATGAATGATTTAATCCAAAAAAAAGTTAAATTAGGATATTAAAATTTTCTGACAAGTTGTCAAAAGACTCAAAACAATTGAAAGCCACAAATTAGGTTTTCTTCATTTTTTATTTTTTTTTTGGCAAACAACTAAAGCCAACAAAAGCAGAAAACTAGTAATATAAACTAACACATTTTTATAATAAACTTGTTGCAGGTCAGCAGACTTTTGAAGGCTCTATGTCCAAACATATATGTTCTTTGTTTTAATATTTCAGAATCAGCATCCCATCTTTTTATACATTGTAATTATGCTTGGAGGGTATGAAATAAGTTATTTGGTCTTTTAGAGGCAGGGAAGGACTTATTGGCAGTTTCTTTTGTTGATTTTGGCAGGAAAAAGGAAAGGGCAGCACTGGAAATGTGCTTTCTTTGCAGTATTTTGGAGGTTAAGGATGGAGCTTAATGCAAGTATTTTTTCAGGAAAGAAGTCATCGCATCTGCTGGTTTGGGAAAAGATACATCATTTGACTTCTGTTTGGTGTGTTGGGCAAGGGAGTTAAGGGGGTGTTATGTGTTGGATTGTTAGTTTGCACTGGTTTTATTTGCACTTTTTAGTTTTCCCATTTTTTTCCTATGTTTTTTTATCTGGATTTTTCCAGAATTTGCTAAGGAGATGTCTTGTTCTCCTGGCTGTACATTCTTAATCTATTAATGATATTCTTCTTTTTCTATTAGGAAAAAAAACGCATTTTCATAGTATGTTTCTTCACTACGCAGAAACGAAAAAGGGAGTTACAGAAAATAGAAATGATATCAAACAAATCCTTATCTTTTTAGTTAGGTCAAAATTTTTTCAAACATTTTTATTCTTTGATTTAATTTCAGTGACTGAACTGAAAAACCAAATACACAAACACACACTAGTAAACGTGTCACATGCATTGCACATGATTGCAAGTGATTAATCTAGAGTAGTATGTCTAATTTTGTAATATTGTTTTTTAAAATAATTTTATATTACGTTATCATAATTATGTTTTTAAATTGAATTATGAATTTAAAGTTACTTATAAGAAATTAAGTTTTTTGTAACTAAAAAATATAAGCATGGACATAGACATAGAAAATACTGTTACAAAACAAAACAATACATGTTTACAAGAAAAAAATAAATCTTAAAATATACGACATGACATTCATAACTATTAAATTTAATATTTATAAGACACCACATAAAAAATCTAATATATGCAAAAACCAAAAACCCATCTTCTTTGAGCATTAATTTTGTAAAAATTCTCAATGTATGAATTATTCGATAATGTTAATAAGTAATCATATTTTGTTCTACAACAAAAGAAGCCTCAAGTCCTACTATATGCGATTGGCTACATGAATCCTTTTCCGCCAATTCACATAATCAAAGGCATTTTCCTCAGCTAGCTCAAGAGCTATTAGATCCTTTCTCACTACCTCATTCCAAGTTATTTTAGGTTTACCTCCATCCCTTCTACTACCTATTAATAACTAACTCCTCCTCACTAGAGCACTGCTTGGCCTACGTTTCAAATGCTCAAACCAACTATCGCCCCTCTCTTATCTTATCTTCTACTATTTCTGCACCTACCTTATTATGAATATGTTTGTTCCTTACTTTGTCCTTTGAAGTTATATCACTCATCCACCCTAGCATTCACATGTCTGCAACTTTTACTTTTTGGGTATATTGTTTCATAGCATTTTGATCCATATAGCATGGCTGGTCTTATAGTCATCCTATAAAACTATCCTTTTAATTTTATCAGTATTCTACGATCACACGGCACAATTGAAGCACTCCTTTATTTTACCTAACCTGCTTTAACTCTATGCATTACATCCTCTTCTATCTCTTCCACTGCCTGTATGATAGATCCAGGTATCAAAGTCTACCAATGCTATTAATTTCTTGATTAACAATTTTACTATTATCTCCACTATTCCCCCCTATGTGTCTGAAGCTACATTTCATATATTATGTCTTATTTCTATTTATTCTAAAGCCTCTAGAATCTAAAGTTTTGCTCCATAGTTCTAACTCATATTCGACTCCACTCCTACTTTCATCAATTAGAATAATATCATCTACAAACATATGCCATTGGACCTATAATCATATTTTGTCATTAAAAAAAAAAACTCAAAGTTGTCGTGTTTTTTTCTTTTGAAATTATCATATTTTATTAAAAAAAAAAAAAACAATATAGTCTATAGTACACATGTCTACAATGTTAAAAACCGAGTGTTGCAATGATTGGCTCCGAAAAGTGATCGAAGAATCAAACATTAGAAACATGTTTCAAAATTTTGGACACGTTAATGAAGTCAAATACATGTTGGAAAAGTATCCAAACAGTGTCAATATTTAATCATACAACAATGACATAGCCACAATGTCCTTATAGAAAAAATTTAGCTTTTCTTTATAAACACAATAAGTTATCTAGAGTTAATTTGAATTATTTTAATTTAAATAAATTTCTCTAATTATATTTTTGTTTGATATTTATAATATATTTGATTAAAGATCATACTATTCTTAAAAATAATATATTTTAAAAGGAAAAAAAGATATAAATTGCATAGGGACAAATATATCATACAAGTGAATTCTTATCGACATTGTAAAGGTTAGATAAAATGTATAAATATATTAAGGTATTGGAATAGGTACATTTAGTGTTTTGAATTGTATGCATAGACACAGGTGATAGACATATACGGTATTTTGGAAATGTTAAAACTATTATTATTTTATAAAGGAAACAAAACATACACACACACACTCACACACATAGAGAGAGAGAGAGAGAGAGAGAATTTGTAGTCATTCAATTTTAATAAGATGCATGTGTGTTTCTTGTGAAAGAGTAGATTTGAACATTTGTTGTATAGGAGAGATGAAATATAATTTTTGTATATAAATTTTAAAATCTATATAAGAACAATAGTAACTCGTTGTATTACATTTGCAGAAGGTGTCTTAAGATTTATAGAATACTGAAGCATTATTAATTTATATACTAACATGGCAGGAAAGGTCCCATGGGAGTAGAATTTAATAATTTTGATGCACAACTTCTTATGTATCAGTAGTTAAATTTTATGTAAAAAATTGTGATTCATTATATTATATCTCTATATCTACTATTCTTTTATAGGTAAGATCAATAGGTGAGTTTCTTCTAATTCCAAATAAATTTAACTTTTGTTATCTATAAAGTATTTCTAAGCTTTTATCATTAATATTTATCTTTTAAAAGTCAAGTTTACACTTTATATGAATGAAATTAGAATTTTATCAAAGTTTAGTTAAATTTAACTATTCTTAAGAATGTTTTTGTCTCACTTCTAATAGATATGAGCATTTTTTGCCCCAAAATGATTCACACTATTTCTACTTATATATAGCACATGTACATGTGTACACACTCTCAATAATTTTCTATTTTTTTATTTTTCACTTCTAATAAATTTATTTTTTGGAAGACATAAAAGCCTTAGGATTTCTGTGGTGTTGTTCTATATTTGTTGCTATTTACCTAAACAGAAATGACCCACATGAGATCGTCAATTTTTTTTATTTTTAAGTGCTTCGGGATAGGATTGTATTTTTAGCGTCCTTGTGAGAATTTCCCTGGGGGTTTTGGCCACAAACTTTTCCTGACATTCAACAGGTTTGGCCAGCTATTTTGACTTGATCTTGGGTTTCTTCTTGTATTTTAATTTTTCTTTTTCTTTTTTTTTTAATTGAGGAATCTCATCCTATTTGTACATTCTTCTTAATACATTTTTTTTATATCTTAAAAAACTTCTAATAAATTTAGAGAAGTCTTTCTTTCCATGTTAGCTTGGACAAGAGACAGCTTGGAACAGTTGAATATCAAATTGAGTTGGTGAAAGGATGTGTCATTATTCCAATGTGAGCATCAAGGTTGCAAAAGAGGTAGAGGGATCAACCTAGAGAGTTGAGAGGGCCAAAAGGAGTATCCACAAATAAGCCCCAACCTTCCGCACTCCGTACAAGCTCAAATGGGATACCCACATGGATTCTAAGCTTGCATTTTGGGCTCACACCTCACAGAGAACCAAAATTTGCAACTGAAAGCCCAAAAACGAAATTCTCAGGTTTTATTTCAGGCTTTTAGGATAAGCTAAGGGTTTTACAGGACTGGAGATAAAATAGAATTGAATTGAATAGGCTATGATTATTATTATATCCAGTGTTAAGATAAGACATGATTGGGATTTGAAGTTCGTAAAAGCTAAAAGCTAGCTTTTTCCAAGAGGTTATTCTATTCCATGATTATCCTTAGGCTTTTTTTTCCAAATATTACAAAATTATCCACACTATAATTACATTTCCTCAAAAGTTTCATTTTCAGTTGTGTCAACATTTTTGGCCACCTAAAATCTTGCATTACCAAACATGCAAGGGTCAAGATCAGCTCTCTGTTCCTAATACTGGGAGAAAAAACAATTTTTACCAATCTAAATGAGCTACTTTTCATCAGTTTCTTTTCAAAAGTTCATTTTCATAAACCACAGGAGGTCCAAACCTAAAAGTGGCTAGGAAAGTGCTTAACCTAGCCACTTTTAGCACATGGAACAAAATTGTGCGCTACAGTGGCTTGGCAATGTTTAGGTTAAGAATCTTAAAAACCAACTCAAGTAATTGATCTAACCACAAGGTGAATAGCCAAATATAAGATAATTTTTTAAAAATTTCAATTTCATATCAGTTTTTTTTCAGTTGGTATTGGTTAACATATTAAAAATTATTTTATAAGATTTCAGTTTCAATTTTTCCCAAAAGCCAAACAGAATAAATTGGGTTCATCCCCTTGACACGAGAAACATCATATGCATAGCAGTTAAACATGTCCAACACTTGCTATTTATTAAATTATTACTACAAATACACATTATGACTTGATGCAAAAATGTTAGACAAAATCTGACAT
Source organism: Malania oleifera (assembly GCF_029873635.1). Taxonomy (NCBI): domain Eukaryota; kingdom Viridiplantae; phylum Streptophyta; class Magnoliopsida; order Santalales; family Ximeniaceae; genus Malania; species Malania oleifera. The sequence continues at coordinate 4,213,397 of NC_080425.1, read as the reverse complement.
TTAAAATACCAGTTGAATAAAATTAGTATTTATAGGCAAACCTAGTAAATTTTTCATTAAAACTAGAAGGCTAACCAAACACTACCCATTTATAAAAGACCCAACCAGAACCATATATAAATAGCAAGCAAAAAAGATACAATAAGGAATAAAATCAAATTGGTAAACACACATAGCAAAAAACGAGATTTATGATCTTAGAAATGTCATTGCAATTAACAAAACCTAGTAATTTTGCACAAAAACTAGAACATTAACCAAACACAACCCATTTATGAAGGACCCAACCAGAACCATATATAATAGCAAGCAAAAAGATAGAACAAGGAATAAAATCCAATTGGTAAATACATATAGCAAAAAAAACAGTATTTCTGATATTAGAAAATCATTGCAATTAAATTTTAATAAGGTACTAACCTTCACAATAATAATGACTATGACACCGATGACAATAATGAAAAGCAACGCCATAATGCACTTATCAGTTGCAACCTAGTAAAAGAACTCAAGTAAGTAACACAAAATAAAGAGAGATTCAGTACAAAGCAACAAGGGAGAATGGATATTCCAGAGATTGACCTGCCTACCAATTTCCTTGACCATTTGAGAAGCTTTCTTGATTGAGAAATGGATAGAATCCAGCTCATTCACAATCCTACTCATTTGTTCTGACTGAACATTGTAAGAACAAAAAATTAGTGTTTTCATTACAATTGAAAAAGAATAGACAAATAAAAAAGAAGAAAAGAGAGACGAGTTCCCATGTAGCTAAGTCAGATGATAGATTTTTGTTTCCCTTAAGTCTTAAAATTACACATACACACTTTTATTTTTATCAAAAAGATTTCAAAGCACAAACCTGCGCCTTGAGAGCTGCTGCCGTATCAGTTCCAACATCAATGGTGTCTTGAACAACCTATTCAAAAACAGGGTGGTACATAAATTATCTTCTCCTTTTTTGCAAGCAGTAAAAGTTAGTGCTCAGACTTTAAACAGGTAAACCTTCATTTTGATGGTTTCAGGTGAAGGAGTAGAAAGAGGGTTTTGAACTAAACCAATCTTCTTCAAAGTTCACCTTTCTCACTTTGATTCTGGGGGAAGAAGGGGGTACCCAAAGCAAAATCTAAAGAAATTTTGTCAAATCTTCCTCCATTTTCTATAGAGCAAACCAACCTTTTTTGACCTCTCAATGGCTTGATCGGTTTCACCCATCATCTGGTTTCCTCTATCCATCAGCTGTTGATTTGTCATAGCTGCAAAATAAGTAGCCCCTGGCTCAGAAACTTCTCTTAAGTGAGTTTACAGCTAACACACCAAAGATACACCAAATGAATAACGGAAAATACAATGGTTTATCATGGCAGTGTCTCAGAAATTAGTCACATTTATGCTACTTAGTTCAAACTTTCCAAACTTCATTGTTTTGAAGATACAAGCTATTGCATGGAATATGGGGCGTATCTCTCTGCTGGAAAGTTTTCCAAGATACATGATTCACCTCCTTATTCATCTCCATCTCATATTCTCAATGCACATGCAGTGTGGAAAACAAAGCATTACTACACAACTACAAATCCCTCGCACCACCCCCAGGGGACATGGAAACACACACATTTCATGTGAACAAACCTCCTCTAATTTTTCTGCTCATTTATGGAAATGCTCTCGACTCTTCCAATCCTTCATACCTTCTTGTCTGTTCTAACTTTTCACCGACAAATAAAAACTCCCTTCTCACGACCCTAATTAGCAATGATGTGGCACAAAAATCTCAAAATTTCACATGAACGAAGCATGTGCAGAAAATTTGAAACTTATTTAATAAAAACAGTATAACAGATAACATGCATGCACACACAAAATAAGAATGAAATGTCCATGTCGCATCACTGTATCTATAAGTCCCATTAATAACATATTTAACCTCCAATAAAAAGTGCAGTCAACTAAACCCATCTTCTTACATGAAGCAAGCAAGACATTTTCTTCCCCAAACCCTTCTGCAGGCCCATCAAAGAGATCAACTCGCTTGTTTTCAAGATTGGTTGCATATCTGTATCATCATCAAGAACAAGATAAAGACAAGTCGAATAGTAGATATAATGAACCTCAGCATAAACTTAGTACAATAACATTTAAAATAAAAATATCAGTTCTCAACTTAGAAGCAAGTTGGGAAAGAAAAAAGCAAATGACGGGGCAAAGGAAAGAGAGTTTTTTGGACAAAGGCAACATACATAAATTATTTTATCAACTAGGCAAAGCCATATATAATTTAGTTGTAATTTAACATTGAGGTATTTCATGCAATTTGAGAAAATATAAAAATGAACAAACAGCATTTCAAAAATTCGGAGAAAAAAAATCACTTGAATTCTACAATTAAAATTTTGAAACAGAGCAATTAAGGATACAGAAATTACAAAGACTTCCATAATTCCAATATATACACACATATACACACACACGCAGAGTAGTTCTTCTAGGATCCAAAAATCTCAATACCAATTTTTGGTTTGAACTTTTAAATATATATATATATATATATACATATATTTATATAATAATGCAAACCAATCAAATATCACACTTTATTTTAAAAGGATTTTCTTTTGATGGAAGGCATCCACATATTTCTACCAATCACTCATTACTATTTTAACTTGTTAAGAATTGTTATGGAATAAATGGAAACATATATTTACTATAATTTAGAAAAAAACAAAAAAAAATAGAGATTTTCACCAGCCATTTGTTTTTACTCTAAATTTGTCAATCTTTTTTTCGGGAAAAATTATGCTTGAAACAGAAATACATGAAGTCAATTTCAGAATTTTTTTTGTAAGTGTGCAATTAAAAGTGCCAAGGAGGTGTGGCACATATACTTGTGTGGCATACAGAAGGTAACAAGAAGGCTGTAAAAATACAATAGGCTCAAAGAATCATACTATCTACAAATTGTAAATGCTTTGAGGCACTGAAAATTTTTTTTCCAATCTACAAATAGTGTCTCGATCATTCCTCTTAAGTTTGTCAACTAAAGAGTTCACCCAAGAATCCAAAATTCCATAGACATGCATGAGGAATGAATTATGTTCCAAAGTTTCCACTCCTGCCCCTATTATGTCCTCCTGAAGCATTCAACTCATCAAACAATGATCTTGACTGCATCCATTTCATGCAAAACACAACATAAACCAACTCCCACAGATGTGCTTAAGAAGCTACATAAGAAAACTGATGACAGGTTCTTCCTCATCCATACACAAATAATTTCTGTTGATCAAAATGCCCTTTTGATTTCACGTTATCAATGGACTGGTAAAGAGATTCTAGGTGGAAATATTAGAATCCAAAGCCACAAAATTACACTGAAACACATAATGTTAAGATTATGCAGTATTGGAGAGTATGAAATGACTCAGGTGTATGAAAACAAGCATCATGGATGGAAGAATGTTTACTTCAAACAGTCATTGACTTACTGCTTTTTTAGAGCAACATACGAATTTAACTCTTTGATCTGCACAAAAATATGGCAACATCATTCAGAATAATTCGAGTGTGATGTATAGATGATGAACAGAAAACTATTAAGATTACAGAACACAAATTGAAGAGTCAAGACCCACCATTGACTGTTTTTTCTCACCAAGCATTCTGTTTGTATCTGGATCATTTCTCCTCTCCAAGTCCTTCACTTCTCTGTCAAACTCTTTAATAAGCCTGGGGAAAAAAAAACAATAAAGGAATTCTTTTTAATGATGAAAAGAAGAAAAAAATAGTTTAAAGAGGAAAAAAAAACATCAACATACAAGACATTTATGTCAAAAGCAAGCTTCATACAGTTGCATCTATTTAGCATCAACTAAAATAAGTACTATTTTGCCTAAAAGAAGAAATAACACCAAACTATAGTTGCTTACCAAAATAACATAACAAAGCAGAATATCTTAAAGATATGTTTTTACTATCATTCTATTGCTTAACTATGAGTGAGTAATTTATAGTACAGGATCGATAAGCTGTCAAACATAATTTTTTCTTTTCAATGAAAATCCACTGCAAACCATAGGCCTTTCCTACCTTCTCTATTAATGTCTCTTTTTCTATGAAAAGATATATATGCAACAAACAGAAATAAAGATAATAGTTTTGATAAGATGCATAGAATAGATTATTAATATTTATTAGCTACTTTTTGACTTCAAATAGCACGCGATTGGTGTGGAGAAAACCAGGTTTGGGTGTTATAATCAACAAAAAACAGTATAAAACACAAAGCTTTGCTAACTATATGATGATAAGAAAAAGGGATAGGCGACCCAAGCATAATAAGTAATAACTTATCAGCCTCTAGCTTCATTAGAACTTCTCATATTAGTCACAGATAATGGGAATATTCCCTGAATGAAGATGGGGACATAAAGTACTCAAAACGAAAAATACATTCCAATACCGAACTTGAATTCAAAGAAATTTTATCACACACCCAATTTTTTAACAATTCAGGAAATCCATATTCCTAACATGATTCTTTTTTTGGTATAGGTGGCTGTGTGCAATGCCTCCACAGGGGCAACCAAATAATCCCCTTATTCACCTCCCCTCAGATCCCCATGGGGTAGAACGCTGGACCTCCAGAAGGGAGGCTGAGGCTTGGTTCCCAACATGATTCCTAGATGTGAACAAACATAAGGTAGTCTACAAGGTTTGTGGAGAATACACAATATCAGTCTGTCATATAAAATAAATTGATATGAACTATAATCAACGTGTTTAATGAATCAGGCTAAAATTGTTAGAATCTTTAAGCAACAAAATTGATTATCCTCCTCAATACACCTATTTAGACATCCAGACCACCATAGTTGCCATCGTCAGATGCAAACCCAAAAAGAATGTCATATCAAACCCAAAAAGAATGTCATAGTTACTGTGCTTGCTCCCTTGAACTTAGTGGGTCAAACCATGCACATTTCAGCCAATTGAGTGCAAACCTGGTCAATTTTCAATCCAAACTACAACTGGAGCTTTGCCCTGCATAAAACACTAAAGATAACCACCTCCACTACAAAATTGCTTCATACAATCAGCACAATTCAATGCATAATGATTTAAAACAAAATGAAGGCAACGTCATTTGGTTAAGAAAATGGCTTGGAATCCTAATTTTTATTTTAGCCTAAGTTGAGTCTACTAAACCACTTGTATAATTATCACATGTAATAAGTTGTGGCAATCTCATAAGATTTAAACAACTAAAAAAAATCTACCATAACAATTAACATGCATTATCTATAACAAACCAAGCCACTTTACACTCTGATCCCTTGTATCAGTTCACTAAAACAAGAAACCTGCAACAATGGCTGCTGAAACAAGTAAAAATTTTACAAATAGTTGCCCAAGAACTCTTCGGACAGACAGTTTGCTCATCTTTGTCATTGAGCCAAATTCTAGCAAACAAATCAGCTGCCCGCAGACATTGTCTGCAATTAATAAAATATGCTGCTTTCCAGCAGAATCAGTCAATTCAACATTGATCATACTTTTCGGCGCAGAAATTCACTGTTTTAATAAGCAAGCTGCAATAATGTTCTATGAATATTAGTAGAAAGGCATAGAAGAGTCAAAGGTCAGACACCTCTTGCACTCTCGCATCTTCTCAGTAAGCTCTTCCAACTGCCTGCTCTGCCTATTCGAGTCCTTAATCTTCTCCAACTTCTGAAACCCATTTCTGTAAGCAAAGCAAATTGTATTATTCTACTATGTGCAAACTGTAGACGATCAAATGTGTTTAGTCCAATTAAGCTGAAAATGCTTCCGCTACACAAACTGAACGGTAGCTTTCACATCTGGTGATTTGAAGCAATATAACACATTCAGCCCAAATCTCAACAATCACCAAAAACAGGCGATGCAGTTATGATTTTCAAATCTTTCCTAACAAAAAAGAGCAATGAAAAATCTTAAACAAAGAGCGCATAAAATATTACGATAAAGCTCGAAATATATCGCTGATTTGTCCATCTATCTCCGCCAGCTCCTCGCTGATCGCTGATAAAGAATCCATCTCACAACCTCAACTCGAATATGACTACTCCCCGTCTCCAATTCTCAGTATATCAAACACATTAATGCACTAAATTACACCAAGAACGGCGCAGAATGCAGATCCTCAAAATCACCAAATGTGAACGCCTTAAGGATCCCCAGCCAGCGAAACATCCACCATTGGCAGATTCAGAACGGAAACGAAGAGACACAGCCGTTAAAATGCCCGATCAGATCCGCACAATGCAACAGACAAAAACACGGATTCGTCGAGCTCGAAAATCTGAAGCCCGAGTCCGCGCTGAATTCAAACGAAACCAACAAGATCAAAGCTTTCGAATTCCGATCGGATCAGCGCAATGCAGGCTTCCCGCGATAATCCGATCGAAACAGGATGCAAAATATAGGGTTTATAAGGTGGTCGTCTCGATCTATGGACTTAAAATTTGTGTTGCTATATATACAAACGCGAACTAGAGGCCAAGAGCTTAGCGTAATTTTTCAAAACAATATTCCGTTTTTGTTTTTCGTTTCTGCTTTTGTTGTTTTTGGTTTTTTTGTTTTTGTGTTTTTGTGTTTTTGTTTTGGTTTTGGGTTTGTGGGGTTCGGCCCTCCGGGGCGTTTCGTTTGGTTCGAGGGGTTTTGGCTCGGGAAGAGAGAGGTTTAAAAAATAAACAGCGATGTTTCCGGCGTTTAAATCGCCCAATAAGAAAGTGACACGTGTACCAGCGACTAGCTTATCTTTCTGAGTTCTGATTTAAATTGATTCTTATAGGGTAATCCGTCAATAGATTTTAAAAATACAATATGGTAGGCTGCTTCCAATCATTTTAATTATTTATTTTTGTTTTTTTAAATTGGAGGAGAGGCTGATTATAGCAAAGCATTTATTTTATGTTTTAATTTTTTATATTTATGGAGACTTTTAATTTTATTTTTTTTTAAACAAAATCTATGTCATGTTTCAAAACATGAATTTCAGACTTTAGATTTTGATTTAAGTAGATTATGATTAATTTCAATTCAATTTTATGTTACATTTATTCAAATTCAATATAATGTGTATAATTTTTATACAAGTTTTGTCATACTTTTCGTTAGCTTTGGTGTATTCTCAATATGGGGATGAATTGGATATTTAAAAAATTTATCCCTAAGTCGACCAATTTAACAGCAACATTACACAAACTTAGGGTCTTTTTATTTATGTGATACCCCATAAATGAAAGACTTAAAAAGATTAAATGTTACTACCCATATCAACAAGGTGTACCTTTTTTTTTTTTAACTTTCCCATAAGAACTTTACGGTTAAGCGTGCTTGGCTTGGAGCAATATTGGAATGGGTGACCTCCTTGGAAGTTTTCTCAAGAAGTGTGTGAGTGAGGACAAAATACATTGAAAATGACATGTGTTGATCTGTGGAGCCAGTCATTAGTCCGATAAGGCCCGCCCCCCTCTTGTCTGGTCCAAGTGGAGGAAAAGAGACGCAGTACTCCCTGACAGACTCAAGTTGGGGCATTACAATTTAATTAAAAATTCAATCAACACATGTACTACATATAATGAATCAAGCATACAACGTACATGTGCTGAAAATAAAAGTACGGAAAATAAATTTGCGAAAATATAAAGAACACACATGATATGTTATCGGAGCTCGGCCAACTGTGCCTACGTCCCCACCTCTAGCACGCAAGCCCAAAAATTCCACTAAAACTCACTTAACAGGTAAGCGACACCGATTACAACCAGGTCAATTAACGAGACTGACCTCAACCAACACGCCTTACTAGAATGGCGCACCTAATTTTCCTAACCGGATTTAAGTCAATCCGGGACTATTCAACATTGCTAGTTTCCCTCTTTAGGCCCACGCCTAGAATACAATCAAATAAAGCTTTTTCGCACAATGAAAAGTGCTTCTAATACAAGCATATTTGTACCAATGGCAATCAATAAAATGCACATCAACAATATAGGAAATGTAAATTCAATGATGTGTATATTTGTGCAAACAACACTCAACAAAATATTATCACCAGAATGTTCAAGAGTGTTCTAAACAAGTTATGTCTTTGAAACAAGTTATATTAAATCTCAATATTCAATTAGAGTTTCAAAGATACTTAATCAAATATTCAAACTAACTCAAAATATTTTTCTTCAATGTAATGAGCACAATAGTAGTTTGAAAAAATATTATAACTTGTACAAAATGTTTTTGCACAACAAAATCAAAGTTAAGGGAATCTTGTAATAACAAAGCAAAGATCCCTTAACTTTGATTTTGTTGTGCAAAAACGGGAATCTTGTAATAACAATGCAAATATCCCTAAACTTGTTAGTTTATTTCAACACAAGATTTATAATATTGAAATCTGTGGGATAAACTTAACTAAACTCCCAAAAATGAATCACATAATCAAACAAGAATAGTGGGAAAATTAGTAATATCTAGTAATTACAAGCACATTTAATAAACTCTCACAATATCATGATGTATCAAGGGAATAAATATTTGAGAGTATTTAGGCAATATGAGTTTTTGAAAAAGAGAGAATTTTGTACTAATGATTTTTACTAATTATTGCTAATCCATACAAATAAACTCATATTTATAGACAATGTCAAAAATATAATCGTTTGGGACCTTCAAGGTATTATTAGAAAAATTCTAAAATGTTTTAGGAAATATTAACCCAAATTAACCCATGTTTACCTCGGGTAAAATAAATTTAACCCGAGAAGGTTTGGGTGGCTGATCCAAGGCTCGGGCGCCCGAACAGACTTATTTTCAATAATACTTTAAAATAGTTCAGCAACCCAAGTCATGATACGATAGCCCAAACAAAAGTTAGTAGCATTTGTTCGTAAATTCAGGTGTCTGGTCAGTGGGTTAGTAGCTCGAACTCAGAGGTTCGGTCGCTCGGGCTAGTTTTTGAACTGAACTCTTCAGCAGCCTAAGTTGGTGAGGCAACCTTGTTAGAGGGTTCGGGCACCCAAGGGAGATAAGGTCAAAATGTGTTCGGTTGTCCAAAGCATGGTCAAATTGTTGACTTTCAACAGTTCGGGCGCCCGAGGTCATTTGTTCACCTGGGGTTCGGTCGCTCGAGGTCTCTCATCTTACCCTAATATTGTTCAATTCAATTCAATTTACTCCCTAGATTATGAATGATGATGGGAACTTATTTGTGTATGTGTGTAGGGACCTAAGGTATTTTTAATGATTGTTTTAAGATAGTCCCAAAAAATCTAGCGTCGGTCGACCGACCTAATGACATTCGGTACCCTATGGTCAGTTTATAGTCATGTTGAACTTACAAAACCTACATGCATGACATGTAGAGATTATTATAGATCGATATAAATTATTACAGATCCAAATAATATAAATTACAATCAGAAATAATCTTCAGGGTCTTCAGGCTTTATTTCATGTGTCATCAATTGATTTGCTAATATAAACCTGCACACAAATTTGAAAGCTATCAAATACTAGAGTATTTGTCATTATCAAAACCGGGTGTGACCTATAAGGTCAACACTTTCACTTTTATTTTTATGCTATTTTGTGTTTAATTTTATTATTTATTAGATTTTTGATTTATTTTGTTTATTTTTTTATTTAGGAATGAATAAATTAAAAAAGTCATGGGATAAAGAGGAAACTTTCTTTTTCAAATTCAAATTCACTTCTTCAAGAGTCATTTTTCAAACTCAAATTCCTCATTCAAATTTCCTGAAACACCCTTCTCAGAGTATAATTTTTGCTAGCGAACTCTAAAAAATGACAATTTTGGTTTCTACGGAAAGTTAAGAAAAAATCTCACAACTTTTGTATCGAAGATATTCAAAGATGGGAAGATCTTGATAGGCAAAATTGCGTATCAAGGCGGCGACATAAAAGGAGGGGATTTGGAAATTCTTTTTTGGGGGAGAGAAGAAGGGGGGACGACCAAAGCTTTAAAAAAATGAGAGGATTCAAAGCTAGAAAGAAAAAAGAAAAAAAAAAAGAGGACTTTCTTCACCATTATAGAGGAATTCGAAGTTTAGAAAAAGAAGAAGAAGATAAATGCCAAATTGGAGCTGTTGACGATTGATATTCTTAATCTACATACAGTTTCCTTTTTAATTATTTCAGTTTCTCTTTGAACAATTTCCATTATGAATTCTAGAATTATTATGATTTGTTTTGATTCTATTATGAGCTAATTGTTATTACTAAGGCTACAATGTAACCTCTCCACGACAATTCCAAAACTAATTTTTATGTTATCATAATTTTATCATTCTTTTTTAGTATATATCATTGAGTTTAATGCTTTCAATTATCTTATCAATAGTTGAGTGATTTGTTGTAAATGTTAATTCGAGAGATGATGCATGTAGTTCAACTTGGCATGATGTATGTCATGAATTGAACGAAAGACATGATTGTGCCAATGTGATTTGTGCGGCTTTTATGTGAAATATTATTAATCTTAATGTACTCAAATACTTTTAAATTTGCATAGACATGGCACGGGTTATCGTATTTTGGGTAATTCTAATTCTACGCGAGAGAGAGTCTTAGATAAGTTAGAATATTTTACCGTAAAATAGGATGATAATTAATTGATTGATTGCATGATTAGGATTTGGGATTGGATTGGTTAGGTAAGTGGATGCCTTAGCGTTTTCTTATTGGGTGAAATCTTCTTCTTTTTAAGTATTTAGTTGATTTAATTTAATTTTTTATTTTATTATTTTAATTTTTCAAATTCAAAAATCCACCACTTTTCTTAATTTTTAAATAATTGGTAATTAGAACAATTTCAATAGTTAACATAAATAGTCCTCGTGGGTTCGACATCCTTTTTTATTACTATATTACATGTTACGATTTCACGCACTTGTGAATTTTCACAACACAATACAACTTCAAATCCAAAACATTTCCAAATATAGGGATATTGTTTCTCTAATACTATAAAGGGGATTCTTCCTTTCGTGTATTCTTGTTAAAAAAATTGTCAAATTTATCCTTATAACTATCAAGGATTATTCCAAAATACTATTTTGACTATTCACAACTATACCAAAATACTCTTATAATTATGTCAAATTTATCTCTTTAACTACTTATAATTTTTCAAAAATATTCTTCTAACTATTAACAACTATCTCAAATAACCTTATACCATTTAATTATTTATTATTTTCTTTATAATTATTTGAAGTTCTAAAAAAATAAAGAGTCATAAGTGTGTGCCCATAGCGAGTTTCAATTGTTTTGAAAATATATGTTACAAATTTTAACATTTAGAGTTTAGTTAATTTTGTGTATCAAATTATTTATTTTATTCATAATATTTAATTAAAAATAAAAAATAACCATATAAATTGAAATTGTGTTGATTATTATAAGTTAAGGGTGATGTATCTAGGCTATGTTGTTTATGGACTTTGAAGAAAATTCTTCAAGCAAGAGAAGTTGTACTAAACATTTTATTTTGCGTAACAAAGACAATTTTCTTTTTTTATGATTATTGACGCCCTTTGAACCTTTCGATAGGTAATGTGAGGCAAAATATAACTCTTGATATTGGTCTATCTATCAATGACAAGGTATCGAAAGTAGAGTGAAAATAGCATAGAAGACACTTTTTCGAAGTTACTAAATTACTAATGAAAAGTGATTTTTCCTTATGAAATGAAAGATTTAGTGGTGTGGACTCTTCTCCTAAAATTTTGACCTAACTTTAACTTGAAATCGTTTCAAAGTTAATGTTGATTGGGACAATTTGTATTCTTGAATCCAAACTTAAAGTATTTACACATGCAATTGTATGCTAATTAAGCATTTATAATATATGGGCCAGTATGATTGATAGAATATCGAGTTAGAATAATTTTATAAGCTCTTCTTATATTTTATGAAAATTGATACGCCCAAAATAATCTAGCCAATGACGGCAGGTCAACGCCTAGCTTGTACCTTCTCCGGGTCTGACATCCTGATGAGAGATTAGCTCCAACCCAATAAAGAGGATGAGAGATCCACGCCAATGGCTTTAATAGCTGAGTAATAGGTGCACGCACTTATGGCTAGGGAGCGATTCACGCCCCCGCGCAATAAATTCGAGCCAACCTACGGTCAACTCAAGCCCCTATAAGAAGGGATCTGGAGAGAAGGCCAAGGTAAGTCACTAAACACTATTCTACTGTTGCATTCAGCCTCTCTAAAAGCATTCCTCTTACTTAGGCATCGGAGTGATCCCCCGGAGTACACCCCGGGTCCTCCAAGCCTTTCTTTTCTTCCCCTTTCAGGTCAACGGGAGTCGAAGGAGCATCCTTGCTATTTTTACCCCGCAATAGTTGGCGATTTCTGTGGGAACCTGCTTTTAGGAGGTGATCATATCTTGCTCTCGACTTTCGACATTCCAGCAATGCCGACCTCACACAGTTCTACCTCCATCCCTGCTGCAAAAGAACCATCCCAGTCCATCCAATCCACGCCCGCAGAGTCATCGGGTATTAGTAGGGAGGAGTTCCTCGCTTTCCAAAAGGAAATGAAGAATATGCTCAACCAACTCTTACAACAAAAGAGTCAAGAAGGGCACGTCCTCCACCAACCACAAGAGAACCCCAGCGCAGACAAGCTAGCTAACAAACCAGTGGAGAACGAGGAGAAAACCTATCCCAACAAGAAGGTAAAAGATGCAAACAGCGTGGACGTCAACCAACAAAGATCCACGGAGCTCAAAGAAAGAATCAAGAAGATAGATCGTATAGAGAAGATGATGAAAGAGGGTAGAACCAAACCGTACTATGGGGAAGCATCCCTAAGGTCCTCGGAGCCGCCATTCAACAAAGAAATCATGGAGGCTCCATTGCCCAGTAGATTCAAGATGCCCACCTTTGAAGGGTACGAAGGTTTGTTTGACCCAATTGATCACCTAGATAATTTTAAAATGTTGATGCAGTTGCAAGGGGCTCCAGACGCCATCATGTGTCGAACTTTTGCAACCACCCTTAAGGGTACTGCTAGAGACTGGTATCGAACTCTTCGACCAGTATCCATTGGTTCCTTCCAAGAGATGGAACAAATGTTCACCGGCCACTTCCTTAGTAGCCGGAGAGCTGCTAAAACAACGGGCCATCTCATGAGTATGGCGCAAGGGGAGCAGGAGACTCTAAAGAACTTCATGCATCGATTCAACACGGCGACCCTAGAAATCCGCAACTTAGACATGGGGGTGGATTTGGCAGCCTTAACAACAGCTCTCCAACTCGGAAGCTTCTTATACTCCCTAGGAAAAAAACCGCCGATGGATATAGGGGAGCTAATGATCCGAGCAGAGAAATACATCAACCTGGAGGAGATGATGGATATGAGAGGAAGTCGCATAGAGCGGAAAAGGAAAAACAATAGTAGAGAATCAGGAGACTCCTATAGATCCGTAAAAAGGCATGAGACTAGTGCGCTGCAACCGGACCCAAAGATGAGAGGACAGCACAACAAGTTCTCCACCTACACACCCCTGAATATACCGTGCTCGGAGTTACTGATGCAGATCAGAAAGAAGGACTACATCTCGTGGCCTGAACCTATGCGAACGCCTCTACACAAGCAGAACATATCCAAGTTCTGCGCATTCCATTGGGATTATGGCCACGACACAGAAGAATGCATTTAGTTGAAGAAAGAAATCGAAGTCCTAATAAGAAGGGGACACCTATCGAAGTTTATAAAGAAATTAAATCCACAAAGGGAACCTCTCGAATAGAGGAGGCATGGCGCAAAAGAGAAGGAAGAGCAGGTCATAGGGGAAATTGCGGTGATCTTCGGAGGATCCACTAATGGAGGAGATAGCGGGAGTGCCCGCAAAGGATATGCTAAATAGGTGCTGTCGATGGAGAAAGGGGAAACCAGTAGCAAACGAAACAAAAAAGATGACATCATAACCTTTGACAGCGGAGACGAAGAAGGGGTGCAATAGCCACATGATGACGCATTAGTGCTCTCCCTACTTGTGGCCAATTACATGGTCAGACGCATATTGATAGACAATGGGAGCTCGGCTAACATCATGTTTTGGTCGGTCCTGGTTGGAATGAAGATCGGCAAGGAATGACTCAAGCTGGTCTCGACCCCCCTGGTAGGATTCGGGGGAGACATTGTTCACCCCTTGGTTTTAATCACGTTACCGGTGACAATAGGGACAACCCCGCAACAGGTTATGACGCTGATAGAATTCCTGGTGGTCGATCGACCTTCGGTGTATAATGTCATCTTGGGTCGCCCTTTCCTTAACGTAGTTCGGGCTGTAACGTCAACGTACCACCTCAAAATCAAGTTCCCTACACCACAAGGGATAGGATTTGCCAAGGGAGATCAGGCCGCTACTCGAAGTTGCTATGTAATGGCCCTGAAAGGGAAGATGGAGGCTAGAGAAGCTCTAACAGTGGAAGATCTAGAAGTAAGGGGAGAGTATCCCCAGATCAGTACAGTAGATGAAGACATTAGGCATATACCACTGAAGGACCATCAGAAGAGAAGTATACAAATCGAAAATCACCTGCCCGACACCTTGAAAGCGGAGCTGAGCGAACTGTTGAACGAATTCGCTGATTTGTTCGCCTGATCGGCTACAGACATGCCTGGCATCGACCCTGCAGTCATAGAACACAGGCTGTAGGTCGACCCCAACCACCGACCTGTGAAGCAAAAAAAAAGGAGCTTCGCGATGGTGCGAATCAAAATAATCGATGAGGAAGTGACGAAGCTGGTGCAAGCCAACTTCATCAGGGAGGTAGACTACCCGGAGTGGCTGAGCAACGTGGTTCTAGTAAAAAAGCCGAACGAAAAATGGCGCACTTGCATAGACTTCACTGACCTGAATAAGGTGTGCCCAAAAGATAGCTTCTCTCTTCCCCGAATCGACCAGCTAGTGGATTCAACCTCAGGGCATGAGCTCCTCAGCTTTATGGATGCCTACTCAGGATACAACCAAATCCCTATGAGTCGAGTAGACGAAGAAAAAACATCTTTTATCACCGAAAGGGGTTTGTATTGTTACTGGGTAATGCCCTTCGGGCTAAAAAATGCAGGAGCCACATATCAAGAATTGGTGAACAGGATCTTTAAAGATTAGCTCGGAAAAACAATGGAGGCGTACGTGGACGACATGCTGGTGAAAATCTTGGAAGCAGGGCAACATTGTAAAGACTTGAGAGAAACATTCGAACTCCTTCGCCAGTACCACATGAAACTGAACCCATCGAAGTGTGTGTTCGGTGTTTCTGCAGGAAAGTTCCTGGGCTTTATGGTGACTCATAGAGGTATAAAAGCAAATCCAGATAAAATAAGAGCGCTGCTGGAGATGGAGGCCCCACGGACAAAAAATGAGATCCAAGTTTTGACAAGGAGGATAACCTCCCTCAGCAGGTTTGTCTCTTGCTTAGGGGACAAAGACTTACCTTTCTTCAGAGCACTACGGAAGAAGGGAGGATTCGAATGGGGGGAGGAGCAGGCCAAAGCCCTCGAACAGCTCAAGCAATACCTCGGATCCCCTCCCCTTTTAACGAAGCCAAAGAATGGGGAAGACCTCTACCTGTATATAGCATCCACAGAAAATGCCGTCAGCTCGGTCCTGGTTCGGGAAGAAGGCAGGAGGCATCAACCCATTTATTACACTAGCAAGGTGCTCAGTGGAGCCGAAAAGAACTACTGCATGGCGAAAAAAGCCGCTTTCTCCATCATCTATGCAGCATGAAAATTGAGGCCTTACTTTCAGGCTTACAAGGTAATTGTGTTAACGAACCTACCGATGAGATAAATTTTACAGCGGCCAGAGAGTTCGGGAAGAATGACGAAGTGGTCAATCGAATTAAGTGAGTTCGACATACAATATCAACTAAGGCCCGCTGTCAAGGTGGTGCTCGCTAATTTTACAGTAGAAAGGATCTTTGACTCATCCACTAAGTCAGACGTATAGACACTACATGTTGATGGGTCGTCTAACACTGTTGGAGGGGGAGCAGGATTCATCCTTTCAGCCCCGGACGATAGTGAAATTCTTTTCGCACTAAAGCTAGAGTTCACAGTAACCAACAACGATGCGAAGTATGAAGCTTTGTTAGCAGGCCTACGCTTGGCAGAAGCATTAGGGGTGGCACAGATCAAGGTATCGAGCGATTCCCAGCTGGTGGGGAGAGCAACTGAAAGGAGAATTGAAGCTAGGGATCTAAGAATGAAGAAATATCTCGTTAAGGCCCAAGAATACGCGAAAGCATTCATTCGGTTCGATATAGATAATGTACCAAGGGCAGAGAATAAAAAGGCCGACGCACTTGCGAAATTGGCCTCAACAACCGGTTCGGAATTGAAAGACGCTATTTATCTAGAGCGGATAGGGAAACCCTCATACGAGGAGGACAAAATTAACTCAGTGGCATCTAAAGTCAACAACAACAATTGGAGGGCGCCTTTATTCCTGTATTTAAAGGACAGATCCCTACCAGAGGACAATAAGGAAGCTCTGAAAGTGAGAAGGAAAGCAGCAAGATATACGCTGATAGGCTGGGAGCTGTACAGACGATCTCTAACACTGCCCTACCTTCGTTTTCTAAACAATGAAGAAGAGAAATACGTACTAAGGGAAATCCACGAAGGAGTATGTGGAAACCACCTTGCCAGTAGGGCCCTAGCCCACAAGGCCATGCGGCAGGGATTTTACTGGCCCACAATGAAGAAAGACGCGGTCGAGCTCGTCAAAAGATGCGACGGATGTCAACGATGCGCAGCAGTACCACACGTACCCTCTAATCTACTCTCCCTTCTAACCAGTCCCTGCCCCTTCGCACAGTGGGGAATAGACATCCTAGGACCCTTATCGCAGGCGACTGGTCAAAGAAAGTTTTTGTTGGTAGCAATAGATTATTTCACTAAGTGGGTAGAGTTCGAACCTCTAGCCACCATAACAGAGTGGAACATTACTCGCTTCGTGTGGACATCAATGGTTTGCCGTTTCGGAATCCCCTTGGCTATAGTTACAGACCATGGGAGGCAGTTCAACAACGAGCGCTTCAAAAAGTTATGTTCAAACCTATACATTAAGCTCCTCTTCGCGTCAGTGGCGCACCCCTAGAGCAATGGACAGGTAGAGAACATGAATCGGACGATACTGCACGGATTAAGGACACGACTCGAATCTATGCAAGGTAGATGGGCAGAAGAACTCCCTTCCTTCATATGGGCATACCACACCACTAAGAGAGCGGTAATAGGGGAAACCCCTTTCATGCTTGTATTTGGCGCAAAGGCAGTCATCCCAGCAGAGGTAGGGATACCCTCTTAGTGAAGGCAATACTTTAATGAGCAGATCAACAACGAAGAGCTCAGATCAGAAATAAACCTGCTGGAATAGAGACAGGATCAGGCGGGCTTAAAAGTTGCAGCGTACCAGAACAGGGTAGCAAAGTACTACAACAATCGCGTCAAAGTACGAAATTTCCAGCCAGGAGACTTAGTCCTGAGGAAGATGCGGAGCAACCTGTTGGAGTTAGGGTCGCACAAGTTAAAGCCAAACTGGGAGGGTCCATACAGAGTCACAACCGAGATAAAGCCAGGGACATACAAGTTGGAAGATGTAGGGGGGAAAGAGATTAAGAACACATGGAACTCGAATATGTTAAAAAAATACTATTCTTAAAAAGTGCTTCTAACAGTGCAGTAATAAAAGTACCAATTGCAATAGTTGTTTGAAAAAACAGCTCGGCACGAACAGCTCGGACAAAACAGCTCGACACAAACAGCTCTTCATAACAGCTCGGCACGAATAGCTCGGACAAAACAGCTCGGCATGAACAGCTCGGAAAAAACAGCTCGGCACGAACAGGTCGGACAAAACAGCTTGGCACAGCTGTTCAGAACAGCTCGGACAAAACAGCTCGGCAAAACAGCTCGGACAAAACAGCTCGGCAAAACAGCTCGGACAAAACAGCTCGACACGAACAGTTTGGACAAAACAGTTCGGCACGAACAGCTCGGACAAAATAGCTCGGCAAGAACAGCTCGACAAAACAGTTTGGCACGAACAGCTCTTCAAAACAGCTCAAACGAAACAGCTCGGCCCGAACTGCTAAGCAAGTCGTTCGGTAAACCATGCAAAAAAAAAAAAGAAAAAAAAAGAAGAAGGAAGTAGGAGCATTAAACCTTCTAAGGGGAAAGATGCAGACAAAACAATTATTCAAAATTCTGTCCAGAAATTTGAAACTGAGGGGGGGACAACTGATACGCCCAAAATAATCTAACCAATGAGGGCAGGTCAACACCTAACTCGCACCTTCTCCGGGTCTGACATCGTGATGAGAGATCAGCTCCAACCCAATAAAGAGGAGGAGAGATCCACGCCAATGGCTTTAATAGCCGAGTAATAGGTGCACGCACTTATGGTTGGGGAGTGATTCACGCCCCCGCACAATAAATTCGAGCTAACCTACGGTCAACTTGAGCCCCTATAAGAAGGGATTTGGAGAGAAGGCCAAGGTAAGTTACTAAACACTATTCTATTTTTGCGTTCAGCCTCTCTAAAAGCATTCCTCTTACTTAGGCATCGGAGTGATCCCCCGGAGTACACCCCGGGTCCTCCAAGCCTTTCTTTTCTTCTCCTTTCAAGTCAACGGGAGTCAAAGGAACATCCCTGCTATTTTTAGCCCACAACAAAAATTACACTTTAAAAGCAAATATCATCTTTTCTTATGATTCCATTAAGGTATCATTTAGAAAGATATATTTCGAGCATTGAATTTAAATTTCTTTTTTTTTTTTTTTGTTATGCACTCTTTCCCGTTGAGTTAATATGTTCTTCTCGGATTCTTCCAAAAAAAAAAAACATATGAATTAAAAATACACTTAAAATAAAAAATATTCATAATTTTTTACAAATTTGAATACAAATTATTAAAGTTATTTAAAATTAGTTTTATCATTTTTTCAATTATCATGCACAATGAAATTATTCTTGTAACATTAAAAGTGAGTTTTAAAATTCAATAATTAAGTAAAATAATTATAATAGTGTATAATTTTTTATTATAATACTTTTATTTTTTTGCATTTATTATTTAATTATATCTTGAATGGTTCAATTATCATGCACAATATGATCGTTATTGTAGCATTAAAAGTGAGTTTTGAAATTTAATAATTAAATAAAATAATTATAATAATTTGTCCTTTTATTATAATATTTTCAATTTATAGTTTTTATTTATTATTTAATTATATTTTTTTTAACTATACAATGGCAAAAGCAAACATTTGTTCAATATAGTATTTAATTTAACTCTAAAAATATTAACCAAATAAGTTTTTAGTTTTAAATTTTTATTGATAGTTTTTAGTGTATCTCTATGATTTTATTTTCATAACTGTAGATGGTAATACCACAACTAATATTTATTATAATCTAACATAACTACTATCTATACTACATATGAATTATAAAATACAGGGTTAACCCAATGCCTCTTATTCTCTTTCTCGACAGATGAAAGGGTCCCATGTAGCCCCATAATGTTAGAGGTGGAGCTAGAAACATAGCTGGAGACGCGGCATTACTGAGTCAAAAAATGCGTGGTGAATTTAATTTCATGCGGTGGAATTTATGGTGCAATTTATCTCTTTGTTGTAACTCTCATTCTTGATTAAATTTTATCTTAATTGTAATTTAATCATAGCCCCATAAAAGGAGGGTTGTGGAAGATGTTTTATATAGCACAATAGCTCAGAATAGCACAACAGTGCAGAGAGAGCACAAAGAGCACACAGAGTGCAGAGAGAGCTGAGAGGAAGAAGGGAGGAAGAGAGAGAGAGAAAGAGAGAGAATTGTAACATTTTTCCGGCGAGTTATTGAATAGTTGGTGTGTGCTCCGTGGACGTAGGTCGTTCTTGACCGAACCACGTAAAATTCTTGGTGTCATTCTTTTCTGGATGCTCATAGGGTCCTAACAAGTGGTATCAGAGCTCGGTTGGAGCAGAAAAGCCAGATTGGAAGTGATCCAGAAATTCAAAGCTTTGTCCAGTAGATCTAAACTATGTTTTGAGGCCATCATCGCATTCACCTTGCTAAGACGAAGAGAAGGGTGTCAGCTAGAGCTCGAATGGAGTTCAAACACGACCGCACGCGCTCACACACGCTTTGACGGAGAAGAACGCCTCTCCACGCGCCGCACGCGTCTTCCTCACCCGACCGCCTCAACCCCACCCGGTTCAGCTACCCAGCCTGACCCGGAAAACTCTCCATCCCGGGTGAACCTGAGATCTGATCCACGAATCGGATCCGACCCGCCACTCAGATCCGGCCACGTCAACGCTGTTGCGTCAGCACTGCCACGTTAGTTGGTGGGCCCACACTGGCACGTCACTAGTGGTCCCACCTTTACCACGTCATCAGGGGTGCCACGTCAGCACCGCGTCATCAGTTGCCACGTCACCATCACTGCCACGTCAGGAGTGCCACGTCAGCAATTTGACCAGGTTTGACTGAAAACTTTGACTGAACTTTTCAGGGTCGTTTTGGGTCTGTTTTTCGAGCGACTCGAACCATTCATAGGGTTTTCGATCGTTCCGAATCCATCCATGCTATCCATTTGAGCTAATTCCATCTCTAGATTAGCAAATCGAGATGTCAAAAGAAAAGAGCTCAAAAATCGAAATGTTCAACGGGAACAATTTCGGTTTCTGGAAGATGCAGATAGAAGACTATTTGTTTGGGAAGAAATTGCACTTACCGTTGAAGGGTAAGCCAACATCCATGAACAAGGACGAGTGAGAATTGCTTGATCGAAAAGCCCTCAGAGCCATCAGAATGACGTTGTCGAAATCTGTGGCGTTCAATATCAAGCATATAACATCCACCAAGTCTCTGATGGATGTGCTCTCAAATATGTACGAGCAGCCTTCAGCCGCAAACAAGGTACATCTCATAAAAAGACTATTTACGATGAGCATGTCTGTAGGTGAGATTTTCAATAGGCATCTGAATAACTTCAATGAGTTGTCTGATCAACTCACCTCAGTCGGGATAACGTTTGATAATGAGATTCGGGCTCTACTGATTCTCAGTCAGTTGCCTGAAAATTGGAATGGTGTTGTCACTGCCATCAGTAGCTCTGCAGGAAAATCGAAGCTTGTATACGATGAGGTCGTCAGCATGATTTTGACGGAAGAAATAAGAATGTAGCCGAACCATAGCTCTTATTCTAGTTCAACCTTGAACGTGGAGAATCGAGGCAGAGGAAACAGGCATGGACGATCAAACAACCGCGGCAGATCTACGCCCAGGCGGTCTCAATCCGGAAATCCCAGAGGTACTCAGGACACAGGTTCCTAGAGCACTAAAGTTATTGAGTACTGGAATTGTGGAAATACTGGTCATTACAGGAACCAGTGCAGGAGTCAGAAGAAAGAATTCAAGACGAGGGCAAAGTCAGAAGTAAATATTGCTTCCGATAATGATGAGATGTTGATCTGCTCTTCAGAGAGCAAGCAGGAGTCTTGGGTGTTAGATTCCGGAGCCTCATTTCATGCCACATGCTGCAGAGATTGCCTAGAAGAGTACACACCAGGTAATTTTGGTAAGCTGTACCTTGGCAACGATCAACCTTGCGACATAACCGACAAGGGAGTTATGAAGATCAATATAAACAGGTCAGTATGGAAACTGAAGGATGTCAGGTATATTCCAGACCTAAGAAAGAATTTGATCTTAGTTGGTCAGCTGGCAGATGAGGGATACACAACAAAATTCATTGGCGATAAATGGAAAGTCTCAAAGGGTGTACTAACGATTGTGTGAGGTAAGAAAAGTGGAACACTTTTTCTAACCCCAATGCCTCCATGTCTATTTCAGTTGCTGCAGAAAATGACGACAGCAACATCTGACACCAACGACTTGGTCACATGAGCGAGAAGGGACTCAGGGTGATGCACTTAAAGGAAAAATTGAGTGGTCTACAGTCAATGCAGGCTGACATGTGTGAGGATTGTATAGTCAGGAAACAGAAGAGGGTTAGTTTCTAGATAAACACCCATGAATGTGTTGGGACACATCAGCAGAATACCGAGAATCATCAGGTGGAGGAACCAGTGGAGCAAATCGTAGCACCACCATCTCCTACTCCAGCTCCGGAGCTTAGGAGATCTACTCGGTCCCATATACCAGACAGAAGGTATATTGATTACTTACTTCCTACAGATGGAGGAGAGCCCGAATGCAATGATAAAACATGTCAGGTGGTAGATACGAGCAAGTGGGAGCTTGTGATGAAGGATGAGAGGAAGTCCCTCACCTCCAACAGAACGTGGAAGTTGCCCAAAGGCCTTCACAACAAGTGGGTGTATAGAATCGAAGAGGAGCATGACAGCCCCAGAAGGTACAAGTCTTAGTTGGTAGTCAAAGGCTTTGAGCATAAGGAAGGGATTGACTACACTGGCTTTTTTACACCAGTTGTGAAGATGACAGCCATCAGATTAGTTCGTAGAAATCGAGCAGACAAAAAGGTGGCGACTACAGAGAAGCTGAAGTTGTGTTCAACTTCAGTTGGTCTTCATGCTTGAAGACACATATTATGAGCACATCATTTATTCATGATACTGGTTGAGAAGGTGTCTCTGTCTCCAAGTGGGAGATTGTTAGAGGTGGAGCCAGAAACACAGCTAGAGACGCGGCATTGCTGTGTCAGAAAATGCGTGGTGAATTTAATTTCACGCGGTAGAATTTATGGTGCAATTTTTCTCTTTATTGTAACTCTCATTCTTGATTAAATTTTATCTTAATTGTAATTTAATCCTAGCCCTATAAAAGGAGGGTTGTGGAAGATGTTTTATATAGCACAATAGCTCAGAATAGCACAACAGTGCAGAGAGAGCTGAGAGGAAGAAGGGAGGAAGAGAGAGAGAGAGATAATTGTAACATTTTTCCGGCGAGTTATTGAATAGTTGGTGTGTGCTCCGTGGACGTAGGTCATTCTTGACCAAACCACGTAAAATTCTTGGTGTCATTCTCTTCTAGATGCTCACAGAGTCCTAACACATAATATATGAGAATCTATGTATACTCCCAGGGGGGTGAATTGGGATTTCAAAATTTCTTTACTTCTTTGTATTACAAATATCTTAGTTGAATTTCAACTTAAGCAATTTAATCAACTTTCAACAATTACTCAAATATAATTTTGATAATCAACCAAGTATAGTAAATATTTAATCCAAATTCAATTCTTTGATGTTTAAAGCTCAGCTGATAAATTTTAAGTTTCAATTGTGAATCGTTATAAACAAATCTCATAATCTTTTAAATTAATACTCAAATGACAATGAACGATGAAATATAATTTCAGAGATTTGATGAAACTTGTAACTTTAGCAAAATACTTTTACTTTTCAGCTTTGATATTCAAAATCAGAATTTTACTTTTGAGTATATCAATCAACTAATACACGTTCAAGAGCATTATAGTGTTCTCTACCCAGCTTGCTAAAAAATATACTAAGTATTCCTACTGCATATGCAATGTTAGGTTTAGTTAAATCGGTTACATATCTCAGGTTGCCAATAATGATATTATATTCCTCTTGATTAATCACACCATTTTCATTCGTAACAGGAAATAAATTATTACTTGAATAAAAAGGAGTAGTAATACGCTTGCACTTATCATAACCATATTTATTCAAAAAAAATTCAATGTAATGCAACTGATTAAGAAATACACCATCACATGTTCTTGTAATTTTCACAGCTAAAATAACATTAACCTTACTTAAATCTTTTATCTTAAAATAGTTTTTTTGAGCATAGTTTTTGTTTTATTTATGACATGCAAATTTGAACAAAAAATATGCAAGTCATTCACATAGAGGTTAATAACATATGAATCTCCGAATATAATAGTTTTGGATTCCTTAAATGGAGCGTACACTTTGAACCAAAATTTATCATAACAGTCATGCTTATTAGCACTTGAGTATGCCTACCACCCTTCAATATTGTGGACCATATTTATATTGGTAAGCATTGTCACAAAATGGTTTCTCAACTATATTAGCTTGAGGAATAGACCCACATTTTCGAAATTTTCAAATTCAAGCAATATACCTTTTGTTACAAACATAACAAATATTATTATTTTGCTCGTTTTGATGGTAAAAGTATCATTGATTCAAATTCTTTTGATTAGGGTTGCCCCTATTCATTTTGTGAGGTCAACCTTTAATTTTCATATTTATTCTCTTAGGCTTTAATTGAGGATTTTTAAGAAAAAAAAATACCTTTAGATAAAGTCTTATGTTTAGAAGCAATTAAATTTACCTTTGTGGTATTACCATTGTTGATATCACCGTTTTCTTGCAGAATTGCATATTGCCTTCTTACCTCATCGGTATCATACTTATTCTTTCCATCTTTTGAAGTGGGTTCCTTTAAATCGAAAAGACTTGTTGAGATTTCTAACTTTTTCACTCGATTTCTTAGCTATAGACTCCATATATTGAATCTCTTTAAAATTGTTAGGTAATCTGATAAAATAAAAAATAAAAATAAAAGTTAGATAAAAAATACAAATATAAACACAATTCACAAAATAGGTTGAAGCACAGATATATCGCTCTCTTTAAGGAGATTCAAGTCATCTGTGGTTCTTGACTTAGCCTACAAACCGGTGCAGCATAACTTGTCTCCCCCAAGTTACAATAACCTAATTTGAATCATATGACTCTCTCCAATTCGGCACAAACGGAGAAGTCCAAAGTTCCACTAAAAACACATTTCTTTGCTTGTCAAATTCTCTAGACTCAAAAGAAGAATGATATGATAAGAATGAAGAGTATAAATTGGTGTGTTGTGCTAATACCTCAATGATTTATTTATAGGCACAAAATGACCATTCATTCTTTATGTATTTAATAAATAAGATAGGTATATATTAAGTAGATACAAACTTAGATTCAATGTACATTCATATAATTAATCTTATACATTTATGAAATATATGAATGAATGACCATAACCTAATCGAAAGTACATTTTCTTTTCCAATATAATAATAAAATAATAATAATAATATTAAAGTACACTAACAACCCATTTATGACCCATTTATTAAACAGGTAGATTTGAGTTTATATGTTAGTCACCCATTAGTAAATAAGTAAATCAGAACCCGAACTCGTTTAACCCCTACTCATTTACGATCCGCTAACCAGTTTTGCCACCCCTAAATTACAATGCATGATAAAATAATATGTAATTATTGATTTAGTTTAATTTTATTCAATTTTAATTAACACAATTTTTAATTGTATTTTATAATCAACACAACTAATCATTATCTTCCAATTAGCAAAATATTTTATATAAATAATAAAATAATATATGATGCTTACTAATGTTCACAGTGTTATTAATTGTAGCATAAAAAACAATTGAATTTTATTTGATAACAGCATATTATAGAAAATAGTAAAATAATATATTATTAATTTATGTTAATATCATTCCCTTATAGTTAAATTGGTAGTTTTATCGATATTTTTGAATGAATTAAAATTTGAACATAAGTTATTTTTTTACGAGTTCAACTGATTAAAAATTGCACTTTATCTTATTAAATTTACTAATTTGTGTACTAATATCTTTGTTAAACTAAATATTTTAATTAATATTTTCTAAATGGCATAATTCATCTTTATTAATTGTTATATCAATAATTTACTATGATTATGATAAACTAATGCAACTAAGCAATTTATTTACTATGATTATGATAAACTAATGCAACTAAGCCATTTAAAAGCAATTCTATTATATTAGAGTTGATATTTTTCCTTTAGTGCATTGCATGGGTATGTATTTGTATAGTACCAACCAGATGATTTTTCAAAAATAAATTTAAATATAGTTTTATATAATTTCTTTGCTCATTCATTCACTATCCAACAACATACTCTCTTTCACAAAAGCTTGAAAAATGGTTTTAAATAAAGTTATATTTGAAGGAAAAATTTAAATTTTTTTGTGGGTAAATTATTTAGCGCTTGTCAAAATTATAATATCACAAAATATTTGTTAGATATAATTTTTAAAATTAATAACTAAACACATCACAAAATAAATAAAAATATAGATCGATATTTTTAAATTCAAGTAACATATCAAATATAGTGTTAAAAAAACTTGAACTAAAATTTTACTGATTTTACCAAAGTTGTCATTTTATTAAATGTGATATTCAATCATACTCAAAAAGTGAGTTGCAATTCGACCAACCAACTAATTCAGGTTAATTTTTAAATTTATTTTTTAAAGATATACACAATAATATAGTTTACATGAAAATTGTATACATCAAATAATTTGGAACTTTTAATTATTTATGTATTTTTTATTGTACCTTTTTTTAATTATTTGAAATAATAATTTGATTATGTTATAATATTTATGTCAACTAGTTGATTTAAACCAATCGGACCAGATAGACCGGTCAACTCAAAAACTGAATGTCTCATTCACTTATAAGTTTAATTTTCATCATATATTATACTAATTTATTAAATTAATACCATTTTCTAAATTTATTTTATTATAGTTAAATGAAAAGGCAAAAAATGTGATTTTATTAAAAATAAAATTTTAAAATTTTCACATAAACTTAACTGTTGACTAGTAGGATCCATAAAATAAAATCTTAGAAATATTTTTTTTAGTACTTCACAAAAACTGAATAGATGGAGTGTTCTATTTAAAATACTTAAAGACCCTATTAGATTTTACCCAAAAAATATATATTTATTTCAAAGTTTTAAAAGATTTGCAATGCAATACTCTTACTTATATTTGGAAAAAAAATTGATTTTGAATTATACTAAATTTATATATAATATAAAATTATATTAAAACTTACTTAAATTTATTTAAGGGCAAAAAACTAGCCGCGGCCACGGCCCACGGCCCACGGCCTACGACCCACGACCCACGACCCACGAAAGGCGAAGAGCCAAGAGCGCTCTGCGCCTCTGACGAGCACCAAAACCAAACCCCTCGTAAAACCCTACCTTCCCCTCCAACTCAAACCCACCCGTTCTTTTCCATACGCAGCGCCAGGTCTGCCGTGCATTGAACCCTGAAAACAATGGAGGTCGAAGGAGAAGAGCAGAGCAACAACAACGTGATGTGTTCTCTGACGGACCCAGAAGGGAATCCCTTGGGACCTCCCATGTACCTTCCCCAAAACGCCGGTCCGCAACAGCTTCAGCAAATCGTCAATAAGCTCCTTAGCAACGTGAGTTTCATTGATTTCTTCGGTTATGAAGTTATAATTAGTTGCCAAAAATTATATGCTGTTTGAATTAAGCATATTTTGTTCTCTAAGTGACATGTATTCTAGTTCTTACTATTTTTTTTTTGGGGGGGGGGGAGGGGGCGAATATAGTTCTCAAATTTTAGTTAAATTTTTTTTTTTGACATTTTGTCACACTGGTTACTTTATTTATTTATTTTTTTCCTTTTTCTCAGTTGCGGTCACTCTGCAGTCTGAACGTTGGAATTCATTTGCTAAATTGTGCAATTATTGGACTAAAATTGCAATATTTTAGAAAGCACAGTGACTGAAATTATAACAGTTTAGTATGTACTGATGATCATTTTCCTATAATAAAAAAATTATGGTGACTAAGATAGAAAATTTAAAAAAAATCAGTGATCAAAAGTGCATTTTATGGTTTTGACTGAGCATATGCCGTTGTGTCGTGATGTGACGTGTCTTTTAGTTCTCAAATCGTCTGAAATCTTTCAGTTAAAATCATACGTTGGGGCTTGAATTTTAGTTCTCTTACGTCGTGTGTTTTAGTTCTTAATTTTGTCGGGTGAATTTTAGTTCTCAAATGGTCTAGATCTTCTTATAAAAAATATATTTTGGCAAGTATTGCTGTGTTATGCTGTATTTTCCTTTTCAAGTGGTTCAGTTATTTGGTTTTTTTTTTTAAGACTTTAGGAATTAATGTAATATTGATGACATAACTTGGGATTTTAAAATTTCTCAAATGGAACGTTTCCAGTTTGGCCAAATATCTGAAATTTTGGGCACTCAAATTTCCTACAGTATTTTCTGTATATTATGTATGGCAGTGGAACCATTATTGTGAGGAAAAAGGGGAGGTTTTTTGTTGGGTTGGGGCTGCTGGGAACTGGGAAATTTTAAAAGTTCAAAAATCAAAACACAGCTTAAACTGTGCATTTAGTTAATATAATGGTAGACAATTAATGATCCCAGGTTATAGTGGTGTCTGCTATATGTGTTGGTATTTGGAAACAAAGATTGGTAAAAAATGGAACAAAATCATTGTAGATTCTTGTATGTGAATTAATCAATCAATTAATGGTCTCTGTAGATTTGTTGTGCAGATTGAATTGGGTAGTTTGCTCATTGCATTTGTGTCTCTATTTTAAGAGTATTTTCTCATTGTGGAAGGGTCTTTTCTCTTAAAAATGCCGATCATTGACATGGTTCAGGTTAAAGTGACCTCTTTCCCTGTTGTGCTAAAACTGCTTATCCTTTCTGATCAATTAAGGTGATAAGCGTCAACATTCTTTTTTATTTTATTTTAAAGTACTGGATATAATTTAGTTTATGGATTTGGATATTCAATTGTCATGCAAAGCAAGATGAAGCTTCTCAATTTCAAAAAATTGTCATAGTGTCGACATTGAATTTTGGTTTGAGGTGTGCTGATGGATGAAAACTACTTATGCATGGTGATCCCCCAAACAAGAAAGCTTAAAATAGGGGTGGATAAGACTCGAGAAAGTACAAACACTGAAAGCGCAGAGTTGCCACCTTTGTTTTTTTTTTCTTTTTGGGGAAAACTAAGAAAAAAACCCTAAAAAGATCTATGGTCTAGAGAAAACGGATTTGGGAGCACATTTGTGTGTAAAAAAGGTGGTAGACAAACCACTATAAGGGAGATTAGCCAACCAACACCCTGCAACACGTTCGAAGAATGGTTATCACTATGTGTGTTTATGTGTCCTAATTAAGAAATAAAAAAAATAGGAAAAAAGGAAGGAGTATCCCCTTTTGGGTTATCCAGTGAAGAATCACTGTCCAAGAGTCTAAACAACAGGGCTAAAAGCCCTGACATACTCTTGTTTGAAGGGGAGAATTGGCTTCAAAATATCCTAAGTTTTGAAAAGAATAGAAGAGATTATGAAAAAGTTTTTATTGATTGCCTTACATTCAAGGATGACTCTTTCCTTTGGAATTATAATTTTAAAAAGTTTCAACATCAAAATTTATAATTTCAATCAAGGACTTGGATAATGTGAATGAAGTTTTTGGTTTGAAGAATCATTGTCCAAGAGTCCAAAACAACAGGTCTAAAAGCTCTGACATACTCTTGTTTGAAAAGGAGAATGGACTTCAAAATATCCTAAGTTTTGAATTGAATAGAAGAGATGATGAAAAAATTTTTATTGATTGGCTTACGCCCAAGGATGACTCTTTCCTTTGGACTTATAATTTTAAAAAGTTTCAACATCAAAATGTATAATTTCAATCAAGGACTTGGATAATGTGAATGAAGTTTTTGGTTTGAATTTTAAGTAATTGATTGGAATTAAAGAAACTAATGTTGATAGAGTAGAGAATTTCTTGATTGACACTTGACTTTAACAAAGAGTTAAAGTAAACCAGTCATTAATGAAGAGTTGAAAATCTCGGAATTTACTATCAAGGTTTAATGCTTGAGGTAGGGTCAACTCACGATGAAGGATTTTGAAAATCCCTGATTGATTATCAGGGTTTTAATGCAAAAATGGGGTCAACCCTTGATGGAAAGTTTGAAAGTCCCTAATTGGAGATCAATGTTTTAATGGAAGATGGAGTCAACCCTCGATCGAGGATTTAAAAATCCCTGATTGAAACTCAGGTTTGGAATGCAAAGATAAAGTCAACCCTAGATTGAGGATTTGAAAATCCTTGATTGAAAATCGGGGTTTTAATGCAAGGATTTAGTTAACTCTCTATTTGAAAGCTTGAGAATCTTGGATGTCTATATTATTTAGATTGGGGTGAGTATTCTTAATTAAGGCAATCATCATTTATGAAAAGTATTTGAAATTTTGAAAAAGGAAAGTTTTCATTTTGACAAAAAAAGGGAGGTTTTTGAGAAACTGCTAAATTCATCACCGGCCATCAAAGGAAAGGATTTGAAATTTTGAAAAAGGAAAGTTTCAATTTTGACAAAAAAAGAAACTTTTGAAAGAATTGCTAAATTCATTGTTGGCCATTAAAAGAAAAGATTTGAAAGGATTTAACATTTTTTAAAATGAGGAAAGTTTCAAGTTTGACACAAAGGGAAGTTTTTGAAAGATCTGCTAAATCTATCACCAGCCATTAAAGGAAAGAATTTGAAAAGGGGGTTCTAAAAAGAAATTTTTTTTTTTTTTTGAAGAAGATTCCAAATTTATTCCTAGCTTCAATACCGTGGTACAAGCGTCGACACCATTTGCCCATACGGGTTTAATGGAGAGCACTTGTCCCTTGCCTAGGATTGAGAAAGGGGAGAGTACCATACGGTGAAACCCTCCTTGCCATCCCATCATCGGCCAGGTTGAGATGTTTAGAACAAATTTGGAGACTAGAAAAACACACACTAGTACTAAAAGGAGCTTGACAACATATACACTTAAAGTGATCTTTAATAACAAGCAAGCTTAAGCAATCTAAAGATTATCAATGAGCACTAGAGATTAATAGCAATGCAAGAGCAAATTTAAACTCATTTTTTAAACAAATCTTCAACGTTTGCAATAAGTTCTCATCAATGAAGCCAATTACATTCCATCCCAAGAGAACATTCAAGGACATATTTCACTAAGTATGAGTCAATTGGTAATTCATTGCATTTATGTAGGTCACAATATTAGTCACAAAATGCTGCAACCATTCTTTATTCACATACCTTTCATTCATTCAAGAAGTCATTTGAAGGATAACTTGTGCATACAAAGCATAAAAAAAAGAAGTTCATTAACAACTAGAGCATAGAATGATCAAGCTAGGGACTCGGATTCCTTCCATGCATTTATTCAAAACTAAGAAGGGCAATAATCAATCAAAGATCTAGAATATCACAGCCATGCATGGTTTAAATCAAGGAAGGAGAAAAACAAACCTAACCCATGCCCTTGCTACCCTAACCAAACAAATCCTAACCCATGCATCCTGCTGCTCCTGCTGCTTGCAGCACCCATTAGCACAGCTATCCTCAAGCTAAAACCCTCCATGACACCATGAAGGCTTTACCTTCAACCCTAGATGGCAAACAAATCCTAGCCACCCTCTAGTCCTTGTCGCCAGCCCCTTCAGCAGCTCCTGCTGCAATTTACAGCAGCCATGCTGGCTGCCACAGCCCCAAAAACCCTTAAATCCCTAAAAACAACAAACAAGCAGATTCTTTTTGCTGCTGCTTACAGCCCGAATGAAGCCCTAAAAAACCACAAGCAAGCAGCTTTTGTTGCTGCCTACAGCCAAAACAAAACCTGGCCTTAAAGGGCCTGCAGACGTGGCTACTACTGTTTGCAGCAGCAGTTGCTGTGCACAGCTCAAAAAAACACAGCCTCTTACCTCTGGATGAATGACTAGGGTTTATCTAAAACCCTAGCAACTGCCTCCCTCAACCCCTGTAGCCGTCATCACTCAAAACAACCAAACCCTAACATGATAAACAAGAACAAGAACAAGAACTTCAAGCTGATATTAAAAATAAAATAAAGTAGAAAAGTGCCTTGAAGAGATCAAAACTTCGTGATCTTCTCCCCCTAGCTCTTCACGTGAAGCGGCTGTCTCCTCCCTTCCCTTTTGTCCTTTCGTTATAATGGCCGTACACCTCTCTCTCTCTCTCTCTCTCTTTTGTTTCTAATGGCCGTGCTCCTCTCTCTCTTTGTTTATTTATAATGGCAATACTCCCCTTTCTATCTCTCTTTATTTTTTATCAACCCTAATCTCTCCTTCCTGGCCTCAAAGGCCTGCAGAAAGCAGCTTGCTTGTGGTTTTTTACGGCTTCGTTTGGGTCGTCAGAAGCATCAAAAAGAAGCTGCTTGTTCATTGTTTTTTGGGCTTCATGGGGTTTTTGGGGCTGTGGCAGCCAGCATGGCTGCTGTAAATTGCAGCAGGAGCTGCTGAAGGGGCTGGCGGCAAGGACTAGAGGGAGGCTAGGGTTTGTTTGCCGTTGAGGGTTGAAGTAAGACCTTCATGGTGTCGTGGAGGGTTTTAGCTTGAGGATAGCTGTGCTAATGGGTGCTGTGAACAGCAGCAGCAACAGGAGCAGCAGGATGCATAGGTTGGGATTCATTTGATTAGGGTAGCAAGGTGTCATGAGCTAAGCTTGTTCAGGGCATTATGCTTGCTTGTGACCGCTTAACTCATGTGCTTGGGATGGGTTTCCATCATGTAAATACTAGTGTAGGGTTATTTTCTACTAGTAGAGTCTTTGTAAGCCAAATATGGCAGTATGACTCCTCGGTCACTTTGATGTTTCCTAGTGCCAGGATGATAATTACATAAAAACCTCTTTAGGGGAGGGTGAGTGTTCATCAATCATTGTAAAACTCACTAGCAATTGTCAACGTGCTTAGCCTACTTGCCTCCCTCACTAAGTACAACATGTCAACGGAGGATTTGTTAATGAATTACGTTTGCTTCAATGTTTACTGCTTGGTTGCCACGACTTTCATGAATTGATTATTATTTCCGCTGCTATCTGAATGAATATTAATGAAAGTGCTTTGTGGATGAATGTTGGTAAACGATAGGCTGGCTAGTTAAGCAAGAGTGCTTTAGCTAGCGC
Source organism: Malania oleifera (assembly GCF_029873635.1). Classification (NCBI taxonomy): domain Eukaryota; kingdom Viridiplantae; phylum Streptophyta; class Magnoliopsida; order Santalales; family Ximeniaceae; genus Malania; species Malania oleifera. Next base: position 4,180,442 of record NC_080425.1, on the reverse strand, counting down.
CGCACGGCCCTTCACGACGGTGTGAAAAGAGGCGGACCGTGACATTTGGTATCAGAGCCAAGTCGGTGACACTTGGTGAGAGCCCAAGGTTGAGTTGCTACGTGAATTCGATTGCCTTCGTTGTTGGATTTGAGAAGTTTTGGTAAGTGACCATGGCACCAAACACTGCTGAGAGGATCAGCGTGCTGGAAGCACAGGTTGAGGAAACAACCAACACTATGGCCGCGGAGGTTGCCCAGATGAGAGAACTTGTTGATGAAGTGATGGGATCACAAAAACGTCAAGCAGGTTTGATAGGCGACATGTTAGAGGACTTTTGCCACATTGTGAAAACTTTGCAAGCCCAGATGGCTGATCTGGATGCAAAAGTGAATGTGATGGTTCTTGCTATAGGGAACTCCAACACTCCGGGTTAGCAAGACCAAGGTGCCAAAACCCAGGACATATGGGGGTGCCCGAGATGCCAAGGAGTTAGAGAACTTCTTGTTTGATGTGGAGCAGTACTTTTGCGTTGTGAGGATGGCCTCAAAACAGGCAAAGGTGGATACTGCGACCATGTACTTGGTTGGTGATGCCAAATTGTGGTGGCGTACCAAGTACAGAGATATTGAAAATGGAAGTTGTGTAATTGATAGTTGGGCAGACTTGAGGAGAGAGCTCAAGGCCCAATTCTTTCCTGAGAATGTTGAGTATAATGCAAGGAGAAAACTGAGAGATCTCAAGCATATGGGGTCAATCAGCGAATATGTGAAACAATTTTCTGCTTTAATGTTGGATATTCGGGATATGTCGGAGAAGGACAAGTTGTTCAATTTTCTTGAGGGGATGAAACCATGGGCAAGAACTGAACTTCATAGGCAAAGGGTTCAAGACTTGTCAACTGCACAAGCGGCTGCAGAACGCTTGACTGACTACGCTGGTGATGATACCGCTTCGTCCAAACGGTTTGGCGGAGAGAGAAACAGTGGAAAGTCTTTCAAGAATGGCAAACCCAAGAGTGGGGGAGCCGACTCTAAATCATCAACTTCACAGGAAGCTTCGTCGTCTCAAGGGTTCAACACACCCAATGGAAAGGGGAAGAGTAAAATTGAGTGTTTCTTGTGTCGAGGTCCTCATAGAGTTTTTGAGTGCCCTCACAAAGCATCACTTAATGCCTTACAGGCTTCCATTGTAGAACAGGCAGTGGAAGACGATGGGGAAGAGGATGATGCCCCGAGGGTGGGTTCAGTGCGGTTGGTGAACGCATTAGAAAAGCAGGTAAAAACACTGAAAGTTACACGAGCAAAAGGGTTAATGTTTGTAGACTTGAGGATAAATGGGAAGAGTACTTGCGCTATGGTGGATACGGGAGTTATTCATAATTTTGTTTCGCAGTTGGAAGCAAGGAGACTCAACTTATCCTTAGAGAAGGATACAGGACGCATGAAAGCAGTTAACTCTGTAGCCCAGCCTACTCTGGGAGTAGCCAAGCAAGTGGCTATAAAGCTTGGACAGTGGGAAGGTCATGCGAATTTCACAGCGGTGCCATTGGATGACTATCTAGTCATTCTAGGAATGGAGTTCCTAATGGGGACGAGGGCAGTGCTGATGCCTTCGGTTGGTTCCCTGTGTTTGATGGGAGATCACTCGTGCATGGTGCAAGTCGTTGCAATGAAAGGAGACGACGGGAAGTCCCTTTCAGCAATACAACTCAATGAAGGATTGGGTCAGGGTGAGCAAACACGTCTAGCCACGGTAGTGGTAGACAAAGAAGTAGGCCAAGAGCTGGAGCCTGCGACCATCCAAGCGTTGTTGGATGAGTATAAGGAGGTGTTGCTGGATAAGCTACCTCACAATTTGCCTTCACGACGGACTGTGGAGGAGGAGATCGAGTTGTTATCAGGAGTGAAACCACCTGCTAAAGGGCCATGTCGGATTGCGCCTCGAGAGATAGTAGAGTTGGGGAAGCAACTTGATGAAGTGGAAGCGTGATGTGTTTGCCCTTCCAAAACACCGTTGGGAGCATCGGTGTTGTTTAAGAGGAAACATGAAGAGCATCTACGGAAAGTGTTCGACAGGCTGAAGGGAAACAGTCTGAATGTGAAGAAGGAGAATTTCTCTTTCGCTCGGCGGAGCTACAAATTCCTTGGTCAAGTGGTTGAACAAGGTCATATCCGGAGGGGTATGGAGAAGGTAAGGATGATTCAAGAACGGAAGATCCCCACGATAGTGAAGGAGTTGCGTTCCTTTCTTGGCCTTACTAGATACTGCAGGAAGTTCGTTGAGGGGTATTCGCGGAGAATGACTCCAAGGACAGGACTACTGGGGAGGTATTATTGGCCGCACACGCGGGATGATGTGGTTGATTATACCAAAACTTGTCTCACTTGACAATAAGACAAAGGGGAGCGGAAGTAGTATGGTATTTTCATGGCCGCACCAAAGTACTGCTCGGCAGAGGGGACGACACAATTGTTCCTTGTGACTATTGTGAGATATTGGGGTGTTCCCCAAGTTATTATTTGTGACCAAGATTTAATGTTCACTGACAACTTCTTAACAGAGTTTTTCAGGATATTCAGGTCACACCTTGACATCTCTTCGAGTTATCATCGACAGATAGACGAACAGATGAAGAGATTCAAAGAGCTGCTAGATGAGTACTTGTGCCATTTTGTCAACGACAACCAGAAGAATGGCGTGCAACTACTTGATGTGGCTCTGTTCTGTGGCAACGCCCAAAGGCGCTCAACAACCAACAAGAGTCCTTTTGAGCTTGTTACAGGTCAGCTGCCACTGTTACCTCACATAGTGGGCGAGCCGTACCGACGAAAGAGTCCTAGGGCGTACATCTTCACCAGTGAAGGGAGACAGAATGCAGACTTTGCCCAAGCCTATCTGGAGAAAGCTTCTATGCAAATGAAGAAGTGGGCAGATCAAGAGAGAAGACCGCAGTTTCATGTCAGCTGCCTCAAGCCATTCAACGCCAACACCAACAACCTGAGCAGAAGTCAGTCAAACAGTGCAGAGTTGAAGACAGTGCAACCTGACAGACATGATGTTGAAGAGATCCTTGCAGACAGAAAGTTCATATCCTCAAGGAAGAAGCGGCAGAAGTTCCTAGTGAAGTGGAAGTGCCTTGATGACAAAGAAATCAGCTGGATTTTTGCGGAAGATTTGAAGCCATTCGTGGACAAAGTTGAAGTGTACCTACCGCCAAAAGTCTACGAGGACATCGACCGCATAAGTGGGAGAGAATGTCAAGAGCTAAGCTTGTTTAGGGCATTATGTTTGCCTGTGACCGCTTATCTCGTGTGCTTGGGATGGGTTTCCATCATGTAAATACTAGTGTAGGGTTATTTTCTGCTAGTAGAGTCTTTGTAAGCCAAATATGGCAGTATGACTCCTCGGTCACTTTGATGTTTCCTAGTGCCAGGATGATAATTACATAAAAACCTCTTTAGGGGAGGGTGAGTGTTCATCAATCATTGTAAAACTCACTAGCAATTGTCAACGTGCTTAGCCTACTTGCCTCCTTCGCTAAGTACAACATGTCAACGGAGGATTTGTTAATGAATTACGTTTGCTTCAATGTTTACTGCTTGGTTGCCACGACTTTCATGAATTGATTATTATTTCCGCTGCTATCTGAATGAATGTTAATGAAAGTGCTTTGTGGATGAATGTTGGTAAACGATAGGCTGGATAGTTAAGCAAGAGTGCTTTAGCTAGCGCCGCACGGCCCTTCACAACGGTGTGAAAAGAGGCGGACCGTGACACAAGGGCATGGGTAGGCAGCTGCTTTGGTGGCTGCAAGGAGGTTAATGAGTTAGGGTTAGGTTTGTTTTTTTTAACCATGCATGGCTGTGATATTCTTGATCCTTGATTGATGATTGCTCTTCTTAGTTTTGAATAGATGCATGAAAGAAATTCGAGTCCCTAGCTTGATCATTCTATGCTCTAGTTGTTAATGAACTTCTTTTCTTTATGCTTTGTATGCACAAGTTATCCTTCATATGACTTCTTGAATGAATGAAAGGTATGTGAATAAAGAATGGTTGCAGCCTTTTGTGACTAATATTGTGACCTACATAAATGCAATGAATTACCAATTGACTCATACTCGGTGAAATATGTCTTTGAAGGTTCTCTTGGGATGGAATGTAATTGACTTCATTGATGAGAACTTATTGCAAACGTTGAAGATTTGTTTAAATAATGAGTTTAAATTTGCTCTTGCATTGCTATTAATCTCTAGTGCTCATTAATAATCTTTGGATTGCTTATGCTTGCTTGTTATTAAAGATCACTTTAAGTGTATATGCTGTCAAGCTCCTTTTAGTGCTAGTGTGTCTTTTGCTGGTCTCCAAATTTGTTCTAAACATCTCAACTTGGCCGATGATGGGATGGCAGGGGGGGGTTCACCGTATGGTACTCCCCCTTTCTCAATCCTAGGCAGGGGACAAGTGCTCTCCATTAAACTTGTATGGGCAAATGGAGTTGATCCATGTACCATAGTATTGAAGTCAGGAATAAACTTGGAATCTTCTTCAAAAGGAAAAAAAAATGTTCTTTTTTAGAACCCCCTTTTCAAATTCTTTCCTTTAATGGTCGGTGATGGATTTAGCAGTTCTTTTAAAAACTTCCCTTTGTGTCAAAATTGAAGCTTTCCTTGTTTTAAAAAATGTCAAATCCTTTCTTTTAATGGCCAGCGATGAATTTAGCAATTCTTTCAAAAGTTTTTTTTTTTTTGGTCAAAATTGAAACTTTCCTTTTTCAAAATTTCAAATCCTTTCCTTTGATGGCTGGTGATGAATTTAGCTGTTTTTTAAAAACCTCCTTTGTTTGGTCAAAATGAAAACTTTTCTTTTTTTCAAAATTTCAAATCCTTTTCATAAATTATGATTGCCTTATTTAAGGAACATAAATCCAATCTAAATAATTTGACATTCAAGATTACCAAGCTTTCAATTAGAGAGTTGACTAAATGCTTGCATTAAAACCTCGATTTTCAAACAGGGATTTTCAAATCCTCAAGCTATGGTTGACTTTATCTTTGCATTAAAACTCTGATTTTCAATCAAGGATTTTTAAATCCTCAATTGAGGGCTGACTCTTTCTTCCATTAAAACCCCGATCTCCAGTCAATGAGTTTCAAACTTTCCATCAAGGGTTGACCCCATTTTTGCATTGAAATCCTGATAATCAATCAGGGATTTTCAAAATCCTCCTCAAGCTATGGTTGACCCTACTCAAGCATTGAACCTTGATAGTCAATATGAGATTTTCAACTCTTCATTAATGAAAGGTTTACTTCAACTCTTTATTAATGCTTGGTGTCAATCAAGAAATTCTCTACTCCGTCAACATTACTTTCTTTAATTTCAATCATTTACTTAAAATTCAAATCAAAAACTTTATTCACATCATCCAAGTCCTTGATTGAAATTATGCATTTTGGTGTTGAAACTTTTTTCTAAGGCTTGGTTTTGTTGTTGTTGTTGTTGATGGCGTTGAAACTTTTTAAAATTATAATTCCAAAGAAATAGTCATCCTTGAACATAAGACAATCAATCAAAATTTCATCATCTTTTCTATTCTTTTCAAAACTTAGGATATTTTGAAGCTACTTCCCCTTTTCAAACCAGAGTATGTCAGGGCTTTTAGCCCTGTTGTTTGGACTCTTGGACGGTAATTCTTCATTAGATAACCCAAAAGGGGATCTTCCTTTCTTCCTATTCTTTTTTATTTCTTAATTAGGACACACACACACACATAGTGGTAACCGTTTTTCGAACGGGTGTTGTAGGGTGCTAGTTGGTTAATCTCCCTTAGAATGGTTGGTCTACCACCTTTTTTACACATAAATGTACTACCAAATCTGTTTTCTTTGGACCGTAGATCTTTTTAGGGTTTTTTCCTTTGTTTTCCCTAAAAAAAACAAAGGCGGTGACTCCGCGTTTTTAGTGTTTGTATTTTCTCGAGTCTTATCCACCCCTTTTTTAAGCTTTCTTGTTTGGGGGATTGTCATGCATAACAATTTTTCATCCATCGGCCACCTCGCCCTAGAATTCGGTGTCGTCACTATGACAATTCTTTTCCTTCCCTACGTACAAATGTACTCCCGAACCCCTTTTCTCTGGACCGTAGATCTTTTTAGGGTTTTTTCCTTTGTTTTCCCTAAAAAAAGAAAAAAGTAAAGGTGGCGACTTCGCATGTTCAGTCTTTGTATTTTCTCGAGTCTTATCCACCCATGTTTTAAGCTTTCTTGTTTGGGGAATTGCCATGCATAAATTTTTTTTCATCCATCGATGCACCCCGGACGAGAATCCAATGTCAACACATAGCACAATGTATTTAAACAAATATGTTTTGTGGCCTTCATTGTAGATTTTAGAGAAGTTTGTGTTTGCTTTTCAAATGGAGTAATGAGTGATGAACTTTTCAATTATGGGGTGTGCAGGAGGAGAAGTTGCCTTATGCTTTCTACATAGCAGATCAAGAGCTTGTTGTGCAGCTTGGAACTTACTTACAGAAAAATAAAGGTTGGGAAAACAAGAAAGAAAAGATGGTATATTTCATCTTCCATCACATTAGGGGTTTGGTTCTCTTAATTCTTATCTATTGATTTTCATTGGTGAAAAAACTGCAGTTTCTGTGGAGAAGGTGCTATCGATAATTTATCAACCACAAGCAGTGTTCCGAATTCGTCCCGTAAATCGTTGTTCAGCAACAATAGCTGGTATGAAGCTTAGTTTTTTTTTGTTCTTCATTCCTTATATTTTTGGATTGCAAATTTTGGTAAATTATGTGTTGAATGTGATGATTTTGCTAATATTGAAGCATCTGCTTTTAAACTGGTGAGCTTCTTACTTTACTATTTACAGAATGCAACATGAATCTTACCTTGCTCTCCCATTTGTGACTGCTTCTAAGATATAGGTTGCATGATGAATTGCAGCAATTTTTACGTTCTGATGGTTGTCTTTTGGTAGGATTGTTCTGGTGTTATATGTGTTTGCTGGCCTATGAGAGTTCTAATTTTCTTTTTCTGATATTTGTGAAAAAAGGATGCTACTAGTACTTATGTAGTTTCCCCTTGATCTGCAACTTATTAGTTTCTTAGTTTTATTTTTTGAAAATTAAAATTTGTTTAGATAGGAAAAAGAGTATAATGGAGACACCAACTACTCTGCCAAATGATAGAAATAAAGCTACATGGATACAAATATCAGTTGAAGAATTCAAAACTGTGGCTTCTTTTCTTGTTTAAATTTTGCCTCTTGGTTTGCCAGCATTGGCACCCATAAACAATGTTAAACAAATGTAAAGAAAGAACTACAGTGAGTTGCTTGAATTTTGTAAAAATGCAAACATTTCTGAAGTGTGGACTAAAATAGCGTGCACATGCTGGAAGTCTGTCATTGGATCTTGACTGTTTTTACCATATTTTTTTGTACTCATTTGTTCTACTGTCACAGGTTTTACAGGAAAATATATCATCGTATCACGGGTTTTACCTAAAAGTATATCACTATTAGATGTCTTTTGTACTTCCCCTTCTTTTTGTGTTCTTCCCTTTTCAGTTTTCAGCTGAGTGTATCTCCTCCTATATTTGGATATCTGGGTGCATCTTTGGTACTAGTCCCCTATTAGTTCATTAGGTGCGAATGTGCTATATAATTTTCTATCTGCTATCCTTGTTACTTGTTTGACAATCCTATAAATTTGTCTCATATATTTAGCACTGCAGGTCACACAGAAGCTGTACTTTCTGTTGCATTCAGTCCAGATGGGAGACATTTGGCCAGTGGTTCAGGTGATACGACTGTTAGGTTATGGGACCTAAATACCCAGACACCAATGTATACTTGTACAGGTTAGTAAATTATGAGTTATGGGAATTTTCTCTTTGGTGTACTGAATACTAAACTTCGGTAACAGGCTGAAGGCTTGGATTTCAATGATAATGGCATAATTCCCGTTGTTTGAACATTTTTAGTGAAATATTGGAGTGGAGTAACTGAGCTTATTATACTAATGATAATTTTGATGTTATCGGTTTTGGTAATTTGATCGGGCAGAACAGTTGGTGACAAAGAGAATGTGTTATTTTGTGGAGCCTAGTTGTTAGCTACTTTCCTGTTGTTTGTAGTGGCTGCATATTTACACATGAATATTTTTATTTTTATATTTATTTATATATATTTTTGTGTTTTACTGTTATGCTCTTGAGGGCAGGGGTCTTAAGTCATATAGTATCTGCTGAAAAGTAGGGCTGCAAGCTGAATGAGATAAGCCAAGCCGAGTGGAGCTTTACTGTGGTCAAGTTTGTTCATTAAATTTTTTATTGAGCTCGAGCTTGAGCCAACTGAGCTTGAATATAGCTGTTCAACCAAGCCGAACTGGACTTAGCATGTTGTTGGTTAGATTATTAAGTTGAGTTGAGCTTAAACCAAGCTTGAATGTGCTTAATTCACCTAGCTCACAACTGAGCTTTGATTAATTTTAGTTCTAAAGGTAACTTACTTGATAAATCTACGAAATGAACGTACACATCTACATATATCTATACACGCATGCACATACTGAGCTTTGATTAATTTTAGTTTAAAGATGAACTTATTTGATAAATCTAGGAAAGGAACATACATATCTATGTATCTATCCATCTATCTATATGTATATTTATATATATATATATATATATATATATGGCTTTGTTTTGAATTAAAAAAAATATAAATAATTACAACAACCAACCAGAACTCTTTTTCATACTCTGGTGAGGATTGGGCTGCTGTTCAAGATTTTTTGAAGGTTAATTTTGGGGTTTTGAGAAGGAGATAAGAAGGATATTTTCGGACTGTACTATTTTTACAATCTTTGGTTGCTTTGGCTTGAAAGGAATGCTAGAGTTTTTAAAGATCAGAAGACTTCTACAAGGCTGCTCTGGAGAAATTTATTTTTCTTGCTTCTTTTTTAGCTCATTCTTTTGGGGTTTTTGGGGGTCTTTTGCTGTCCCATATTCAAAGGGATTGGAAGGCAGCTTTGATGCAACTTTTTAGTTTTTTTTTTTCCTTTTGCACTTTTTCTTGGAGGATTTCTTTTCCTCTACTGTAATTATGTCTTATTTTTTAGTAGATTTGTTTAATTATCACGAAGAAGAAAAAAACGAACCAAAAAAACTTAAAAATAACAGCACATTTATTAGAATGGCCCACACAATTTAAAATACATATTTATTGGTTTGTAAATTAGAATCTTTATTCACTCCTATTTGGGCCTTTGAACAAGTCCACCAGCTTCTAAAAGGCCTACTCCAAGCTTATAAACAAGCCCAAACAGGCTTATAAATGGACTATTCACAAGCCAAACTGAGCCGAGTTCATTGGCTCAACCTTATTTAGATTCAGCTTGTTGAAGGAATGGGCCTCAAACATAAGCTTGAGAATCACTTATTTATTCAAATGAATGAGCCAAATGAGCTGTACAAGCCTTCACGAGCGGAACTATGAGCTGCTCATGAATGGCTTGGTTGATTTGCAGTGCTCCTTTCAGCCCTTCTTTCATTTCCATCACCTCAATTGGCTGGCTTTAAGTTCTCATGTACCATGGGCAACATGTATGCATGTTGTAATTCTTGGAGAAGATATTGTTTCTCTTGCAAATGACATGTTAATTTTTTACCTCTCAAAAATCGATGCTGGCTTAATTTGAACCATCAGGAGGACACTATTTTACCAAAGGTAGAAATTGCTTGATTCCTAAGGGGAACCTCGAAGCAGAACAGTGCCTACTGTTTCACACTCTTGTTTTTGGAGGGTGTGGTAAGTTATGGTCAATATGCATTGCATTATATGAGTTCTTTTAGAGAGGTGGCTATGAGAATGGCCTTTAAAAGAATTTGGAAAATTTTTGGTTTACGTGCTTATTATGATTGGTATGCTTTGCATAATATGAATTCTTTTAGAGAGATGGCTATGAGAATGGCCTTAATAAGAATTTGGCAAATTTTGGTTTACATGTTTTTTTGTTTTTGTTTTTGTTTCTTTTAATGAGGATTTCTTATGCTCCTTCTTGTACTTCTTCTTGATAAATTCTCTTCTTCTTCAATCAAAGAATTTTTTTTTTTTACGAGACAGTGATGACTTGTCCCATCTTATTCAGGGCACAAGAATTGGGTTCTTTGTATTGCCTGGGCACCTGATGGCAAACACCTTGTAAGCGGAAGCAAGGCTGGAGAACTTCAGTGCTGGGATCCACAGACGGGAAAGCCTTTAGGCAATCCACTTACTGTAAAGTCTATATTTAAAATTTTAACATTATTTATTCTTTTAGTAGTAACAAAATGCTACTTGGGCTTTCTATATGAGCACATTGTGTGTATTCCCTAGTTCACGAGGTTTTCCTTGTGCTTGTTGGGTCACTTCATAGCATTTTACATTATTTAGCATGGTTATTTCTGCTAGTTCCTAGTGTGCTTTAGAAGTGCACGGGATGAGCTTTCATCCTTTGTCTTATTTTCTTTTTGTATATTTATTGAAATCCAAATATTTGCTGCTTATAAGCTTTTTATATTGAGGGACATGGCCATTAATTGAGTGAAAACTTCCCAGTGTTGGTCCAACCTTAGTCCCTTCCCTGCAACCACGTAATTGAGACGGTATTTAAACCCTTGGGCGGTAAGAGGCACCGTCCATGCACCTACAAGTAGGTGGTTGCACTGCAGCCTGCAGGGGGTTAACTATTTACAAGTCTTACATATTTTTTTATTTGCTTAAAAAGAAGGGGTAGCCTGGTGCATGAAGCTCCTGCATATGCAGTATCCGGGGAAAGGGCGGACCACGATGGGTCACACAGCCTTACCTTGCCTTTTTGCAAGAGGCTGTTTCAATATGTTTACGGTTTGCTTCAATTGGTATATTGTTGTCCAATTGCTTTTCCTTTAGGTTCCCATTAAATAAATAAGAGGGAGAAGATTATCTAGGAAGTTGCACAACATAAACTATGTTAAGAGAAGATTTTCTTGGAATTTGAGAAACACAAACTATGTTCTTCCATTGAAATTTCATAGCTGATAAGTTGTAGATCTCATTTCAGCGACCTGGCAGGGGCATACAGGTTCAATACCTAGTCAGTTTATGCTGAAAAGAGTTTTGTTTTTTTTCCCCTCCAAAGTTTTCTGAACATTGACATTTTCTAGTTTATGTACGTACGATGTTAATAATGTCAATTTGATAAGTATTCTGCATGGAAGAGTTTGAGCTGACTTGCATCCTATCCAATAAAAGGGTTCTGTATCATTAGTTTAGTGTTGGAAGGGTTCTGTATCATTAGCTTAGTGTTGGAACTTCCTACCAAATAGTTGTTGATTTTGGGAGGATTTATGGTTCCCAATCATAGAGCAGAATCCTTTTCAAATGAATCTTAATGATGGGGAGGCTGTTAAGCAGTCTCCTACTTGGTTAGTTGGATTCTTATCAATTATCGCCCTTTTTCTGAAGGGATGCTAGGGTTTGGATTTTGGATTGGCTGGGAATATTTTCTTCTTGAATATTTGCATTCTACTCCTTTCCCCCGCATATTGTGCTTATAAAACGGTGGTTTCTCCCATGTTTAGCTTTTGTTCGATTGGCTTTCTTTAGTAGAGTTAAATATGAAAATCTGCCACTGCAGATAAGGAGGCCTCACAAGGCTCTCTTGATACTTGTGCAATGTGTTCTACTATTGATGTGTTGAATTCTCGTCTGTGTTTGCATTGTTTGGTGTTGTTGAGCTCATGGAGCAGTCTGATTATTTTAGTGAATGTTGGGTTTGTTTGGGATCCTAGGAAACTTTCTCGTTGATTTTGTTCAGAGGTTTTGGAAGGCGTAGAATATTAAAAGATTACGGTTTGTACAGTTTTTGCAGTTCTTTGGGCCATTTGGTTAGAGAGGAATGCTTTTATCTGTGATGGTGGCGCTTTCCTTTTATCATCGCTTTGAGATTTAGTTTTTCTTACTTCTTTGTGAGCTTTCTCACATGGATGCTTTAAAAGAGGTTGTTTCAGACATTGATCGGGTCTGAATGGCTTAGTTAACTTGATCTTTTTTATGTAATTGGTGATTTTTATTTTTCCTTTTCTTGTCTCTATATTTTTTGTTTTCTTCTAGGAGGATGCCTTATTCTCCATTTTTTTTCTTTCTAACTGTTCTTCTCTCAAATAGATTTTATTTTTTTATGAAAAAAAAAGGCTATGCATAGTCCCACAACTTTTCTAATTTGGCATTTGTCGTTTTACCTGTAATAGTTAAATCATCTCTTTATGTTACCAACTTGAGATAAGTGACAATCTTAGATCATTAGGAAGATAATTGATCAATTATTCTGATAGTGTGCGATTGTGAAGAATTTATTGACCCTAATGAAATATTTATTATGTGTCAGGGCCATAAGAAATGGATAACTGGTATATCTTGGGAACCAGTACATCTCAATGCTTCATGTCGTCGCTTTGTAAGTTCCAGTAAAGATGGAGATGCACGCATATGGGACATATCAACGAGGAAATGTGTGATTTGTCTTAGTGGTCACACGCTTGCAGTCACTTGTGTAAAATGGGGCGGAGATGGAGTTATATATACTGGGTATAACTTTAATTTTTGAAACTTTTTTTTTTTTTTAATGTATTTCAGCTTCTTGAATTTCCCTTGTCTTGCTGATCTTTAAATTAATATTTTACCTGGACCACTAAGTATACATTTTCAGGCTATAGTTGCTCTAGAGATGCTGAGCATCCACGATACTGAGGCATCTTACCTGGGCCAAAATTCTTGTTTTCATTTGTGCTTTTTTACTTGAATTATTTAAGGATTTGGGACCTTTCAACCACGGTTACTTATCCAACTTTGTCTTTACATTTGGAATCTTATGGTTTTATGTGCCATAATATGAGCCTGAAATGGCAGACACCATAATAAGGCGTGTGCTAGGGTAAAGCTTAATCTACATCCTGAGTTTTTTTTGTTTGCCTGTCTGTCTGTCTCTCTCTCTCTTTCTCTCTTCTTCTTCTTCTTTTGGGTTGCTACATGCTTAAGATAGCACCCCCCTCCCCCAAAAAAAATCCCCCACATCCCCCTAAAAATATAGCAGACCTGGTCAACATTCCAACAGCTCGTCTGTTAGCAGGAGACCAAGGCCTATAATTTATTGTGATGAGTGGATTTCAATTGAACTGTTTCTTTGTTTCATGTTTGGGCCTGTAATGTCTCTTTCTTGCCAAATTATCAACTGATTCAATGTATTTATTATGTTGGTTTCCATTTGCAACTGTTTTTGATATTTAGATTTGATTTTCTTTATTGATGTTAAAATAGGTCATTTTTCATGTCTTCCTTTCTAAGTTAGCATAGTTGCCAGGCTGTTGCTTTTGATTTCAAAATTTGTATCTACATATTTACGTAATTGAAATTTTGACGAATATTTAGTGGGCTTATGGTTCGGTTAACCTTTTTTTATCATGCTTTAGAGCTTTGTTGGCAGCTTACAAGTTACAATTAACTTTTGCAGCTCTCAGGATTGTACTATCAAAGTTTGGGAAACTTCACAAGGGAAGCTAATTCGTGAATTGAAGGTAAAATCATGCATATTTTGTTGTTCATGTTTTCTTCTGGTGCAGTGCTTTATTTTTTCTGTTGACACGAAATTGGTTGCCGCATACCATAAATATTCAAGTTCCATCATGATAGTTTATCTTTCATAAGCTTTTTTAGCTATATTGATACTGAACTGACTTTTTTCTCTTACCATTGATTTAATTTCATTTTTAACTTATTACCTTTTTTTATAATATTGTTGCTGCGGATTGATAAAAAAATTTCGGCCCCATACACCTTAGAAAGGACTCCACAATACCATCCTTTTTATCTTCACATCCTTTGTAGTTGTTGATGTGAGTTTCCTACTCACAAATTTCTATTTGGTGGGGGCTTTCTGGTTCATTAGATTTTTTTTGGATGTTAGTTTTGTACACCATTATTCTTGTCTACTTTTTTATACTGTCATCATCATCCTTGTATGTTCTAACTTGCTTTTAGGGCCATGGGCATTGGGTTAATTCCCTTGCATTGAGCACTGAATATGTTCTTCGTACTGGAGCTTTTGATCATACGGGCAAGCAGTATTCATCTCCAGAGGAAATGAAGGAGGTATTTTAGATGCATGGTTTAATTATTGCATCAGATCTTTAGCAATTTCATTTTCCTTTTTCCTTGTTCCACTTATACACACACCACTATGCAATCTATGCTCATATACTGTATCACATAATTTTAAATGTCTTCATCTGCTCATTTCACTTTGTCTAATCTAGTTATCAATCAAAGCACAAAACTTTGAGTCTTTTACAATTGATATTTTTTTTGAATAACTACAATTATAGTGGATAAGTTGCCAAGAAGGCATATTTGTGATGTTAGAAGAACTTTATGGAAAATATCTACATGGAGTCTAAGAAATCTTGGAAAGACGCAGATTTCCTGGCAGCACCCTAGTGATCTCAGTGAGACATGAGAGGAGATTCCACAACCCCGAGCAAGTTTAGTGACGAGCCACTGCCTAGGCTCTTGGGCGAGACTACTCGGTGTTTTGGAGGTGGTCTTGGGCATGGTTGGTGATTGGTTGCTTAAACCATGTAAAATTTTGGTGCCCTCATGGAAAACTAGTTGAGCGTCTGGGTGCTTGAGGCTATGCTTGGGCAATAGAAATTAGTTGGGCCACTGAATGGGGCAGCCATTTTTTGTGTGTTAGATTTTAATTTTGGTTAATAAAATAAAAATGCTGTTAGATACAATAAATGCACATGATAATATGATGGATTTGCAGATTCTTTTGTTAATGCACTTTGATACAATTTTTGAGTTGAGAACTTGTATGTAAGAGCAGCCTGGCTGCTATAAATTTGATAAATTTTATTTTTAGTGACTTATCTGATTTGGATTCGTCAGCTCGACACTCTACTCTTGCTTGGAATCTTTTCTTATCTATAAATTTCTTTCGGTGGTAATCCTTGGTCAACTATTTCCTGGGATCCTATGGATGGATGTATAGTTGGAAATTTGCTTTTTCCTCATTCGGTGGCTGTATTTCTGTAATTCAGGTGCCTTTGTCTTCTATTCTCTTAATTTCTTTTTAAATTTTTGAAACTCCTATGAGTTCTAAATTGGTTGGAGAGGGTGATGAGCGAGGATTCATTTAGTGTCTTGGGAGGTTGTTTATGGGCTTGAGTTTGAGGTAGTTTTAGGTTTTGGTAACATTGTGTCTATAAACATTGCTTTGGTGGGGAAGTAGTCATAGTGTTTTCATTTGGAAATTAATTATGTTTGGCACAAAGTGGTAAGGAGTAAGTTTAGCCTCTTGGAGAATGATTGAATACTAAATTAGCAGATAATGTTACCTGTGGGGCCGTGGAAATTCATTTCCTAAATTCTTATTTGTTCTTTACTTACAGTAGAAATAGGTCCCAGATTCAGTTTTCAGAGGACCTTTCAAGAGGCGCTGTTTCCTTTTCTACAGACTTTCCTCATTTATTACCTCTATAGTCCTCATAATGCTCCAATGGTAAATATTATAAGGGGGAGTTTCTCTTGGAATTTTCTGTTCTTCAGGTATCTTGATCACAGAGAGGCGAATGGACTTATTTGCCCCTCACAGATTTGAACTCTTTCCAGCTGTCCTTTTGAGATAGTTGAATTTGGACTTTTGGATAGTTCTGGAATCTATTCATTAAACCTTTTAAAATTCTCATATTATTCAGTGTCCATGCTTTTGCTCACAAGCAAATCAAATTTGGAAAGCGAAGGGCCTGTATCATTGCTATTTTCTGTTTTTTGTTTTTGTTTATGCACAGTGAAGAAATAGATTATAAAAATGTGTTTGTTTATGTTAGTTTTCTGTTTCTATTGTCAGTTTTTGTTGTTTGCTAAAAAACTGAAAGCCAAATTTTATGGTTTTTAGTTGTTTTGACGACTTGTTGCCAAAAATTTTGACATCCAAAAATAGTTCTTTTAGATTAAATCATAAATTTCAAAAATAATAATAAGGTCAATTACAAAATTTTTCTACTATTTTTCAATTGTCATGTCCAGTAAAATTTTTATTGTAAAGTAAATTTTAAAAGTATAGAAATTAAATAAAATAGTTATAATAGTTTTTTTATTATAGCATTTTTTAAATTTGTATTATTTTAATCATATTTTTATAATATTATTGATTTAAAGATGAAAAGATTATTTTTTAATTAGGAAATTTATTTTAATTTTATAAATATTAACTAAATAGGTCGCTGATTTTTGGTTTTTAGTTTCTGTTTTTGGTTTTTGTTTTTTGATTTTCGTTTCTATAATTTTTGATAGTAATACTAAACGAACCCTATAGTTCCTTCTAAGATGAGGGCTTTTGTTTGGGGTAGTCCTTAATCAAGCTAACACCAGCAATATGTTGCAGGTTAGGAGGCTTTTTATCCAGCTATTTTTTTGTTGTGCCAAAGGTAGTGATAAATCTCATTCTCATATAAAAACAGAGATGCACACACATTTGAATTGTTCTACTTTGTGGAGTACAGTTTTTTGCTTTGTTTGGAAAGCAGTTGGTTTGCCCAAAATCTTTGGAGGGTCTTTTACTCACTTCATCTAGGGGCTTTAGAAGGAATAGGAGGCAATGATTTTGTGAAGTGCGAGTTCTGTCAAAAAGCATGCTTAAGGTGTGAAGTGCATGATCATAGGGCATATAGCCCTAGGGGAGGTGCATTGGCATATTGCACTTGAGGCTCAAGAGGCACGCACCTTGAGCTTTGGGGCAAAAAAGCGTGTCTTGTTATTTTTTCCATCTAAGATTCAAATGGTTTTTCCTTCTTGGGAAAAGCTCTCTCTCTCTCTC
This sequence comes from Malania oleifera, assembly GCF_029873635.1. NCBI lineage: Eukaryota > Viridiplantae > Streptophyta > Magnoliopsida > Santalales > Ximeniaceae > Malania > Malania oleifera. The sequence continues at coordinate 4,163,546 of NC_080425.1, read as the reverse complement.
TCTCTCTATAGACACACATGCGCGCAAACACACACACAGATAGGGTGCTGAAAGAAAATGGAAAGCTGTATTATTATACAAAATCTAATAAAAGGCAAGATAATAATCTACTATGCTCATGATTGTTCCCTTCTTCAACTTTGCTTTTTCCCTCTCCTAGGCAAAGTTTTCTAGCATTAACTTTGTTTTGGTTATTCAAAAATTGCCACCTTTTCTATCATTTTTCCTCTTATGTGTTAGTTAGATCTTTCCACTCTTTCTAATATTAATTGTTATATATTTATTTATTTCAAAGATGTGCACTTCGCTAAACTCAGATGCATGCTTTTCATAGCACCTTTTTCTTAGGCTCCAAGAGTCCTTGCTTGGAGCTTTAGTATAGTTAAGCGCTTTTGAGAACACTGGTAAAAGCACTTTAATTTTTCATTTGAAGGCTTTGAGAGAATGAGGATGTTCTAATATACCAGGACGTCTTTGTTAATCTATCTATACAACAGTTTGGTTTTTAATTGGAGGATTTCTTTCTTTGTTTTGTAGTTTTTTAACCTGAGATTCACCATCTAATGCTGTTTCAAACGCAGCAGCAGTGCCTATGCTTGGTTCTTTGTTTGCTTTGTGCTGGATTTGTTAGTTCTCATCCATTTAAACCGGAAAACATAGGTTTGGGACTTAGAGGCCTTTAGTATCACTGCCAAAATTTATGAAAATGAAAATTAAAAATTAGTAACAAAAACTAGAAACCTAAAACCAGTTTGGTTAATATTTCTAAAACTAGAACAAGTTACAAAATTTGTTTTGTCCTTAAATCTAATAGAATAAAAATATGATTAACATAATAAAAGTACAAAAAAAATAAAAATAAAAACATTATAAATAAAAACAAAGTTATTATAATTATTTTAAATAATTATTATGATTCAAAATTCACTTTAGCAGAACAATATTGTTGTACATGACAATTGAAAAATAAAATATTTTTAATAAATTTTATTATTTTAATTTTTATAATTTTTTTTTTGTATATTTTAATTTTATTTTAAATTCACATGGTCATTTTATTGTAATTTTAATTAAAATTTTATATAAAATGAATGATTTGATCCACAAGTTAATTTTGAATATTGAAGTATTTTGTCTAGCTTGCCAGAACAATTAAAAATTCTAAAATCTAGTTTTTATAGTTTTTACAAAAAACAGAATAGAAAACTAACAATGTAAACCAATGCATTTTCATAATCTGCTTTTTCACTGCACTGAAACGAAAACAGAAAACAGAATACAGAAATATACGAGCCCTTAGCTTATGAAAAATATTCATCTTATGTTCTTGCTGGTGTGGAAGAAAGTAAATAAAATAAATAAAATAATTGGTCATTATTTCTACCTTCTCTTCTGAACTGCCAAATATAATTTGTGGCACTGGCATCCATCATGACTTATGAGCACAAGTATGTAACTGTTCTAGCTGTTGCAGAATGATTCACGACTTCACTGTTCTAACAGTGTGAGCATTCTTTATAGTAGGCTTTGTGCCAGTGCCACTGCGAGGTCTTTGGTCAACTCTGAAAGACCTCATCTTTTCCTGCTTTCTCCCTTTTTAGACAGCTAAGTGTATCTCTTTTCATTGTTATATTAGGTGGCTTTACAAAGGTACAACAAAATGAAAGGCAATGCCCCAGAAAGATTGGTTTCAGGGTCTGACGATTTCACAATGTTCCTTTGGGAACCTGCTGTTAGCAAACACCCAAAAACTCGAATGACAGGTCATCAACAGGTACATATTACTAATTGTAATTCAGTATTCTGTTTCTTGTTCCAATCGAAGTTGTTTAGCCTGGGAAGCATTACAGTTGATATGCCTCTATTGGGGAATAATTGCTTTTCTGGCATTGCTGTGGAAATTAGAAAATTTTTCAGCAAGTTGGTTTAGAGTTCCTTTGGTTAGGTGTGTGCTATTTCCACTATTTTTTAAGTTGGTGGTTGATAATGCATTATGTGTAGCTGTATTAAAAATTACCTATAAGTTAATTTCTTGTGGTTATGTTAATTACTTTATTGCCTATAATTATACAAAAGGAAAGCTTTCTGTAGTTTTGAAATTACCCACACTTGGTAGTGCAAAAGCAAGTATTAGCCTAGCCTACTTTGGTTTGTCTGGCTGGCATAAGTTTTTCAGCCCTCCATAGTGTGTGTTTGGGAAGGGTTCAGAGCAAAAGTGATCTGGGTGTAAAATTTCTTCTGATCAAATCTATAATGATTTACTTGGAAGATGATGGTTGGTCTAAAATCAGCTTTTGAGGAAGTGTAAAGAACCATCTTTCCTCCAAAAAGCATTTCTAGGGTTAAAATCAATTTGTGATTCCAAAAGTGTAATCATCCAGCCAAGTTGTTGAGGCTAGCTTAAATAATTTTGCACTTCGAAATCGCTTTTGATTCAGAATTGTCTCAAATGGGCTCATATTATGCACGTTGCAGGAGCCCTTAATTCCCAACTGTATTTCTTTACCTGCATAAATCATGCTTCAGTGGGTAAGAAGACTCTGAAAGATGAACATATCTGCTTGAATATGTTTTTTTCTTGAAGTTGAATAATTGAGCCTTAAGTGTTGCTTTTACTTGCTTGCAGCTTGTGAACCACGTTTACTTTTCACCTGATGGACAATGGGTAGCAAGTGCCTCATTTGACAAGTCTGTCAAATTATGGAATGGTACTACGGGAAAATTTGTTGCTGCTTTTAGGGGTCATGTTGGGCCTGTTTATCAGATAAGGTTTGCAAATTTTCTACTGTCTTCTTTGTCTATTTGGTTTGCTTTTTGGGCTAATTATTCTGTTTTTGTTGCCCCCAGTTGGTCTGCTGATAGTAGGCTTCTTTTAAGTGGGAGCAAGGACTCCACACTAAAGGTAATTTGTAGGAAATCTTTTCTGTTGTGTCGAGTGGGTTATTATTTGTATCTACATGCATGCATATGATATACATGCTGTGAGAAAAGTTAGGCTTTCCCACCAAGTATGATAACAGAAATTTCATTGATGATGGCATTGCTTGAAATTAAAATAGTCTATACATATTGAAATGCTTTTGAGGAGTGTGATTAGCACAGTAGTAGGTGCTCCCACCTTCGACTCAAGTCTTGATGTACACCCAAGGTCTTGAAATCAACTCATCCATCCTAAGCTCTTTGTGTTCCTCTGTCCCTACGCATGCACCTAAGTCCAGGTGTTCGCCCAAGGTCTTAGAATCAACTCATCCCATCTGAAGTCCTTTGTGTGCCCCTCCATCCCCACGCATTCATGTAGCCTTCACACACACACACACACACACACACACACACGAGAGAGAGAGAGAAGGAAAAAAAAGAGAGACTTTATACAAAAACAAATTGAACTTATTTCTTTTTCAAGCATTCAAAGGAAGATATTGTAGCTGAGATAGCTAGGGATGGACTAAGGAATTTCACCATTAACTTTTCTTCTCTTTCCCTGCTTGCTAATTTATCACATCAGAAATTATCAATAGTAATGACAATCATATTGTCTCTTTTATAATTTGGGGTCACAAATGTCCTCGACTGGTGTGTGCAAATTCTAGTGTTTGACTTGGAGATGGACTTCTTAAGGCAGAGCCACAATCGTGACCCTTGACCTAACTGGGGGTGCAAATGACATCAAAGGCAAAGCCTTTGAATCCCGCTAGGTGGGATCAGCTATATGAATTGTTTTCACCATTTTGGACAATGTGGATCATTTACGCTCTTGGGATGCTAATTAAAATTTAAAATTCTGTTACTGTCTAGGTTTGGGATATTCGGACACTGAAGCTGAAGCAAGACCTTCCAGGCCATGCAGATGAGGTATCCTAAACCTTCTATGTCGTGCTAATTAATGTACTATTTTTCACACGAAGATGCCTGTAATTATATTTGTGTATGCATAATTTTGCCTCTTCCTTGGAAAGGTTTTTGCTGTTGACTGGAGTCCAGATGGTGAGAAGGTGGCTTCTGGGGGTAAGGATAAAGTGTTGAAGCTGTGGATGGGCTAAATTGATTGAAGGAGACAAGGGGACTTGCAGAAAACATGGACAAATTTTTGTTGTGATAAATTTTCTTTTTCCTTGCCGAGTCATAAATAGTAATGATATTTATGAATATAGTACACTCAATTGTATATTACCAAAGAGCTGAATGATCCTCAATGCAATTCCCTTTTGTGAAGGTTAAAGTTTGAAAGGATGTCAGTGGTACTGTGATGTCCTCTATTCCCTTAGAAGCATGGTGAATAATTTGGTTAAGAGTTCTACTTGTGTTCCTTACATGACCAACCATTTTAAGTTACTGTTTTTCCAAATGATATCAATTTTGAGTTGGATACACTTTTAGTCATTAAGGGTCCATTTAGTTGTGGAAGCCATTTTCATTTTTTAATTTTAATTTTTCAAAAAATTACAAAAAATTAGCCTATTTATTTATTTATTTTAAATTTTATGATATTTCTATAAAATAAATGAGTAATAATAAAGAAATTTTGGTACTATTTACTTGTCGAAATAATTTTATTTTTTATTTCTAACTTTTGAATAATTACATGAATGCCACACTTTTTAATTTTTTAAATTCCTATAAAAAAAAGTTGAAAAAACATCTCTTCATTATTTTTTAAAATTTCTAACTTTTTAGGAATGAGAATATGGAATTTGGAGCTTGGACTTTAGTTTGTATGGATTATGTGTAGAGTATGTTTTTTTAAATGCATAAAAAATCAAATTGAAGTACCAAAATTCATATTCAAGAAGCAAATGAAGCTCATTTCAAGCTCTTTAATTGGGCAAACTATAAACAGACCTCTTTTTTTTTTTTTTTTGTCCGTATATTTGCTTACTATTGAAAATAAATCTTTCTCTTTATATGTTCAATATTAATAAATGTATGATCAATTTGTCACATATTTAACATCTAAAATATAAACACAAGAACACGTAGAGGTGAAGGTGCCAAGTATAATTTCTCCTTTAATTGATTGAATGTGAATGCTTCACATTTTCACTTATAATTCTAGCAAATGCCAAGTGACAATTAATTTTAAGTTAGTGAAAAGGAAAATTGAAGGGAAGCTTTTCAATTCCACAAGCAAGTATCTTTCCCCATTCATATTTCTCAAATTTTCAAAATGGGTTTGTGGAATGCTTATTACTAAGAATAAATTTGTTTTAGTGGATTAATTGTAATTAGTTATATAAGAAATTATGTTGTTTCTATAAAGAAAATAACAGTGTCAAACGTTTTATGAGTGCATAATAAAGAATATACAAGGAATCATTATTCCCAAATTTAATCATTGGAATGTCTATTCATTTCTTACCATTGAATAAAATAGTTAAGAATATATAAGGAATAACTATTCCATTAATGCCTAAAATTTAAACTATATTCTATTTTATTTCAATTAATAGCTATTTTGTCGAACCAAATAAGCCGTTAAATTTTGGGAAAGTGATACATAATAGAGGACGTCTTTTGGGGGCTGATAGGATAATTTAGGGTTTGTTTAATGGTAGAAAACACTTTTTATTTTTTATTTTAATTTTTTAAAAATTACAAAATATTAGCTAATTCTTCATTGTTGCAATATTTTTATGAAATAAAGGAATAAAAATAAATATTTTAATACTATTTATTTGTGGAAATAGTTTTATTTAAAAAAAAAAAATGCACTTTATTTTCCAAAATTTTAAATTTACATAAAAAAAGTTGAAAAAACATCTTTTCATTATTTTTGTAGATTCTTAACTCTTACTTTACACGTGAGAGTATGAAATTCGGATCTTAAACTTTAATTGGTGTAGATTATATATAAAATTTCTTCTAAATTTATACAAAATCTAAATTCAAACCTTGAATCTAAGATCCCAATAATATCCCAAATAAATTTTGAAAATTTAATTAAAATATATTTTTTGATATTATTTTAAAATTTTAAAATAAAAAATAAAAAAAATATTTGAGAACAAACTCCTATGTTTTACCTTGTAATATAAAATTTAAAAATAAATAAAAAAATTATAATTCTTTAAAAACTAAGGGGATGTTTGGTATCATTGCTATTTTCATTTTTTTGTTTTTATTTCTCCATAATAAAAAAATAAATTATAAAAATGCGTTTGTTTCTGTTGTTAATTTTTTATTTTTATTGTCGATTTTTAGTTAACTGCTAAAATACTGAAAATCATATTCTATAATTTTCAATTATTTTGACAACCTATCAAAAATTATATTGAGAAATATATTTTTTAGATTAAATTATTCATTTTATATACTTTTAATTAAAATCAAATTTAAATAATCGTATGAATTTAAGTATAATTAATATAAAAATATACATAAATTTTTAAAAATAACAATAAAACCAATTACAAAATAATTTTACTATTTTTCAATTGTAATGTTTAATAAAATTTTTATTTTAAATTAAATTGAAAGTAAAACGATTAAGTAAAATAATTATAATAATTTTTTATTATAGTAATTATTTTAATATGTATTATTTGTAATTTTATTATTTTAATTATATTTTTGTAATATTTTAATTTAAAGATGAAAATGAGTATTTTTTAATTATATTAATATTGTAAATGCTAAATTTTTAATTTCTTTTTCAAAATTTTTAATTTTTTTTCATTTTCGTTTTTCTAATTTTTAACGGCATAAAACATTTAAAAATAGTAAAATTTCCACTGTTATTGCTCGCAGACGCACTACCTACTCCGAGCGCGCGCTTCCATTCTCACCGCCGCAGGGCCGCCCTGCCGCAGACGTCGGGGTGCTATCACTCCCTCACGCGCCGCTCTCGCTGGCTATCCTCTCTCATCTGACCAACAGTAGGCGTCTCTCTCTCATGCGGCACACACTCACTATCCCTCAATCCCTTCATCTGATAATCTCTCCTCTTTATTTTTTTTCGCTACTAATTTTGAACTATTTTTTTTTCTCTTTCTGGGGTTTTGATCTTGTGTAATTTCAGCTGCTTCATATGTGTTTTGATGTTCATTAGCATGCGGATAGTGCTTCAATTCTTGCACATAGTATGGTCTTCTGAAAAAAAAAGGGGACTTCTTCATCCTCTTCTTCTTCTTCTTCTTTCTTTTTACGTTTTTGTAATTGTGATTTGAAGCGTGTTGCCTGAAAAGTGGGCATTGAAATGAGATTTTTTTTTTTTTGGTTGTGTATGAGTTGAATTTACGTGGTTGCTAGAGTTCTGGTGGTTTGATTGGTAATTTTTATTTTGTATCCGTGGAGCAGTTGTTGACATTTGTTGGCGAATTGTTGGAAAAATAGGTTTCTTAGATTTAACATTGCGTTCTCCGGAATGTTAAATATATGCAAAACCATGGACGAGTCCTCAGTATTTTCAACTGTGACTCTTCGAGGATTAATTCGCAGGATGTGTATTTTAGACTTTTGAACAAGCAATCCTATAAACTAGTATGGTTAAATATGTATTCTAGCATGGATACTCTTCTTTTACCATTTTATTGAGAAAATCTTGGAGAAAAAATTTCAAGCATCTATCTGTTGAGTAAGAATTCAAGATTGAAATGCCACATTCACTGTTCATAAATAATTTATGTTACAGAATATGGGTAAAAACATATACAGGCAGTGCATGTCAAATATATGAGGAAGACTCCATTCAAAGATATAAAAACCAACAAGATGAATTCTTAACCCCCCAAAATATCTTCAACAAGCACTCATTCAGCTTGCACGTGTCTTTATCTCTAGAGTTAGAGTTTCGTCTTCTTTTAGATCTTAAAACTTTTGTTTTTTTTTTCAGGAGCTCCCAGCTCCCTCAAGACATGTTACTTATATTATCAGGAAACCATGATTCTCCCAGTTAGAACAAGAAAATTTAAGGAGGCAGTGCAAATGGGTTTCAAGACCCAGTTCACTCATGACAAGTTACTTACATTATCAGGAAACTATGATTCTCTCAGTTAGAGCAAGCAAATTTGAGGAGGCAGTGCAAATGGGTTTCAAGACCTTTCATCACCTGAAGGTGACTCTATTAAGCTGCAAAATATAAATTTTTGGATATGTATATTAATCTAGGGGTTTCTTGTCCTTTGTTATTGTTATTATTGGTGATTGCTCTATTGATTTAGTAAGAAACCCCTGGCCATAAATTGAAATAAATTATTATTCAGCTTTCCAATAATTATTATTATTTTTTGATTTGTAAAGAAAAAAAATATATTAGCAAGGCATCAAGGGAGTGCCAACCCATGGTACAAAACACCGACCACTCTGAAGGGTGTTGCAAACATCAAGGATTACATCATGATCATTAACTGTTTGCCCACTAAGCCAGCTGGAAACAACAGCAAACCACTGGTCTTTGTAGATCTGAAGCAGAGTTGTTGTATCTTTGAAAGCTCTCTTATTTCTTTCTTTCCAAGCACCCCAAAAGATGGTGAGAGGGATGACGTTCAAAACCTTTTGCTTTTCCTTGGTGGCCTTGATGCCTTTCCAAGCCTAAATCTCCCTTCCAACTGAATTTGCTGTAACCCACTGCTGTTCAGTCAATGGTAGAACCAAATTCTACAAGTTCCTTGCCTAGGGGCAGTGGAGAAGAATGTGGTTGACTGATTCTGCATCCGCCATAAAGAGAAAACACCTGTTTGTGACTGTAAGCCCTCTTTTCTGCAGATTGTCAAGGGTTAAAATATTTCCATGAGCAGACTTCCAAACAAAAAAAGGCAACCTATGAGGGTGCTGCTGCCCTCCAAATGTGAATCCAAGGGGAGTTTTTGCAATTAGTTCCCATCGAGAGAGCTCCTTGTAGAGAGATTTAACAGTGAAAACACCATTTTGGTTCATTAGGGATGTTTTGGTAACGGAATTGATAGAAAATTCTGTAGAATTTAGAGAGTGCATGAAGTTCCCAATCTGCTACATTCCTAGTGAAAGGAATATTCCAAAAAATTCCCTGATAAGTGATTTGGAGATGATAACTGATGAGGGCATTTTTGTCACAAGCTAAGCTGTAGATGGACGGGAAGACAACTCTAGGGTTACTGTTCTCATGCCACACATTATGCCAGAAGAAAACATTGGCCCCATTTCCCATAGTAATTTTTGAATTTGTATTAGCAAGAGGGCAGGAAGCCTTTGAGAAAAATTAATTGTCCTAAATTTCTTTCAAAAAACATATATCAATGTTAATTTCATTGGTTTTTTATTCCCCCTTTGTGGGCGTGGATAGGTTTTTTTCTGTTTTAATGATTTCTATATGAGAATTGTAAGACTTGATCTGCTTATGTCTCTGTGTGTGTGTTTTCTTATTCATAAAGTAACTTCAAGCCCCTTGGGGCTCAAGGGATAAGGTTTGAAGCTCTCTCCTTTTTTATTTAAGTGGGGTTGGTGTGTGGTGGATAAAGTTATATAATTTTAGAGGAGAGGAATTGGAAAATTTTTTAGCACTGCTTATCAGTTTTTGTTGTTAATTGAGTGTTTTATGACTTACTATTATTTTTTGACGAACAAGTAATATTTTTAGAGAAAGAAGATACAAGGGAGAGAGCAAATCATGCCACAATCAAACAAAAAAAGTCAAAACGAACAAAGAGACCGAAAATTCAATAACACCACAAGGTTAATGAAACAAAGGTATGCAGTTTCAAATCTCCTATAAAAAGACTGTTGGAAGAGCAACAAGCAAAGAAATCGAGATAAACCTGCTACAAAACAAAACTAGCAGGAGTAATATAGCCCTTGAAGATTCTAGCATTACACTCTAACCAAACACACCAAATAATTGCACAAGCTGCACCCATCCAAAGAGTCTTTTCTTCTTCTTGCCAAAGCCCTTAAAATGAATGAGATATGAGCTATCTAAAGGTGGATAAAGCCAGTTCTCCTTATGAACACCATAGAAGTTGTTCCAAATACTCCAGGGTTAGGGACAATGCAGAAAATATGAGAACAAGTCTCCCTACTCCACGATTTCTTAAATGGATATTTAAAGGAAGAATAAAAGATACTGACCTCCCCTGGGTTTAGGAAAATGATACAAACTTGAGCTTTCAATAATCGCACATACTTCTCTTGAGGTTTGGCAAAAAGACGTGGACCTCTAGAAGTTTAAAAATTCCATGGACTTCTCTTGAAATTTTATTTTTGGGACACTTATTGCCCTTCTTGTTTGCCCTTTTGCCAAAATTAGAAGAGGCCTGCATTGTTTTGCCAAATCTCAGGGGAGATCCATGGGATTTTGAAAACTTGGAGGAGGTCCGCATCTTTCCTAACTTCAAGGGAGGTTTGTGGAAATTTTAAACCTCAAGGGATGTTTGCATCTTTTCGCCAACCTCAGGGGAAGTTAGTATCTTTTGCCCTTAAAAAAATATATATTTGTTTATATTTTGTAGAATTCAATGAGTTTTTGTAAAAAATAGTTTAGGATTGTTTGGAACATTTACTAATCAATGCTGAACTGAAAGAAAGTCATCGATTTGATAAATGCTGATAATAAGTGCTAAACTAAATAAGTTCTAAAAATCTTCTGCACTTGTTGATCCATATCTAACAATTTGTACTCCTAAACCAAGCAAATATGGCTGTGAAGAGCTTCATTGTGAATGTTTTTTGATTCATGTTTCCTGAAACAGTCTAAATAGAAAAGCAAAGCCAACTGTCTCACTTTGTTTGGGTGGTGTAGCTCGTTTGTTTTTAAATGATCCAACTGTTCTATTTCAGTTAAATAAAGCCTGTTTTGTACAGCAGAAAACCAAGCTAATGTAGGTGTTACGCACATAGCATAGGCTAAGAAACTGTTCTCTCTCTTTCTATTTTCCTTTGCTTCTTAGTTGATGATCTCTCTCTCTTTCTCCTTTTTTTTTTTTTCTTACAAGACATGGATATTTATCAGGATAATTCATGCCTAAGATTTATTTACATCATTGTTCATGCATGGTTTATGTAGATGACTTTGACACAGTCACCTGGTCTACCACCATTCAGTTTTGGTTGTAATGAAAAATTTCCAGCAAATCGGATCCTGAGTCAAGAAAACATACTGACAGATTTAATGGTAGTGCTAGTAAAGAACAGGAATCTGTGGACAGCAACATTCACTAAAACTACATCTATGGAATAAATGTGTGTGTATTATATTGATGTGGCTTTGATTGGTTTAGGGCCTCCGTTGTCATTTTATTAATGCATAAGACAGAATTGCCCACTACTATTTTATACTACCATCTGTTCAAATGTGGTGTTGAAATATGGATTATTTTGTTTATTTGTTACATTACTGAAACATCCACTACCAATTTATGATTGGTTGTTGGGGCTTTGTCTCCTTCCTAGGGATTTTTTTGTCTGCTTCCTAGGGATTTTTTTCTTTGATGAATGCTCTCATACTAAATTTGCCTTTTCAATTTTAATATCCTTTTGGAGTTTCTTTATTTATGTGTGTGTGTGTATTAAAGAAACTCGGTTAATGGTACTGTAATAAACAAAAATTTTCACAGGTAGGAAACAGTAAGAGATGCAGAGAAGAATAGTATCACACATTTCTCTCAAGGGATTGCAATGCCAATTAAGTCAAAAAAATTTTTACATCTCCACAAGAATGCTCAACTTGGGAGCAGAAGGTTGGGTAGATGATCCACTGTATGCAGATGTACCAAAGCCTCGCAGGAGAAAGTCTGAGAGAAAACCATATCCAACACCCATGAAACTTTTGATAAGAAGGGCCAAAGCGGAGAGAGAAGCTAGAAAGGCTCAGCCGTGTAGGATGCTTGAAGAACCTCCTGACAATGGCCTCCTTGTCCCTGAACTTGTGCACGTGGCTCACAGGGTCTATCAAGCCCGAGAATCACTCCTCCTTGGGCTGTCCAAACTCATTGAGGTCATTCCTGTCAAGCGCTGCAGGTAATTCATTGCCAACTTTGTCTTCACATCTCTCATTTACCTTCAAATGATATATGGGGGATCGCCCTGTCATGGAAATATTACTTATTTCCAGGGCTAAACAAACATATGAAGACACCCACTATCATGTGCTGCCTCCTGTGAAAGTTCTCTCTCTCTCTCTCTCTCTCTGGAAGTTCTTCTATCATCTAAAATGAAGAATCTCCTAGAAGAAGATGATTAGGATTTCAACTATGAATGTTAAGGAATGAGTCTTAACAGGAAATTGTTTTTGGAGATATAACGAGTGGAGAGAAATTTTGTTTGGTAAATTACTGGTCAGAATTATGGACATGAGATAGTAGACTGTTTCTCAATAAAGTTAAGAGTGACGTGTGAATTAGCCCTCTGGAAATTGATCATAGGTGATAAATGTAAAGAGGAATTTCATGTTGGGAAGAAGGATTTCTCATTCTCTTTTTAATTGTATCCTTTCCTTTTGTTCTTGATATGATGTTATTCTAGGGATACTCCTTCAAAAGTGTAATTTATTGGACATGGTATAGCAAGTGACGAGGAAATGTCGCTTCCAAGAATATTAAATGGGTAGAGGAGGTGATGCAATAGTATCTTGCGCATTTAAGACTTCTTGATTTAGAATGGAAACTACATTTTATTTTGAGGCTGAGAAGTGATAATCAATTATGGTGTGGGGACTTGTACAATGATTTGGCACGTAAAGAACAATATTAGGTCTCTAAGGTGTTTTGGACACTTTCAATTTGTTTTCTTGCAAATATTTAGCTATCATTTTATTCATGATCATAATTTAATTCCTATCATTTCGCAAGCTAATGTGTCTTCCCAAGTTAAGGTTTTTACCTGGGCCTGCATTTAATAATGTTAGAATACGACTTAACATAAAAGCTTAAGTTGTTAGGTTGTGGGCTAATAATGGATATTAGGCCTTAACACTCCCCTACATATGCAACCCAATAGCATGTGGAGAGATGAACAAATGATAAGCAGCACCCATTATGGGGAAGAAGATATTTCTTAACAAGCAAACAATAAAAACGGGCAACATGACCAAAACTCAGTACCTCTTGGCAACTTGCCTCTGACATGTTAGAATACCGCTTTACCTAAAAGCTTAAGCTGTTAGGTTGTGGGCCAACAATGTATATCAGACCTTAACAAATAAGATCAACACTAATGAATTGTTGTAGAAAAGGAGGCTAAATAAAGCCTTGGCCTCGAATCTATGTGTTCTATGGTATTGTAGTGGTGAGACGATGCTCATTTGTTTTTGAGCCATCTCATATCCTAGAGCATGTGGGATATTATATTTGCTTATTATTATTAACAGCGAGTGTGTCCTTCCTCTTTGGATTTTTTTTGTTGTGTAATTAAATTTAAGGTTCTAGTGGAAGCAAAATGGTTAAAGTTCTTTGCATTGTGTTCTATTGCAGTTTTTTGGTGCTCCTGGATGGAGCATTCATAAGACTGTAGGGTCTAATCATTTGGTGCTAGAACCGACATTCTTATGGATGTTGTTAACTCACCAACAAAATCAAGATCTTGGAATTCTTGATCTTTGCTCATAGCTATGACTTGAGAAAATTCAGTGGAGTCCCAGATGGAAGCTAGGCTAACGCTAAACTTAGCAATATGTTTAATCTTCAATTTGAAGATATCCATGCATGCCTCTCTAAAATACTCTGTGCATCTTGCCACAAAAAAGAGAGAAGATTATGCGTCTATGCCAGCTAATCTTAGGAAGCCGCCACAAGTGTGTGGAGGTCACAAGGAGAGTGTGATGATGGTCTTTCTTGTATGATAGTGAAGAATTTCTTTGGTGGGATAGTGAGGACCCCGCTAGTTCGGTTCTAGGGTTGAAAAATACTTTCACTTCACTACACTCTAGAAACACCTAAAGTTGAGGTTGTTGCTATTAGTATGGATGATGATGCTATTCAACGGTATGACTGGTTTGAAGCTCATGATGGAATGCCTTCATAGGGAGAATTTGTTTATGGATTAGTTCTCCTATTTGGGCTTATTGGATATGAGAATATTGATGGAGAGGTTGCCAAAATATGCCACACTAGTGGTATCTTGGAGCACCAGACACGATTTGAGTGACTATAAAAAAAAAACTAAATATTGGAATGGAAGCCAATTTGTTGGCATTTTTATTGAAGGTCTCTTACCTGACATTTGGCATGAGGTCAAAGTGCGTTAGCCACGGACTATGACTGTTGCAATTTCCTTTGCCGATTAGAAAAAAAGAAGTTAGGAGAAGAACGGAGTTGCTCCAACAAGATCATTAGCAAGCAAAATGTCAGCGACACTATCACACTACTTGTTCCTTGCATCCTCTTACCAAACTTAAAAAGCAATTGGCAAAGGGTTTGCCTTGGCATTGTGATGAGAAGTGACATAGAGGACATAATTGCAAAAAGAGACAATTTTTTATGATTGAATTAGTGGAGGACCTAGAAGAGGTTGAGGATGATTGTGTTGATTCAGATCTATCACTTCTTTAGTTCATGCTACAGCTAGACATGAAAATTAATGGCTTCCTAAGATGTTACTATCTTAATTGATATGGTGTCACTAATAATTTCATGGATACTAAAATTGCTAGCATATCTTGTGGAGCAATGTGAAAAGTTTGATTTGAAGGTTGTAGATGGAAAGACCTTGACATGTCAAGGGAAGTGTCCGAAGGTTAAACTTACTATGAAAAGCATGAGTTTTATGTTGATTTCTTTTTACTGACACTAAAAGACTATGAAGTGGTTTTGGGTATTGTATGGTTACAAAATTTAGGTGATGTAGCTTGAAATATTTCTAAACTGGTTATGAAGTTTGCCATGAACGGCCTGAGAATGACTCTTAAAGGCAAATCTTGTATTAATGTTGCTACAATTTCTGGCCATTGTATGGAGTAGCTTCTTAAAAAGGAGTGACATGGCTGCTTGGTACAACTTTGAGCAACAGAGTTACAACATCAATCTGGCCAGGATGAAGGCCTAGAATCTCTATTTTCATAATTTTCTAACTTGTTCATGGAGCCCCAAGCATTGCCACCTTAGCAAACGCATGATCACCGCCTTCCTCTATTGCCAGTCTGTCCTTGTCGCTATCCTTATTTTCGAAAAACAGAAATAGAAAAGATAGTGAAAGAAATGTTAGATCCTGGCATAATTCAACCAAGTGTCAGTACATATGCTTCTCGTGTCTTAGTGGTAAAGAAGAAGGATGGTTCTTGGCGGATGTGTGTTGAATATTGAGCACTAAACAAGAGCACTGTGAAGGATATCACCAAACTTGACTTGAGATTAGGGCCATCAGGCTATTTCCAGATTTGGGCACATGAGAATGAAATTCAGAAGATTGTGTTTAGAACTCACGATTGCCATTATGAGTTCTTGGTTATGCCTTTTGGGTTAACCAACATGCCTTCCACCTTCCAGAATCTCATGAATGACACTTTCTGACCTTACCTACGCAAGTTTGTTCTCATATTTTTTGATGATATCCTGATACATCGTTCATCTCTTGAAGATCATTTATGTCATTTGAGAATTGTACTCACCAATCTTCGTGAGCATCATTTGTTTGTCAAGAAATCTGAATGCAACTTTGCTTGACAGCTTGTGGAATACCTTGGGCATATTGTTTTCCAAGAAGGGGTTTCTGTTGATCCTTATAAAATACAAGCAATGACAAACCAGCCTATTCCACAAACAATAAAAATGCTGTCAGGATTTTTGGGCTTGACTGGTTACTTCCCCAAGTTTGTCAAGGATTATGAAAAGATTGGTGCACCATTGACCACTGTACTGAAAAAGGATGCACATTCAGATGTGGTGAGGAAGCTAAACAAGCTTTTCTCAAACTTGAGCACACAATGTCCACAACTCCTATTCCTTCCTTGCTAGGTTTCAACAAGCTGTTCATCTTGAGTTTGATGCATCAGGGGTTCGCATTGATCCTGTTTTATTTAAAATGGATGCTCCATTGCTTTCACTAGTAAGCCTCTTTCTCCATCCCACACTGGTACATCTATTTGTGACAATGAGATGCTAGCCCTTTGTTACAAAGTGGAGACTCTATTGGCCGGAATTTCCAAACCCAAACTTATCATAAGAGCCTGAAGTATTTTTTGGATCAACAAATCTCTTCCATGGAATAGCAGAAGTGGGTCATTATGTTGTATACTATGACCATGAGATTATGTACAAGAAGGGAGTTGAGAATGTGGTAGTAGATGCACTCTCACGACTTCTGCTGAGCAACTTGAACTTGTAGTTATTTCTGTACTTGCATGAGTAGCTCTTGACCAAATTAGCAAGGAATGGTGGCAAAATCCGGAGACTAGAGATATTATCCAAAGGCTACAAGAAGAGCTAAATTCAATCCCTCCTTGCTTTTGGGAGTCTTTAAACTCACTGAATAAGGGGAGGATTTTATTATTGCCTAATTCAACTCAAAAGCAAATCATACTACAACTTTGAAAGAATCACACACATCACCAGTTGCTGGTCATTCTAGATCTCTTAGAACCGACAAGTGCATTTCTCAAGGGAATGAAGGGTGAAATCAAAACATTTGTGGCAGAATATGATGTTTGTCCACCATAGAAGGGTGAAAAAATGGCAAGTCTACGCCTTCTGCAGTGTCTTCCTATTCCAAAAGAAGCTTAGGTTGATAACTCCATGGATTTCATTGAGGGATTACCAACTGTTCATGACTTCATGGTAAATGTACTATTTTTGTTGTTGTGCATCATCTCACAAAAAATGCTTATTTTTGTGTTATTACTCACCGTTATACTACTACAAGTGTTGCTCGTACTTTTGTTGAGAACATTGTCAAATGGCATGAAATTCTCACTTTATTGTTAGTGATTGTGACAAATCTTTACCAACAACTTTTGGAAAGAGCTTTTTCATTTGTAAGGAACACAATTGATATAAGCACGACATATCATCCACAATAGGATGGGCAGATTGAAGTTGTTAACAGGTGCTTGGAGACTATCTTTGTTGCTTTGCTAGCAACAAACTGAAGGATTGAGTGTGATGGCCTCCATGGGCCAAATGGTGGTACAATACCACTTATCATTCCTTTATTGAGTTGACTCCATTTGAGGTTGTTTATGGTTGAGCTCCTTTTGTCCTTGCTAGATATTTAGTTGGATCTTCCATAATTGATCATGTTGACAAGGAGTACATGATTGAGGCAAAGTGATTAAGCTCCTTTAGGAAAATCTTGCCACTCAAGCTCATATCAAACAACAAGCTAATAAGTATCATAGTGAAAGGGAATTCTTAGTAGAGGATTGGGTTTTCTCAGGCTATAGCCCTATAGACAGATATCTATGACTGTTCATTCTTCAATGAAGTTGACTCCTTGATTCTATTGTCCTTATAAGATCTTGGAATGTATAGGCACTGTTGCTTATTGTCTTGACTTACCAATAGGTTTTAAGGTGCATCCATTTCTTCATGTCTCTTGCCTTAGAAGAAGTTAGGGGAATGAGTTATTGTACAGTGCCACTTGCTTGATATTGCACCTACTGATAAGGTTCAAGTGCATCCACAAGGCTGAGTGGTCAAACATAAAAGTCAAGGCATCATAGAAGTTTTAGTTCACTAGTCTCACTTACCAGCTGAAGATGCAACTAGGGAAACTTATTAATCTTTTCCCAGAGTTTATTGTTGCTCAGCTTTGAGGACTAGGTTGACTTAAAGGAGGTGAGAATGTTAGGATTCCCAAATCAATTGGGATTTCTAATTAATGTGTTAGAATTCCCAAATCAATTGAAATTTCTATTTAATGTTATGATTCTCAAATCAATTGAGATTTTTATTTAATGTGTTAGGATTTCCAAATCAATTAGGATTAAGTCCATTAAGGACTTGGATTGGGTTTTTTTACATTCCTAATACTAATAGTACTAGGGTTCCCCACCATATATATATGTAATCCTAAGGGTCTCTTTCATTTAAGCAATAACATAAGAGCTTAGGTGCTATTTTCCTAATTTATCAAACCCTAGTAATTTATGGCCTAATAATTTACCAACAGTAAAGTGTCTTGGAAGTAGAATAATAAAAATTACAAGAATATCCAGAGATCTCAAAAATAGAAGATGTCTTGAATTTGAGTCGTTGTCCTGGTTTCTCATTATGCATATGGATGTTTCCTTGAGTGATGGGCAAAGAATTTATGGTGTTATTTCAAATGGCTGTTTTTCTTTATTTTTTTTATGTTATTTTCTTGCATTTTTTTCCCCCTTGGATGCTTTTTCATTCTATTTTATACCTTTCTTCTATTCTTAAAAAATCCTTATCCGATCCACCCACCTCCCCCGGGTCTGCAGAAATAATGGGGAGAAATGCACCAAATTAATGGCCATTATTAAATCTCTCAAACTTGTTAAGGCTAAGTACTTCTGAATTAGGTTTGTTAATTTGTATGAGGTCCTCTTTTCAGGTTTTGCTTTGAGGTTCACATTGGCCATGTGGGTCATGAAATCAGGACCTGTACTGGGCCAAAGAGTGGTTTCCGCAGTGCTACACATGTTTGGAGAAGTGGTGGTGTCCATGATATGATTTATTTTCCCAAGTGTTTCCATCTTTATGATCGTGTCGGGAAACCAAGAGTTGGGCATGATGAGAGGTTTAGTGTCCAGCAAGTAACTGCCATTGTTGAGCTCTGTATACAGGCTGGTTTAGAACTTGAGAAGTACCCTACAAGGAGAAGAACGAAACCAGTGTACTGTATTGAAGGAAGAATTGTTGATTTTGAGTTGGCGACACAAAAGGATGACATGAATAGAAACTCATATTATGAGGATCTCAATCTCCTCGCAGAGTCCGGTGAAAGGGCGAAGGTTGAAGAAAATTTTGATACGAGTCCAGATATGGAGTATCTTGTTAATCTTGTATCACAGTCTAACAATGAGGACATAAATAGTTTGAGGGAATTAAGTATTTTAACACTAGAATCATGGTCAGAAATGATATCAGGAACAAAGAAGTTGATGAAAAAATACATTGTGAATACCTGTGGATATTGTCCTGAGGTTCAGGTGGGTCCGAAGGGACACAAGTTAAGGATGTGCAAGGCATCGAAGCACCAGTCTCGCAACGGTTTGCATGCTTGGCAAGAAGCAACTATAGATGATCTTGTCGGCCCCAACTATGTTTGGCATGTGAGAGACCCACAGGGACCTGTTTTGGCTAACAACCTGAAGAGGTATTATGGCAAGGCTCCAGCGGCAGTCGAGGTGTGTGTTCAGGCAGGGGCACCTGTTCCAGATCAATACAAGAGTATGATGAGATTGGAAGTGGTTCCTCCCGATCGTGATGAAGTTGATCTTGTTGCCTGACCCTGTGTTTCTTGCAGATAGATGGCATACATCATCAACCGGACATTTGAATACACCCGAAATTGCCTCGTCATTTTTACTCCCCATGACCAACTTTGTTTTTCTGGCTTTCCTCACTTTTCTCCTTCCCTCCAATGATGAATTAAAGGCAATCTGTGTAGATCTTTCCAGTGAATGGTTTTATAAAATAGTTTACAAAGGTAATCTTCTCTTCCTATTTCTGTTTTTGCTGTTGTAATTCGACCAGTGCAGGGACAGTTGAGAGCCCAAAAAATTGAAAATTGTGTGAATGTTGCCTACTTCGTTGTTCCTATGGAATATAGTTAACAGCGATGAGAATTCAGCATACTAACTGACTAATTCAGACTGAATTTATTTTTGAAATGTGACAAAAGTAATATTATTTAAGCATACTAGAAAAATGCGTATAGAAAATTAGGGAGGAAGGTGGCAACACGGTCAGTGAAAATGAGATCAAGAGAATAAATTCCTAGTGATAAATGATATGATTTTCTTAGGATTCATCTCGTAAAATGAGGATGGTTCATTCAGTAGCTCCAAACAAATACGAGTAGAGCATGCCATGGCCCAAGTTCATTTTCTTTTCGTGGCCCTCCATTTTCCAACAAAGTTGAAGCTCTTTGGCTCAGTTTGAATTGTGGACATAAACAAAACTCAATGCAATACACAAATTTGTATTGCATTTTAGGTCAATGATTTTCTGGGAGAAAAAAGGGTGGGGGGGGGGGGGGTGGGGGAATAAGGAATCTTACATTTCTTCATAATCAAACGAGAGTGAAAATTTTTGCCCTTTTTTTTTTTTTTTTCCTAATATTTTTCGAGTTCAAGCAGACAAAACTGAAATTAAACAAAGGGCAAAATATAAAAGAAGAGCTGATGGTGAATCTCTCACACAACGGTTTGTAGACATTTGAAGAATAGGAAAATATACAAGGCAATAAGCTAGTGGGTATTATGATTGGTGTGGTTGGGTGTAGGTGAGTAGGTCTTTGGGCTGGCTAGTGCTCAGCCTCATTAAGAATTTTGGTCCCCAGCTTTGTCATGCCCAGTTCTTTACACTAGGTTGAATGTTTTTGGGGTCTTGGAGGCCCATTGGACGTGGGCTACTTAAAAAGGGTTTGGGCTTCTTTAGCCCATTTTTCATTTTATATCCCTTCTGCTTCCAAAGTAAGAATCCGATTAAGGTGTAGCTATTCGTAGGGGTAAGATGAAAGAATTGAAACACTAATTTTGAGCATGAACTTGAGAGTTTTGATTTGGATTTGTATGAATTTGGAAGAAAGTTAATATAACTTTATATTGTTTTTTATTTAAACCGAAAGGTCCCAATTTCATGCACCCAAACCTAGGGTGAGAAATTTCAAAATAGTCATTCTCATGCAGATAGTTTTTCCGTATCTATTCATCTTCGTTCCATGCAACATGTAATAAAAAAGGAATAGATATTCAATTCTAAGGGTGAAATTTATGAAAAATTACTCAATGTCTATTCGTTTTTTATGATTGATAAAAATTTTAGGCTATTATTTACTTTATGGTAATAACATATATATTATTTTTTATTTAGTATCTAATTCTTCTATTATAACTATTCTATTCTTGGAAGTGGGATCATTAATTAGTCCTTATGTCGCGACGTCCCGGGAGCGAAGGTGCTCTGGGGTGGGTGAAATAAAAAGTGGTTTTAATTTTCGTGAAAAATGGATGTGATAAAGTCGCCACTAACCTTTTGGAGTGTGGTTAGAACATGTGATTACTATCCAATTAAGGGTAGAATCGATCTGCGTATACCAAAGTAGGGATTGAGAGTTTGGTTACATGAGAGGAAAGTATTAGCAGCTCCTAGACGCCCGTTCTACGAACGGTACCTAATTAGTTGACAATTATCTCAAACTAAATTTAATATTCTTTTTATTTTACTCCCTTTGTACAATTTACAAAATGCACATGCAAATAAATAGATCACACAAATATTTACATAGTATATAATATAAATATCTCCCTCTGAACTAGGGCATGTTGTAAAAAATGATAATAATAAAAATAAGTAAGAAAATGAATAATTGGTTTAGTACAAGGCCAAACCGTCGACGGTTTTGAGTTACTACGGTTAGGTAAGGATAAAACAGTGAAAAAGGGGTTTTTACCGTCGACGGTTTTGCTACGGGTAAGAGACCTATAAATAGGTTAAAACTTATTTTTTTTTAGGAAATTTCATTTCCTCTTCTCCTCTCTCTCTCTCTCTCTTTGATTTTTTGACCGCTTTAAGCCTGAATCAAAGGGGAAACATCATTTCAGACTCCCAATGACGATTCTCTATAGTTTAACCGGAACGGTTTCGTAGTTCAGGCATTCTAGACACCACTCCAAAACTAGGGTAAGGAAAATATTTTTAAAGTTTAGTTAGTTATTGGAAGTGTGCGGGCTTGGGAGTATTAAAATAACTATTACTTTGGGGTTGAGTTAACTAAATTAGGGTTTATGGATATAGGGTTTTGTGCGTACGCCACAGGCACGATTTAGGATCCCTGCAGGCATTCATTCAGGAATCAGGTAAGGGAATAGATTATGTTAGGTATCTTTTATAAAATTATCGATTAAAATGCTATATCTGTTTACAGAAATTATATTTATGATTTTTTTGAAAATTCAGGCATTTAGAAATGACATTTATGAGTTAATGTGTATTTTTGGGAAAACAAGCTTATTGAGTTTAGTAAACCCTAGAAGCATATTTAATATTATTTTTTCAGCGAAACGTATTTTTCCTAGGCAGATAGTATATTTTAGAATAATACTTAAATTGTGAGGCCTGAGTGTGAATATTATATGAAATAGATAAACATGTCAAAATATTTTATGATTATACAGAACATGTGCAACTAGATAATGGTTTTCAGAAAATGTTATAAACCTTACAAAAATTATGATATAGTTCAGTTTCAGCCAGCCTAGTGTTGTGACAACTCAGTTTCAACCGGCCTAGTGCCATAACAGATCAGCCGGCCTAATGCCATGACAGATCAGTCGGCCTAATGCCATGACAGCTTAGTTTCAGCTAGCTTTATGCCGTGATCAGATATATATGACTGATTTTACGTAGAAATATGAAAAATGAGATATGTTATAGTTATAATATATGAAATATACTATATGATATTAGAAACCTGATGGACTAGGTATGTTTTGAGCACGGTACCGTAGCTAGCTAGCAATATTCGAGAAGTGTTGTGGAGAGCAGGATGGGTTTGAACCAGGCTAGGTGTACAAATCAGTCAGTGCAACCACACTTCTTAGATAGAGTGTTGTATTGGATAGTTGATTAGCCCGTGAAGTGTTGCGGAGAGCTAGAAACCCCCTGGGTCCGGCCAGCGAAGTGTTGTGGAGAGCATGATGGGTCCGGACCAGGCTGGGTGGGCAATCGTACTTATAGAATTTATATTTGACTTAGCATGGTAGGCCAGCCACTGCCTACGGGCCGCATAATCCAGTCATGTGGGGTTATTACATGACGAGATTTATGAAGGTCCCATGGAAAGTTTTATGTATGTATAGATATATTAGATGATTTACTTACTCAGAGGAATTTATTATGATAAAGAATGTTCATGAACAAAAACATGTATGTTTCTCAATATATATATATATATATATATATATATATATATGAGTACAAATTTACATGATTTACTAGTTTAAGTTAATTATTTAAAGGTTATAAGTTATGCTACTCAGAACTCATGTTGCCACACACTGACAATAATTTATCCCGTCTTACTGAGAGGTGTCTCACCTCTATAATCTTTTAACATTTTAGGAGATCTAGGGAGCCGATCTTAGAAAGCTCTAGGCAGGATTAGTCAGTGGGGTTTGAAGATAGTGCTGATGAGACACTAGTATGTATATGTATATGGATACGCTTGGTATTACTTTTGGATGTAGTATTATTCTGGTTTTGGGAAGACATGTGTATATACGATATGATGGTTCTAGAACTCTAGTATTGTATTCAGAATTTATGTATAAGTTTCTGCTGCATGTTTTATTTGAAATAGGGACAGGTCAGCCCGGTACCCACTTGGGATTCGGGATATTATAGCATGGTATCAGAGTTTAATATATGGAATATATATATATACAGAAGAATTTTTGGGTCGTTACAGTTTGGTATTAGAGCCTAGCGGATAACAATACCGTAGTATAGGAATAAATCTTGATGAGGATAGGAAATGAATAAATCAGTATTACAGTAAGTCGTTGTAGGAGGTTAAGATTAGAATTTAGGGTTTAGTCTCACAGCCTGGAGGTAGGAATTCTGTGAAGGTTTTTGTGTTTTTTCTGGAATGACGATTTCAGGAAAGTCATGGTAAACTATCGTCGGCTTTTATTTATGAATGGTAAGACTGAACCTTAGATTGGGGATAAGGATGCTAAGTTGATTGGTGGTAAAAGAATATTTTATGGTTCATAGTTGGATTAATGTATTAGTTATGTTATGAAGTTAGGATTCTTAGACTATTTTTGTTCTATTTCAGGATGGACCCTAGGATTAGCGATGCACATGCTGGTGGTGGTAATGATGCAAGGCCTTCCAGTATAGTCCGCAGTGATTCTGATGCGGTATTGTGCAGTGTCGCTCAACAAGTAATGGTGGAGATGGCAAGAAATTCTGGGGAACAGAGCTGTCCACCAGCCCACTAGTGCTGCTTGATCGTGTAGTTCACTTGTAAGAATCCCCCGTCATTTTAAGGAGGATTCAACCCATTCGCGGCAGAGAACTAGGTCCAGGAGATTGAGGAGACGTTGACAGTTCTCCTTTGCACTGAGGAGCAGAAAGTACCATTTGCCACTTTTAAGATGATAGGGGAGGCTAAACGTTGGTGGAGGTCAGTGAGGTTGCTAGAGGAGTAGAGGCCGGTGCCTATAACTTTGACCTAGAGCCGCATCAAGGAGATGTTATTCGAATGGTACTTTTTCGCTACTACCAGGAATGCGAAAGTAGCAGAATTTTTGAATTTGACCCAGGAGCATTTGATGGTTTAGTAGTATGTAGTTAGATTTGTAGAGCTGTCCTGATTTGCTCCATACATGGTGCCGAATGAGGAGAAGAAGGCGAGGAAGTTTGAGGAAGACCTGAGACAGAGTATCTATGAGCAGGTGGTGGCATTCTAGGTCTAGACCTTCACAGAGCTAGCAGATAAAGCCATGGTGATAGAGACTAGCCTACAGAGAGGTGCTGGGGTGCAGAGTCAGAGGAAGTGGCCCACGCCCTCTGAATTCTGAGCAGGAACCAGTCGGGGCCCATGGAGGAGAGACAAATACAGTGGGGGCCAGAGATAGGAGATGTGGAGCCGTGAGTATTAGGGTGATCAGACTTATCCTATTTTCCTTAGATGTAGTAAGAGGCACGTGGGAGAGTACCAAGCGGGAAGGAATGCCTACTATCGGTGTGGTAGACCTGGTCATATTGCACGAGACTATCGTGCGTTGCTAAGTAGTGCGCCAGCTTTGAGACAATTCTGGAGAAATGACTAGGCACCCCGGGGTGGGCAGCAAAGGAACATCGCCTAGGTGTGGGTTTATGCCCTGACACCAGAAGATGCAAAGGTGGCCGACGATGTTGTGACAGGTACTATTACTATGTTTTCAATTAAAGCTACTGTTTTATTTGATATAGGGGCCACACATTCATTTATTTCTTGAGAATATATTAGACTGTATAGGATAGAAACTCAATTACTGGATGCCGAATTATCTGTGGCTACACCGACATGAGTAGTAGTGATTTGTAGAAAAGTGCTCAAAGGCTACCCAGTGAATATTAAGGGCAGAGTGCAACTAGTCGATCTCGTAGTGTTGGATACGTACGGATTTGACGTGATTCTGGGAATGGACTGACTAACTGCTAACTATGCTAGCATCGATTGTCATAAGAAAGAGGTGATATTCAGACCTCATGCGGAGCAAGAGTACCGATTTGTGGAATTGTGTGTGCGCTCCTCACCACAGTTATTGTTGGCTATTCAAGTGAAGAGGCTACTCCTAGATGGATGTCAGGGGTACATAGCTTGTGTAATGGAAATGCCAGGGGGAGAATTGAAGCTTGTAGATATTCGAGTAGCAATGGAGTTCTCAGATGTCTTTCTATAAGATTTACCTAGATTGCCTCCTAATCGTGAAATCGAATTTGTCGTTGACTTACTTTCAAGGATGGTGCTGATATCTAAAGCTCCTTATAGAATGACTCGAGCTGAATTAAAAGAATTAAAGGAGCAGTTGTAGAAATTACTAGATAAGAGGTATATTAAACCTAGTGTATCACCCTGGGGAGCACTAGTTCTATTTGTAAATAAGAAAGACGGGACAATGATGATGTGTATCGACTATAGAAAGATAAATAAAGTGACAATTAAGAATAAGTATCCTCTTCCTCATATTGATGACTTGTTCGATCAGTTCCAGGGAACACAGGTTTATTCTAAGATTAATCTTTGATCTAGGTACCATCAAGTGAAGGTCAGGGTAGAGGATGTTTCAAAGACAGCGTTCCAAACTCGGTATGACCATTATGAGCTTTTGGTTATGCCATTCGGACTGACGAATGCTCTTGCTGCATTCATAGACCTGATGAATAGGGTCTTCCATTAGTACCTGGACCAGTTTATAGTGGTTTTCATTGATGATATTCTGGTCTATTTGAAGAGTGCGAAGGAGCATGTAAATCATTTGAGGATGGTGCTACAGGTGTTGAGAGAAAAGAAGCTTCATGCTAAATTCAGAAAATGCGAATTCTAGCTGGAGAAAATTTCATTCCTTGGATAAGTGATATCTAGAGATGACATCTCTCTAGATTCGAGCAAGATAGAAACGGTAGTGAATTAGGCGAGATCGAGGAATGTTTAAGAGATCATAAGTTTCTTAGGTCTGGTAGGTTACTACCGTTGGTTTGTGGAGGGTTTTTCCAGATTATCAGGTCCACTGACACGACTAACGAGGAAGAAGGTGAAGTTTGAGTTGACTGATTGTAACGATCCCAAAAATAGTTATACTTGATTAGAGTTATGATAAAAAAATTAAATTAAATTAAATTATTAAATAAATAATTAATTAAAAAATAAATAATAATATTAATTTAATAATATAATATAATAATATTATGATAATATATATAATATATATATAGTTACCTGAAGGATCTTAGATCCTTCAGGATTTCAATTTGTGAATTGAGTGCTGTGCACAGTCTCTCTCCTCACGTCTCTCTCTCTCTCTCT
The DNA here is from genome assembly GCF_029873635.1 of Malania oleifera. Taxonomy (NCBI): domain Eukaryota; kingdom Viridiplantae; phylum Streptophyta; class Magnoliopsida; order Santalales; family Ximeniaceae; genus Malania; species Malania oleifera. Next base: position 4,136,939 of record NC_080425.1, on the reverse strand, counting down.
CTCTCTTCAATTTCTTCTCTGAGTTTCAGCCGATTGAAGAATGGAAAATGCCACTGAGTTCCTATCTTGACCACCAACATTTTAACTAAAGTGGATTTGTGATTACGACGCCGTAGGCACCACTCCTGTGATAAGGTAAACCCACATTCTCTCTTTAATTTCTTCTTAATATTCAGCCAAATTGACGATCAAACACCACCACAGGGTCCCAGTGTAACGACCTACTTAATTGTACCATTTTTTTCCATAATAATTAAATCTAGCATAATAATTCTAGTAAATCATAATCAACCTATACCCATGAGTACTAGGAAAATACCAGAAATACAATATGAAAGTCTAAGCAACAGGAAACGTAAAATCATATACATACCAAACTATCAATCAGCACAATACCAGAGTCTACTACAACCATCATATGATTATACACATCCCAAAATATCCCAAAAAGGGTCCTAGGGTCACCACCCAAAATCCATCTGACCCTAGCAAAATGACTTACCCTTTAGGTAAGGTAGGACTATCAAACTCTAGTGCTGCGGAGCTTTATCTACTCTTCTATCTGGGGCTCCTGAAATGTTATATAATTTGGGGTGAGACACATCTCAATAAGGGAAATAAGCTAATATCAGTGTGTGGCAACATGAGTATTTTCGTGTTATACATATAACAATATATAAACATACTTGATAAAACTGTTTGTATCATATCTGAGAAAACATATATAATCATCACATGATATAACATATCGAATTTCTATAAACATAAGTCATCTCATATCATAATACATAGAAAACATCCTGGATGGTTACCTGGCTGGTATTATATCTTACCCCCACATGACTGGGTTGTGTGGTCCGAAGGTGGGACTCGACAATGGCTGGCCAACCATTGTCTAATCAAAAGTAAAAATCTGTAAGTACGATGGGCCTGCCTCTCGTAGTCCGTACATAGGGACGCCAACACTACAATAAACCACATCGACTGCCAATCTTCCACTGCCCTGTACGGCAAGTGGTAGCACTGACATATCATGATCGTGATCATATAACTACGGTACCGTGCTTCGTGAAAGCTTAAACTAAGCTAACTAGGTTCTGATAACATATAACATACTTCCAAATAATGATACATGGCTATACATAATCATATCCGTCATGTTAACATTTTCATATAATTTTGCATAATATATCATAAAAATCTTCGCCCTTTATGCCGACATTTTTTATTTTATAAATCATGGTTTGTACGCCGATATTGCATATCATAAAAATCCTTGGCCCGTACGCCGACATATCATGTAAAACCTTGGCCTATATGCCGATATATCATATAAAAACTTCGGCTTGTACGCCGATATATCGTATAAAATCCTCAGCCCGTACGCCGATATATCATATAAAATCCTGTATCATTATAACATTTTCATGGTAAATTTACTCATGCCACACAAATTTAGATATTAAACATATTTCTAATCAACAACATCATTCCCAACATAATTTTATAATTTACATATTTATCTAAAATTAAATGCTATAAAATAATATATATACATTTTCATAAAAATCTTGACTTAGTTTATTCCCTTACTTGACTTCTAGAAAGCCCCCTAAAATAACCAGTCCTGCACCCCTCGGGTTTCCCGTTCAACACCCTGTAACCAACATCACTCAGAACAAAATTTCAGTATTTCTTCGACTACTACATTTTCTACAACTGTAGGAAAGTCAAATACTAAATAAAAAGTCTTATCTTGAATTTGGGATTGAGTCCAAGCTAGCCCCACCAATGATCCACTCCAGCAGACTTGAAGAGAACTTCCATATGAGTGTTGTAGTAGCTTCAGATCGTCTATTCGGCGAAGAATGGACCCAGAATCTTAGAGAGAAGGGAGGGAAACCGAAGAGGAGAGAGAAAATATGATTTTATTGAATAATCTGCGTTGAAATCCAAGTTTAGGACTTTTTATACATTGATATTCGTTGACGAAACATGTCACTTCATCGATGAGGCCACGAAGGAAGTTCGTCGACGAACACTTGTTCTTCGTCGACGAAATTCAGAACTGAATATATAGCCTCTCGGTATCTTCTTGTCGACGAGACACGTGTCCCCGTCGATGATCCCCTCAAGCATGTTCGTCGACGAGACCCCTATTTAAAATTCCAAATACAATTTCCTTTCTCTCTTTCTCTTATTATTTAAATACCATAATTTTTCAGGTCATTACACCCAACTTTGATTCTTAGTAAGTTAATTGGAGCAGATTTTAGGTTTGGACTATCTAGGCACCACTCGTGGGGTGAGGTAAGGGGAATAAATTATGTTAGGAAATTTTATAATTTAACCGATTAAATTGTAATATGAGATTGCAAGAATTATATATACGTTTTTCTAAATATTTTGAGATATGAAGATTGGATTTTGGATTATTATATTTATTATGAATTGATTAAATTGGTGTTTGTGAGCTCAAGGATTTTATAATAATAATTATTTTAAAGTTGAACCGATTGAATTAAAGTATTTGATTTTTGGATGATTATAACAGATTTTCTGAATAAATAAAACAGATGAAATTAATGGTCTTGGATTATTAAAGTATGATTTATTATTTACAGGCAATTTAGTAAAGTATGGTTAAATACATAAATCGTGTGGCTTGAGATTAATATTTTATTTTAATAAACCAGTTGTGATTGCTGTGGTGTGAGTACTTATATGTTTGTGTGATTTAATGACCTTTATGCACATCGCAATATAATGTTGGTAGGCAAATGAGGAGTTCGTTATACTGTCCATGATATAAGTTCCGATATAACATTGGCAGGATTGTGAGGAGTTCGTTATATTGTCATTTATATAAATGAGGCAAAAACGTTGGCAGGATGGATGAGTAGTTCGTTTTTGTCAATGTGCTATGAATGGTGTTATGTGTATTGTATCTGTGAAAGTCCTTGTGTGGGCTGCGTACTGAGATCTGCTCGATACGTAGTGAGAATGATGAATACTAAAGTACTTGTGCATTAACCTTGGTGGGTTTGATTATGTGTAGGTGAATTGATTACATTATGATTTGGATATGCTGTTTTATTATGAAAAGTACGTGCATGCGAATTCTGTGGTATGATTGATGATGAATGTGTGTGAGTACATGTATGTGAATTAAAATGCATAAACAAATTATAGTGAGGTAAAACTCTCCACCCGAGGGTTTACTAAGTAAGGTGAGTGCCTTGATAAGTATCAATTGTAGCTTCACCCAACTAAAAGGGCGAAGCTACAAACAGTATCAGAGAAAAGGGGCATTATATGTATGGGCATGTAATCTCCCCTATCCTCAGGAACTCTCGCTTATAAATGTTTATGTGCGTGTGTGAGTACAGTCTGCATATGTTTTCCCAGTTGATGTTGATTAACAAACATATATATTTTATATACACTAAAACTTATGATAGTCACACACTGATAATAATTTATTCCATCCTTACTGAAAAGTGTCTCACCCCATTATTATCAAATATTTTTCAGATGCCCAGTGAAAAGAGACAAAAATCAGAGTAGCGCAGCGGAAGCATGGGTGGGGTTAGAAATAGTAGTTTAGATTAATAATTAAATTTGTTATTTATGGTTTATCTTAGAATTTCTAAGAATGTATTTAAATTTTTTATTGGAGATATTCTTGTAGGTTTTTAATACTCTGGTATATAAATATTGAGGTCTTTTGCTGTATAATTATTTGGTATCGAAGATTTATTATTTTAAATAACACTCCGGACCTCAGTTTTTGGTTTGGGGCATCACACCGATGATTCTGAATAGAGTTTCCAGGAATTGAAGCAGCGACTCGTCACTACACCGGTTTTGTCTATTCCATCAGGAGATGATGGATTTGTGATATACAATGACGCGTCTTAGAAGGGACTCGGGTGTGTCTTGATGCAGTAGAGGAATGTCATTGCATACGCTTCTCGGCAACTTAAGGAATGTGAGAAGAACTACGCTACACATGATTTAGAATTGGCTGCAGTGGTATTGTGACGACCTGCTTAATTTCCATAGATTTTTTTCCATAATATAATAAAAACATAATCCACCTGAACTCGTGGGTACCAGGGATATAACAAAAATACAAAACGGAAGCCTACGCAGCAGGAAACATAAAATCATAATATTATAATACCATATACATTACCATTCATCAATATACTAGAGTTACTATATCCATTATATACACATCCCCAAATAAAAAAAAGACCTAGGGACATTTCCCACAAAATCCAACTGTCCCCACCAAAACTTATCCTTCAAAGAGGGCAGATCAATAGAACTATATCAGCGGAGCTTTACCAGCTCTCCTATCAGGGGCTCCTGAAATGTTTATGAAATTTGGGGTGAGACACCTCTCAGTAAGGGAAATAAATTAATACTAGTGTGAGGCAAGATGAGCATTTATGTGGTATACATATAATCTTAAACATAACTAGTAAAACTGTATATATATCATTTCTGGGAAAACATGTATAATCAAAACATGGTATAACATAATGGTTTCCATAGCATAATTCATCTCATATAAATAATAATACAAAAACAATCCTGATAGGTTAGTTGGTTGTTGTTATGTATTACCCCCACATGACTGGGTTGTGTGGCCCGAAGGCGGGACCTGACAATAGTTGGTCGACCACTGCCAAGTCAAAAGTACAGTCTGTAAGTCCGATGGGTCTGCCAGACCTGGTCCGTACACTAGTGGCGCTCACACACTTCTTAAAAACCACATCGACCATCCAATCTCACACCACTCCGTATAGCAGCGTTAACATAAATATCATGATAAATCATGAACACATAGCATTAGTACCATGTAAGTGTTAGCCTAGACCAAGCCAACCAGGTTCTGATAACATATAGCATATACTGAAACTATGATACATGGATATTTCATACCTTTAATTATCAAATCAATCATATCATTTTGCATATATACGTATATCATGAAAATCATCAGCCCGTACGCCGGTATTTCACATTTTACCATAACTCGGCCCATACGCCGGCAAATCATATCCATAGCTCGGCCCATACGCCGGCAAACAAATCCATAGCTCGGACCGTGTGCCGAAAAATCATATCCATAGCTTAGTCCGTACGCTAGCAAATCATATACATAGCACGCCCCGTACGCCAAAAAAACATATCTATAGCTCGGCCTGTACGCCGATAAATCATACACATAGCACAGCTCGTGCGCCGGAAAACATATAAAAATCGCGGTCTATACGCCGATTTTTCATTATAAAAATCCATATCTTTATCAATTCTCAGAAAATAGTATTTCATAATAATTTTCTACTCATGCCACACGAAAAAAGTTTTTCATATATTTAGCATACCATTATTTTCAATAGTATTTTTTAAATATAAAACATATATAAATATATTTATTTTCTTGAAATCAGATGCTGTAATAACATACATATATTTTCATAAAATAACTAGCTTAGTCTATCCCCTTACCTGAGTCCTAAAAAACCCCTAAAACAAACAGCCCCGCACTTGCAGGGTTCCCTGTTCAACACCCTGAAAATAACATTCTCCAGAACTAAAGTTCAGTATTTCTACGCATACTACACTTTCTACAACTGTCAAAAAGCCAAATACTGAGTAGAAAACCTTACCCTGAATCTGGGATGGTTTCCAACTCAGCCCTACTGATGATCCACTCCAGCAGATATGCAGAGAACTTTCTCAGGAGTGTCGTGGTGGCTTCGGATTGTCAATCCAGTGGCACATGGACCCGAAAATTGAGAGAAAAGGAAGGAGAAATGAAGGGAGGGAGAGAGAGGAATTATATGGCCAAATTAAGCTGAAAATCGCGTTTAACCACTATTTATACTGCGAGATTCGTTGACGAGCCACGTCACCTCTTCGACGAGTTTTGTAAAAAGTCCGTCGAAAAACCTAAACCCTCGTTGACGGATTTTAGACTACCAAAAATCCTCTCTCAGTATCTTCTCGTCGATGAGACGGAACTTCGTCGACGAGATCCTGAAGAACCCTCGTCGATGAAACCCCTATGTTCGTCGACGAGGCCTGAAAAATTTCTTGGGATTATCCTATCCAAAATGCAACGTCATCAACGAATGTGAAGCGTTCGTCGACGAAGTCGGCTGCCTCATTCTGTTCCTGTTTCCATTTTCCTTTATTTTTATTATTTAATACCCATTATTCTTCGGGTCATTACATGTGTACGCATTGAAAATCTGGAGGCATTACTTGTATGGTGGGAGATGTGAAATATTTACAGGTCATAAAAAGTTTGAAATACTTCTTCACATAGAAGGAGTTAAATATGAGGCAGAGGAGATGACTAGAATTGATAAAAGATTACGACTGTGCCATCAGTTATTACCCAGGATAGGCTAATGTGGTAGCTGATGCCTTGAACTGAAAGTCAGGATGTGCCTTAGTATCAGCAATGGTGGTGCAACATCAAATCAGAATGGATTTAGAAAGACTTGGTGTGGAGCTGGTAGAAGGAAATCACCAGGCATTTATTGCTAATTTGGTACTTCAACTGACTTTGCTAGAGAGGATTAAGATTGTGCAGATGCAAGTTACATAATTGGTAAAGATTAGGGATAAAGTGCAGAATGGATAGGGAGCCGATTTTAATATTTCGAATGACGAAACTTTGAGGTTTTGTGGCATGTTGTGTGTACTCAATAACGCTAAAATTAAAAGGATTATTTTAGAAGAGGTGCATAATTCCTTGTATATAGTACATCTAGGAAGCACGAAAATGTACAGGGATTTGCAGGTATCCTTCTGGTGGAACAATATAAAGAGAGAAATTGCTCAATATGTAGAGTAATGTTTGACATGTCAGTAAGTGGGTTAAGCATCAGAGACCGGCGGAACCATTGCAACCACTCCACATCCCCGAATGGAAGTGGGAACACATTTCTATCGATTTTGTCACAAGGTTACCGTCGGCACTTCATAGGTAGGACTCTATCTAGGCAGTTATTGACTTATTGATGAAGACTACCCATTTTCTTCCCATCAGAGTCAACTACTCCATGGGTAGATTGGCAGACTTGTATATACAGGAGATTGTCAGACTGCATGGAGTGCTAGTGTCCATTGTTTTTGACTGGGACTCACGGTTCACATCTCAATTCTGAAAGAGTTTACAAGGAGTCTTGGGGTCTCAGTTAACATTTAGTACAACATTTCATCCTCAGACCGATAAACAGACAGAGAGGTCCATACAGATACTAGAAGATATGCTGCGGGCTTGTGTGTTAGATTTTAGAAGCAGCTGGATTTAGTATCTACCACTGATGGAGTTTGCTTAGGAGATTTTAGAAGCAGCTGGATGAGCGCTGAAATTTGGTATAGGAGATCATGTGTTTTTAAAAATTACACTTGTAATGCCCCAACCTAGGTCTGTTAGGGAGCACTGCATCTCTCCTCCTCAACCTATACCAGACAACAGGGGGACGGGCCTTATCTAACTAATTATTGGCCCCATAGACCAATACGTGTCCTTTTCAGTATGTTTTGTCCTCACTCACACACTTTCTGAGAAAACTTCGCAGAAGGTCACCCATCCCAAGATTACTCCAAGCCAAACACGCTTAACCATGGAGTTCTTATGGGAAGGCTCTTGAAAAGAAAGGTGCACCTTATTGATATGGGTAGTAACATCTAATCCTTTTAAGCCTTTCTTCCATGGGGTATCACAACACCAATGAAAGGAGTGGTGAGATTTGGGAAGAAGGGTAAGCTAAGCCCTAGGTATATTAGGCTGTTTGAGAAATTGGAAAGAATCGGTCCCGTTGCCTACATGTTAGTGTTACCCCCAGCGTTATCCAGAATTCATGACGTATTTCACGTGTCTATGTTGAAGAAATACGTCCTACATCCATCACATATAATAAGTTATGAGGCACTAGAGCTTGGAGATACTCTATCATATGAAGAAGTGTTAGTCCAGATCCTAGATCATAAAGAGCAAGAACTACGCACCAAGAAAATCCCACTGGTAAAAGTACTCTGTGTTGACCCTATGGGTCAAACCTGGTTTTGATTATGACAAATACTTATTATATATCTAATGGGTGTTTTAGAATATGTGCAGGAACCAAAACTGTCAAAATCATAATACACATGCACATGGAGAAAATGAAGAATTGAAGACAAATCTTTTATTAAGTGTTGTAATATATATATTCCTCTTGTTCATTTGGTCTGTAATAGTAAATTAGGTTATTTGGTTTGTAATAAGCACACACAACACATGCATGGTTTAATCTATAAGCTCAAACCAAATAGTGACCTAGAAATGACCTTAGGGCTTTCCCTTCGGTCGACCAAAGGTCAACCGACACCGAATTTTTTTAGTGTCTTAATTTTGGACACAAACGACCCTAGGATACTCACTCATGCATACATATGTTTGAATATTTGACTTAGGTAATTGCATGCTTGAAAAAGGACAAAAATGTACAAGTATTGTACTTTCGGTCGACCGACCCACATAGGTCATTTTCTCCTGGTCGACCGAAACCAGTCCGGGTCAACATGTTGACCACGGTCCGATCGATCGAGCCCTTTTAGTTCATTTGACCCCGGTCGATCGAACCACCTGGGAGTTAACATTTTGACCTCCCGGTCGACCGAGAACTTTTGTTCTCCAATTACCTGGTCGATTGGAGGGTCCTCGGGAGAATTCCCAGCGGTCTGGTCGACTGAACCAGGCAGTTCAAAATGGCCTAGTCAACCGAACCTCAAAAATTTGGAAAATCGCCCACTTCCGTTCGACTAAGCCCTCAGTTCAAAAACCCCCTGGTCGACCGAACCATATGAGTCCTGGTCGATCGAAATTGATCTGGTCGACCGGACCTCTCAGGTTGCCATCATTTTTACTGCGGGTTAAATGTTTTTAAATAGGGTTAAAATGTCTTAAACATCATTAAACTTTTCTAACAATCCAAAATAGGTCCCCAACGGTCAAAATTTTTAGTATATCTATATATACTCCTTCATTTGGGAGAATTAATGATTGATTAGTAAAAACCAAAAATCAAATTTCTCTCTTAAGCTAAATACTTCCATTTGCTCATACTATCTCCAAATTCACTCAAACTTACCTACTTCATCTCAGTATCATTTTCTTGAGAGCATTACCTAAGTATTCTTAGGGGGCTTTTCTCATAAGCCTATCCTAAGAACACTTTGTTGAACTTCTAAGTGTTGCAGTCTCATTGCAATATCTTAGGAAGTTTGTATTTGTTTTTTGGCTTGCAAAAATATTTTCAAACGTACTCAAATATCTTGTGGTATTCATATCGATATATTTGTGAAAAGATCTTTGTGTGTGTTATATTAATCTTTGTGGCAATATCCATTCAAGTCTACATCATTTGCTGAAATACAAAGATTACATATATCTTGCAAACCAAGCATATACACTATTCACGTGATTGACATATCCTGCTATTTGAGATATTTGAACATTGCATGATATCTTTGTTTGAGCTTCTTGATTGAGAACATCTAGAAATACAAAGATTGCTGGTTGACACTCTCACGTACATATAACACTGATAGAAAACATATATTTGAGAGTTGAACTACTTAGACCACACTGAGCTTACATTATTAAATCATCTATGGTGTATGTGATATTGTGCGCATTTGTGGTACAAATTTGCTTTTGGTGAAAGCACCCATTCATTGTACCTTTTGATTGTATATCTGAGAGATTTCAGGCGTGGCCTGAGGGGGCAGTAATCCAGCCTGGTAAGGATTGGTAAAGGTTGAGGTCAGCCCTGTGGTAATTGACCTGGTTAAGGTTGAGGTCAGCCCTGTGATAATTTGACCTGATTTGTATAGGTGTCGCTCCACCCTTTTAAGTGAGCAAGTTAGTGCGATAATCCTTGTGCTAGTTAGCCAAGGCGGGGATGTAGGCAGTTGGCCGAACCTCGATAACATATCTGCGCGTCATCCTCTCTTTACTGCTTTCTGGTGCTTGTATGATTGTTTAAACTGCTTTATTTAATTTCTGGTATATTTATATTATTTGCACTAGATTGACCATAGACTTGTGAACATATTGCTGTTAGGAGGAATACCTAGGAGATAAATATTAAAAATACCAATTCACCCCCCTCTTAGGATCACGGTAAAGCTAACACTCTTGAGGAATCATGCAGTTGAGGAAGCCTTGTGGGAGCTAGAGGAGGAAATGTGTCAGAAGTACCCACATCTATTTAGTGGGGCCCAACATTAGTTAGAAAGAAAAGTAATGCTTCAGGTAAGGACTTATTGTAAGTAAGTAGGTTTTGTGCAGGTTAAGTAGTTCAGGTGTATTTAATTGTATATTTTCATGTAGAAGTTTTGTGTTTTGGGTGGTTTTGGGAGAGTTTTGATTTGGTTATTGTAATCTCTCAAAGCTGTAAATGTAACCATGGTATTCCTCTACCATAAGTGAGGGTAATTAATAAAATTTCAGCTATTTTTCCCAAATGTTAGTATAAGTGCTAAATGAAAATTTTCAAGGATAAAATTTTTATAAGGAGGGGAGAATATAGAGACCTGGAAAAATGATAATAATAAAAATAAGTAAGAAAATGAGGAATTGGTTTGGTGCAAGGCCAAACCGTCGACAATTTTGGATGAGCTAAGAAAACTGTCGACGATTTTGAGTTACCGCGGCCAAGTAAGGGTAAAACAGTGAAAAAGGGGTTTGGTTAAAAGTCAAACCATCGACGGTTTTAGGAAATTGTCGACGGTTTTGCTTCAGGTGAGAGACCTATAAATAAGTTCAAACTTATTTTTTTTAGGAAATTTCATTTCCTCCTCCCCTCTCTCTCTCTAGCTACGAAACCCTCTCTCTCTCTCTCTCTCTCTCTCTCTCTTCGATTTTTTGCCCGGTTTAAGACCGAATCAAAGGGGAAACATCATTTTAGGCTCCTGACGATGATTCTCCGTAGTTTAACCGGAACGGTTTCGTAGTTCAGGAATCACTCCGAAACTAGGGTAAGGAAAATGTTTTTAAAGTTTAGTTAGTTATTGGAAGTGTGTGGGCTTGCGAGTATTAAAATGACTGTTATTCTGGAGTTGAGTTGATTAAATTAGGGTTTATGGATACAAGGTTTTGTGCGTACACCACAGACACGGTTTAGGATCCCTGCAGGCATTCCTTCAGGAATTAGGTAAGGGAATAGATTATGTTAGGTATCTTTTAGAAAATTATATATTAAAATGCAATATCTGTTTATAGAAATTACATCTATGATTTTTCTGGGAATTCAGGCATTTAGAATGACATTTATGAATTAATGTGTATTTTTGGGAAAACAGGCTCGTTGAGTTGAGTAAACCCTAGAAGCAGATTTAATACTATTTTTTTAGCGAAGCATATTTTTCCCAGGTAAACAGTATATTTTAGAATAATACTCAAATAGTGTGGCCTGAGTGTGAATATTATATGGAATAGACAAGCATGTCATAATATTTTATGATTATATAGAACATGTGTAGCTAGATAATGATTTTCAGAAAATGTTATAAACCTTATATAAATTATGAAATTGTTCAGTTTCAGCCGGACTAGTGTTGTGACAACTTAATTTTAGCCGGATTAGGGTTGTGACAAATCAAACGGCCTAGTGCCGTGACAACTTAGTTTCAGCCGGCTTTATGCTGTGATCAGATATTTATGACATATTTTATGTAGAAATATGAAAATGAGATATGTTACAATTATAATATATGAAACATACTATATGATATCAGAACCCTAATGGATTAGGTATGTTTTGAGCATGGTACCGTAGCTAGCTAGCAAGATCTGAGAAGTGTTGCAGAGAGCAGGATACCCCCCCTGTGTCTGTCCCGAGAAGTGTTGCAAAGAGCAAGATGGGTTTGGACCAGGCTAGGTGTACAGGTCAGTTAGTGCAACCACACTTCTTAGATAGAGTGTTGGTATTGGATAGTCGATTAACCCATGAAGTGTTGCAGAGATCAGGATACCCTGGGGGTACGACTCGCGAAGTGTTGTGGAGAGCAGGATGGGTCTAGACCAGGTTGGGTGGGCAATCATACTTATAGACTTTATTTTTTACTTAGCATTGTAAGCTAACCACTCCTAAGTCTAGCCTATGGGCCGCACAACCCAGTCATGTGGGGTTATTACATGACGAGATTTATGAAGGTCCCAGGGAAAGTTTTACGTATGTATAGATATATTAGACGACTTACTTACTCAGAGGAATTTATCATGATAAAGAATGTTTAGGAAGAAAAGCATGTATGCTTCTCTATATATATAAGTACAAATTTACATGATTTACCGGTTTAAGTTAATTATTTAAAGGTTATAAGTTATGCTACTTAGAACTCATGTTGCCACACACTGACAATAATCTATCCCGTCTCATTGAGAGGTGTCTCACCCCTATAATCTTTTAACATTTCAGGAGATCCAGGGAGTCGATCTTAGAAAGCTCCAGGTAGGATTAGTTAGTGGGGTTTGAAGATAGTGCTGATGAGACACTAGTAGTTAAAGTGATAGGAACAATAAATCCTACTCCCTCCATCTCTCTTTCTTTTGTTTTATGCATTCCTAAGTACCCATTCAATCTTATGTCAATTAGTAAGCTTATAAAGGCATTAAATTGCTCTGTAACTTTCTTTCCTAATTCTATGATTATTTAGGATATGAAAATGAGGAAGGCAATTGATACAGAATGTGAGGCTTGTCAATTCTACTACTTTGAGTCACTCTTTTCTCCCATTGCCTACACAGTCGCTACTACACCTCTTCAAATCCATTATCGCCTTAGCCATCCATCCTTGGAAAAATTGAAACAACTAGTGCCTGCCTTGAGTTCTATGTCTAGTTTTGAGTACGAGTCATGTTAGTTGGCAAAACATCATCATGTTCCCTTTGCTTCTTGAGTCAATAAATGGGCAGATATGTTGACTTTATGAGTCCTATCCCGTTTTGATTATAACAAATCCAAGGTATCTCACTTGTGCAATCTAGTGCTTGAACAGATAATTCTCTTGAAGGCACGTAGAGTCTAGGTACGACCAAAGCCATGAGGAACTAAAAGATAACTTTATCTAGCGTATGACTTGGAAAAATGAAGAGCAAGAGTTGAAGACATTTCTATTCTTGTATTTTAAATTGTATTAAAGTTTGGTCTGTAATAATGCACGCATGATGGGAATGACAACTCAACGAAGGTCATAGATTGACCTTAGGTCCTAAAACCTTTCATGAAAAATCCCCTAACTAAAAAGCCATACTCATACATATAGGGGTGAAATCTTTAAAGTCAAATTTGGGCAAAAACTTAGTTTTTCATTGACCTAGGTACCGACCCTTCACGTTTAAAATTGCTCAGTCGACCGACCATGCCTTAAGGGCAAAATGGTAATTTTGTTCAAGGTTAGTCGGTCGACCCAAAAATGAACATAAATGGATAGTCGACCCTCGGCAAATCTCATGCTTAGTCGACTAGGCTAAATGAACTAAATTTAGCCTCAACTGATCGACCTTCATGCTCAGTCGACTGACCTCTTTCTCAATCAACCAAACCATAAGAAAATTCAAAATCTGACCTAGCTCAGTCGACCGACGCTTTGCACAGTCGACCGATCCTCTCGGGTTACCCAATATTTTTAGTGCAAACGTTTTTTTTTTTTAATTAAACTTTTCCAAAATTCCACCGTGTCCCTAACAGTTATTATTTTTGGGAATTCTATATATACCCCATTACAAAGCTTGATTAGCACCTTGATTAGATTGAAAAATTCTCTCAACATATTTTGTGCTATTCTTGTTATACTCTCACATACAAGCATTCATTTCACTCTCTTTCTCATACTTGTTTGCAAAATCCATATTGAAAGAGAGCATTAAACTCATCTCCTTCACTTGTATATTGATTGCAACTTGAAGAGAGGTTGAGTACTCATTCTTGAGAGCATTTCACATTCATTTCAAAGCTTGTACTCTCACTCGTACATTCATCTTTGAAATTATTTTTCTTGAGAGTAAGCTTGAGTTCTTTCCATATTATTTAATTCATAATTATTGTTGGGAAGACTCTCTATAGCTTGTGAATCTTTGCATTCTCTTTGCAAGATTCAAAGGCTTGTATTGTGTTCTATTGGAAAAATATTTTTGGCAAGCTAAACCCTAATATCTCTCACACTTCTTAGTTGAAAAATATTTTGAGATATTATATGGGTTCTTGAGATCTTTTGATAATGCACTTAGTGAACATTATATATCTTGAATCAAAGATCATTTTATAATACTCTCACACATTTTCTTACATATATACATTTTTAGAGAGATTTCATATAAACTCTATTGAGCTTAAACTCCCATCATATAAGAGTGTATTGAGCTTCATTTTGTACATCATTTGCTTGTTGTACAAGCATTATACTTGTACACAAAACTTTCATCTTTGTATTCTTGATGTGTGGTCAGAAGAGGAAGGCACTAACCTGTAAGGTGCATTGGTTTGACTCTAACTTGGTTAGGTGAGTGATTACGCACTTAAATTGCGTAATTAGGTATTTAAATTAATGCATTGAGGCTTATATTTTTAATTAAATATCTAATTACACTCAATATTTTAACATCACGCTTCATTTATAATATTTGGATTTTATTGAGTAATTTATGACTTTTTGGTATTTTTTTTATCGTAGGGCAATTATTGGAAGCTAAAACTGATGCTACTTCGTAATCTATGTGTAATTTTCTCATCCGAGCTCCAATCGAGATGATTCAAAATGCTTTGAAAATCTGAGAAAATTATCTATAACTTTTGTGTTTTAAGCTTTGAGAGATTCTGGCTCTAGGAAGGTCAAAACTGGGCTTATTTGTTGGGAAACAAAAAGAAGAAAAAAGAAGAAATAAGAAAAAGAAAAAGAAAAAAAAATATGTTTGATTTGACCCGGTTATGCAGCCGGGTCTGGACTCCTCCGTACGCTGGGTAGGTGTTGCTGGGAGTCTCTCCTTCTTTATAATTTTTCTTTTCTCTTCATAGCAAAGACAACCCCGCTCCCTTGGCTCACTCTCTTCTCTCTCTTCTCTTCTCCTTTCTCTCTTCTCTTCTCTTCTCTCCCTCTTCCTTCTCTCGAACTCTCTTTGTTTTTTATGTCTCCATTCTCTTCTCTTCTCTCCCTTCCCTTTCTCTTCTCCAGCTCCCTGCTTTCCCTCTCTTTCTTTCTCTCCTCTTCCTTTCCTTTGCTTTCCTCTCCCTACTGCTATCCCTTGTCGGTTCCTCCATAGTTGCTATTGCAGTTGCTGCTGTATTTGCTGCCCGTGTTGCTGTTCTTCACGACCACATCTATAGCTACTCCCTTTTCTTACTGTGCTGTGTGTTGGAGCCCAACCCGAGACCACCAGCGCTACCTGCTTCAATTTCTTTCTCCTCCTACTGTGTTGTAAGCTTGCTGCAACTCGAGCCTTCTAGCTACAAACCAGAGAGACTCTTGCTTTAGAACACGACCACCCCTACTGCTCCAAACTACTTTAGCCGAGAAGACCTGCTGCTGCTCCTCAACTTTCCTCCATGGCCAGCTTATTCTTTTTCTCTCTCTCTTTCTCTTTCTTTCTCTCTTCTTTCTTCTCTTTTATTTTAGTTCCTTTTGTTAATTGCTTTTAATTAATTGAATAATTGTATTTTTTTAGGAGAAGTTTAATTAAAGTTTCAACTTTTTAATCTTGTGTAGGTATTTTTAACAAAGTTAATTTCGTTTCCTTTTCTTCGTATTTAGTTAGTGTTTGGTTGAGTGTTATGTTTAAGTTCAGTTTAATCTCCTAAATATAAAAAGAAAAAATATATGTTCTTTAGGATATAGATTAATTGTCTTCTTTAAATTTAAATTTTGTTGAGTTCGATTTAATTTAAGTTTAGTTTTATTAAAGTCTAATTTTTTTTTTTTTTGTGCTTAATTGTTGTTTAGTGGTTAAAGTTCTAATTTTGGTTTGAGTGCTTAAATGCGTTAGAATTTTGGTATTTATTGAATTTGTGTTTGAATGAGTTTATTTTAATTGCGTGCTTAAATTAAATAGGAAAATTATCGTCTTTAGTTTTTATTCCAAAGTTTAAATGCATGTTTCAATTCTTGCCTAGTTATTAGCATAGGATCTTCATTTCTCGTTATAATTTAATTTAGTGTGTGTTAGGATTTAGAATTTAAATTGCATGCTCTTTTAATTCATCAAAAAGAATCTCAAACAACTAGAAAACCCAAATCTGAACTGTGTTCAGTGACTTTTGTTTCTTTTTTTCGATTGGAATTACGCAAAATTTGAGATTAAACTACATTTCCTGAGGAGACGATCTGACATTTGGGCTAAATATTACACGACATAACTCCTATACTTAGGATAACTCTTGAGCTACTCATTTTTCGAATGAGTGAGCTAGGAAGCACCATCTTGTAAGGTGTAGGTTTGGCTTTGCCTGTAAGTAAGCTGAGGAGACTCTGCCTTGTAAGGAGTAGTGTAAATGGCGTCGCTCCACCCGGTTAAGTGAGCATTTAGTGAATCCTCAAGTGAGTTAGCTTGAGGTGGGGACGTAAGCACGGTTGCCAAACCTCAATAAAAATCAAGTGTCACTCTTTCCTTACTCTTTATAGTCCTGTACTTGTTTGCTTGTTTTACTTGTTGATATTACTGCTTGTGCACTTTATTGTTAATTTGAGTTTGATTGGGAAATACCGATACTGTTATATTTACTTAGATTATTTGGACATTTATATAACTGTTGGTTTTGTGTTTGGATTAGAAAGACTCTAGGTTGGGAAATACTGATATTGATCTTAGTTTGACCTAGAATTTTAAAATCTCCAATTCACCCCTCTCTTGGGATTACACCAAAAATCACAAGATAATCCTTTTATGCTCGTCCATTCTGATACTTAGGGTCCAAGTTATGTCACATCAAAATTGGGGTTTCAGTACTTTGTTACATTTGTCGATGACTACTCCAGGATGACTTGGGTTGTATTTAATGAAAGATTGTTTTTGAGTTATTTATATCTTTTGTGCATTTTTGGTTCTCAAATAAAGACTTGGATTGATATGTCAGTCAAGATACTTCATAGTGATAATGCTAAAGAGTACTTCAACACCCAATTCAATACCTATATGACTAATTTTGGTAAGATCCATTAGTCCTTTTGTGCTCACACTCCACAAAAAAAATGGAGTTTCAAAATGGGAAAACATATATATTCTCGAAGTCACTCGTACTGTAACGACCCAAAAATTCTTGCCATTTTTTTTTATCATGAAATTATATATATGCTATAATATCATATTACTCTAATACCCCTGTTAAAGTCTACTAAAACATCTCGGTCCCTAAATGGGCACCGAGGAATTTCATGTTCATAAGATAACACCTATGCAGCGAAAAACATAAAATCATAAAACCATTATTACAATACTAGAATTCAGTATTTTCCTCAAAACATATATATACACACATTTTTCCCAAAAATCCACCACCAGATCTTATGGAAACTACTAATATATAGATTTCCCAAAAACACTTACCCTTTTGACAGGATAGTATAAATATCCCCTTTATCTCCGAACCCGATCTGCTTGTCTAGTTGGATCACCTAAGATGT
Organism: Malania oleifera; assembly: GCF_029873635.1. NCBI lineage: Eukaryota > Viridiplantae > Streptophyta > Magnoliopsida > Santalales > Ximeniaceae > Malania > Malania oleifera. The sequence continues at coordinate 4,119,248 of NC_080425.1, read as the reverse complement.
GTTAAATTATTGAGATGAGACAACTCTCAGTAAAACGAAATATGCTATTACCAGTGTGTGGCAACTGAGTTAACATGAATAATATATTGTTAAACAATTGAAACTGAGATAGCCCGTAAAATAATATATAGTATAACTCACACCTATGTAGCTTAAAATGCAACTCTAATATCTGATCTTTCTATTTAATCATACTTCTAAGAACTATAAATACATCTGCTGTTAATCTGTAAATTTATATATATGTATATAACTGTGAAAACTTCCCTAGATGATTGTATGTCATGATTTAACCTCTCATGATAGGGTTGTGCAGCCTGTAGGCGAGACTTAACACTGGCTGACCTACCAGGATAAGTCAACTGAAACCTCTGTCGTCAGACCGGCTACCTCAATCTAGACTACTGGGGAGTGTTCAATCTCTCCCAAGGCACGATCGACTACTTATAAAATCCACACACTATCTGATATATGTGGTTGCACTCTGAATCTGAAATAGCTACAGTACTGTGCTCTGAAATTTGATATGAACCATCAGGGTCTGATATTGTATAATACTATTCTATATATATCTTACTGTTTTACGATGATTCTATTTCAACTGTAATAACCATAACACTGTAAAAGCTTATCTGAATATACTGTAATATCTGATCTGAATAAATTATAATATCTAAACGTTATGGTTCTGTAATCTATATACCATGGTATTTTGAAAATGCTGAAAAATGTCTTTCTATGTGTATACTGTAAAACATCTTTATGAATATTTATATATATACTGTAAATTATGATACTTGAAAGCTGTATAAATTCTGTACTAAACTGATATTTACTTATGCCACACAATTAAATGAATAAAACCCATGTTCTAAAATCTGTAAAACTGTATAATTTTATGCTCTGACTTGTTTACAAATCACACTTTGAAAATTCATATTCAAATACTTTAATTTACTGGTAAAATTTTTTAAATTACTAGCATAGCATATTTCCCTTACCTGATCCATGTGAAGCCTACTAAGCTCTAAATCTACACTCCTGTGGCGTTTGAAACTCAAATCCCTGAAATTATATTTTTCCCCAAATCAATCAACCCAACTCAGAATGATAACTATACTCACCTTCCCTAAGCTCACATATTCCTTTATCCATAAAATTCTAAACTACTAATTATTTGTCAACATTACTTAAGTTCCTAAGTAAACACCTGTTGGGCTCCTCAACCCATGCCTACGGTGTTCAGAAACCCAAACCCTGAAATCACAACATCCTAATTTAATTAACTCAGATTCCAGTATATTTCCATCTAACAAAAAATCTGGGTTCAGAAAACCCTACTAACCATATAAACCCTAAAATAACCTACTTACCCTGATTTTGGGATAGTACCTAAGCTTCTCAAACCAAATTTCTGCTCCGATAAAGTTGTAGAGAATCTCCCCGGGATCATCATGGTAGCTTCTAATCATCGGACCAAGGAATAATGTGGCCGAAATGTTAGAGAGAAGGTGGAGAGATTGAATTTTTAGAGAGAGAAAGTGAAGAAAATTGATTTTCTCTCCAAAATCTGATTTTTCGCGTATTTATAGATGGCTAGCCACGTGGCTTTGTCAACGAGACACGTGGACTCGTCGACGAACTGAAGAAGGGAGTTCGTAGACGAGGATGATGAGTTCGTCGACGAACCAAAGGGTCTAAATGGCCCCCCTCTCGGTATCTCTTCGTCGACGAGGCACTGAAGCTCGTCCCCGAACTGTATATGGGCATTCATCGACGAAACCAGGGTGTTCGTTGACAAACCCTGCTTTTATTCCTTTTGAATTTTCCTTTCTCTTTATTATTTAATTTTTATTATTTTTCGGGTCTCTACATTCTCCCTTTCTTATAAAATTTCTCCATTAAATTTGCAATCCATGCTACACACCATCCTCTGAGGAAAAAATTGTTACTTATTTTATTAATTACCCTCACTTATGGTGGAGGAATACCGTGGTTACAATTATGATTTTGGGGGATTACAAGTATACATATAAAAGAAAATTCTCCCAAAACCAAGAACGCTACTTATCTTATAATTTAAAATACAACTTATACATTGATTACCCTGCAGTGTATCAACAAAACTGATTTTATCTGAACTATTACTTTCCTTATCTTGATTAACACCGATCCCCACTTAACAGATGTGGGTATGTAACAACCTCAATTACTTAATATGAAATGTAACATAATAAATAAAATGGTCAACCCGAACCCGTGGGTAATGGGGACACCTGTCAATCACAGCGGAAACCTAAGCAGTAGCAAGTATAAAATTTGAATCATTCATCCATAAAGCATAATACCAGAAGCATAATACCAGAGTTATCTACATTCCCAAAATACTGTATCTATTTACATTCTTCCAAAATATTTCAAAATACATCTAGGATCCCATAATCAAAACAATTTTGATCCTAGTACGTTACTTACCCTCCTAACGGGGTAGCTTAGTAAACTCAACGACAGTTACGACCCGCCGATCACTCAAAGTCTCCTGAAAAATATATTAAGTTCGGGGGTGATACACTTCTCAGTAAGGAAAAATAAACTAAATACAGTTGTGTGGCAACATGAACATTTAATGCGATTATACATATACAGTACATTTCATATATCAGTAAACATTCATCATAACATACTAAATTTTCATGTACTTTTATATTTATTAATAAATCATAACGTACATAAAACATATGTTATAACTGATAATATTGAAAACATACCTAGGATGAATAGCTAGCTGGTGTCATGTATTACCCCCCATGACGGATTGTGCAGCCTGAAGGCGGGACCTGACAATGGCTGGCTGACCATTGCCGAGTCAAAAATGTCTGTAAGTATGATGAGCCTGCCACACCCTGGTCCGGACTGCCAGGTGGACGTCTACACTCTACTGAAAGCCACATCAACTATCCATCTCCCACCCCCTCGTGGAGTGGTTAGCATTAATCTGAACATAGATATCTGATCTATATAGCTACGGTACCAAGCTCCTGAAACTGAACTGAACTAACATTCGGGTTTTGATATCATATAATACGTGATATTATAGCATCTTTCATAATTACGGCCTTATGCCGAACATTTCATAATTACGACCTTATGCCGAACATGTCATAATTATGACCTTGCATTGAACATTTCATAGATACGGCCTTGCGCCGAAATCATACATAAATACGGCCTCGCGTTGAAATCATACATACATACGGCCTTGCGCCGAAATCATACATAAATACGTCATTCTAAAAATAATCATTTTAATCATGTATTTATCATAATCATAATGTACTGTATACTTCCATAACTTCTCAAATCATATTGCATTCATATCATTATCATATCATAATATTTCTCCACGTAAAATAATATTCATGCCACATATTTGCTGTATAAAACCATACATTGTATTTTAAAATCATACTTTCTAGCATCTCATACATATATATATATTTTAACATATTAGCAGTATTTTTCTCAAACATACATTTCCTTCGTAATCTATAGCTATAATACATGTTTTCCAGAAAATAACTTTTCTCATAAATAACAATAATTTGCATGAAAGTGACTACTTTAGTTTATTCCCTTACCTGACTATTGAGAAAGCTCCTAAAAACTCTGGTCTCACACCTGTAGGATTTCCTAATCAATACCCTAAAAATGAATACTCCCAGTATTAAACTTTAGTATTTTTACGTGTACATCATTTCCTATAGCTACCGTAAGGTCAAATTTGACTTAAAAAGCCTTACCTCAACTTAGGGATGATTTCCAACTTGCTTTCACCAACGATCCGCTCCGGCAGATTTGGAGAGAACTTCCCCAGGAGCGTCGTGGTGACTTTGGATTGTTGATCCGGCATAAATCTGGCCCAAAATCGATGAGAGAGAGAGAGAGAGAGAGGGCCGAAGGGGAGAGAGAGAGGAGCGAGTTAGCTTAATGGTGAAATAAAATCCAGATTTTTCTATATTTATAGAACTAGATTCGTCGACAAGCCATGTCATTCGTTGATTAATCCTTTAATAATTTTGTTGACGAAATTATGTCGGCTCAAAACCTCTCTCGGTATTTCTTTGTCGACGAAATTCAGTCTTCATCGACGAATTCTCTTAAACCCTCGTCGACGAATCCCCTGTATTCGTCGACAAAGCCCTGATGATTCCCCTCGGTTATTCCTTCCAAAGTGCAATGTTGTCGACGAACAGGAAGTTGACTTCCTCATTCTGTTACTGTTTTCATTTCCCTTCCTCTTTATTATTTAAATTTTATTTTTATTTAAATTAATTAATTAATTAATCAAATTTTAAAAAATAATTAAAATTTATTTTTATTTTTATTAATAATAATTATTATTTTTAAATTTTATTATTATTATTATTATTATTATTATTATTATTATTCTCTTGAAGCTAGAAGCTTTAGGAGATTCATTTTTTTTTTACTTTTTGGTTTTCTTGTTTGTTCTTTCTTCTTCTTCTTCTTCTTTTCTCTTCTGTTCCTGCACGCACAGACTCTCTCTCTCTCTCTCTCCCTCTCTCTTTGATTTCGTGACGGATTTTCGCCCGATCGAAAATCGGAAGATACTGCTGGACTCCATTCTCCGCTGCCGTCATTTCTACCAGAGCGGATCGGTGGTAGTAGCGGCGTAAACATATCTCCTGGGGTAAGTCAATTTCCTCTTTTTCTTTAATTTCTTACAAATTATAAGCCTGATTGATGAACGGACACCACCACGAGAATCTAGGGATGATTCTCTACAAGTCTAGTGGGACGGAATTCTCGTGGGGTCATCGTAGGCAAAATCCCAAATTTGGGGTACGAGAGTTATTAAGGGGCTTATTTTTAATTAATTAGGATTAATTTAGAAATGCTAAAATGTTGAATATCTGGGGTTGAAGTAGGATTTCTAAAATTTAGGGCTCGGGTGAGTGACGCAGGTGTAATTTTGGGACCCGTAGACAAAATTCAGAAAATTAAGTAGGGGTATTAAATAATAGTTTAAATGATAATTTGGGGTATATGGAGCTTAGGGAAGGTTAGTTGTGTATTGTTTTGAGGGAAATAAGTTAATTAATCTAGGAAAAATGTAAATTTTAGGATTTGAGTTTCGGGCGCTAAGGATGTAGAATCTGGGTGTTAACGAGTCTCTTAGTAAGTCAGGTAAGGGAAATAAATTATAACAGTATTTTTATAATTACTATGTGAATTAATATGTGAAAATGAACATATGGTATTTTGTCTGAAAATTAGATATAAATATTAGATAAATTGTGTGGCATTTGAGTAATATTAAATTGTGATGTTTTGCAGTGTGAAATTAACATATTATGAATATTAGATAAAAATTGTGTGGCACATGACATGCGTTGAAAAATATGAAATATAATGATGTGTATTTTCTGAGAAAATATTGAAATGAGAATGATTAATATGATATTTATACGTGAGTAGAAATTATTTGCCAGAAAAAATGAGTTTGTACAAATTACTGATATGAGTATTTTGGAAAATGTGGAAATATGTAAAATATGATATATATTATTATAACATGATGAAATGTGCCCAGAAAATGATGAGAATATTTATATTAAATTGAATTGAGATATACTGAAATATGATTGATGATATGTCAACACCGCATAATAGTTGCGGGTGGGTGGTATTCCTTTCCTACTGATGTCGTTGGGGAGGTATGTAGGGAGACTGTGTGTGTGTGTGTGTGAAATTCCTACTGATGTCGTTGGGGAGGTATGCTCAGTATGGAGACTGTGTGTGTGTGGGTGAAGTTCCTACTAATGTCGTTGGGGAGGTATGCTCAGTATGGAGACTGTGGGTGTGTGTGTGAAGTTCCTACTGATGCCGTTGGGGAGGTATGCTCAGTATGGAGACTGTGGGTGTGTGTGTGAAGTTCTTACTGATGTCGTTGGGGAGGTATGCTCAGTATGGAGATTGTGTGTGTGTGTGTGAAGTTTCTACTGATGCCATTGGGGAGGTATCCTCAGTAGGGAGATTGTGTGTGTGAAGTTCCTACTGATGCCGTTGGGGAGGTATGCTCGGTATGGAAATTGTGTGGTGAAGTTCCTACTGATGTCGTTGGGGAGGTATGCTCAGTATGGAAATTGTGTTGTGAAGTTCCTGCTGATGCAGTTGGGGAGGTATGCTAAGTATAGAAATTGTGTTATGAGATTTCTACTGATGCCGTTGGGGAGGTATGTTCAGTATTGAAATCGGGAATGTGTTGAGAATTGGAATTATGTGATCTAATGTCTTATGTAAAGTACATAAATGTGATATTATGTATACATAGATATGTAATGAGTTAAAATGAGAAATGATTATGAAAAATGAAAGAGTGTAAAAATAAATAATTGAGGCGAAGTGAAACTCTCCGCCTGAGGGCTTACTGAGTAAGGTGAGTGTTCTGATAGGTATCAGATGTGATCATTCCTGGCAGCATAACGTGTTAGGGCAGACGGAAGCTACCTGTATGGGCGGGCAATCTTCCCTATTCTCAGGAATTTCGCGGGTAATTATGTGTGTTGGAAATGAATAAACTTGAGAAATGGTTTTAAAGCTTATAAAAGCTTGTGTTGTATATCTATATGATTATGAGAATGTAAATATCAATGTTCTTTCTCAGATGAAATGTTGTTTTGAAAAAGAAAGCATGTTATAACTGAACTCATATGACCACACATTGTAAATAATTTATTCCTTCTTACTGAGATGTGTTTCATCCAAAATTATATAAATTTTTCAGAGAACAGGGATAGATTGGGTGATAGAGCTCCGTGATCATAGGGAATTGGGACCCTGATATACAGGAAGAGTTTGGATTAGGGAGGTGTGATTCCCTAGAATTGTATTGTTTTTGGATATGAGATAGTATGGTGTATATGCATATGTTGATACTCTGAGTATTGTATTCTGGATGTTATAAATATACCGTCTTCCGCTGTTAGGTTGTATAATGAAATAATTTTTAACCCGGTACCCAATGCGGGTCGGGTTGTATGAATGGTAGTAGGATTGTTGGCGTGGCCGATTTGTTTATGTTGTTTATGACGAATGAATATTTATTTATTATTGTTGGAAAAAAAATTGTACGAAAATTGGGGCGTCACAACATTTGAAAGTATAAATTTCAAACCTTGGGTATGAATTTGGATAGATTTGGATAATTTCAATACAATTTTATATTACATTTTATTCAAATTCAATATAAATCTAAATTTAAAATTGTTCAAACATACAGGAAAAGAATGTATTTGCAAATGACAGTAGAGACTGTGATTTTGACAAGTTTTGAAAAGGAGCTGATAATGTGGATGAATTGGTAGAAGAATGTGAGCTGACGATGCATATGAATTGGTAGAAAAAATATTAGTCACTTTTGCCCAAAAGCTTTGTTACATTGTTCATATAATTGCATTGGACCATGAAACATGGCAAGAAAATAGTGAAAAAGGAAAAAGAAAATTTGAAGACAAGAGGCACCTTTTTTCTTTTTCAAGGTAAATGGTTAATCACTAATTATTATTATTATTATTATTATTATTATTATTATTATGTCTTTTGTTTAGTAAAAAATATAAATGATTCCAAAAGAATCAAATCAAAATGAAATTATTTTCATTAATATTATAATTTATATATATCTCTACTTTTAGTAAGGTGATTCCCCTTTCGTGGTATGGTTTTTAATATTTCCAAAATGTCCCTACAACAACCCATAAAAATTTTAAAAATATCCCTATAACTACTAATGTATATTTTAAAAATATTCTTAAAACAACGTATAAATATTTCAAAAAATATATTTCTATAATATTTTTTATAATATATTTATTTATTATTTTTTAAAAAAGTTATTTTATTATAATTATTACTCAAAGGCGACAGAGCACCCGCTCGTGGCTAGTATTATAGGATGTGAGACTTATTGACTATTGAATCCAATGCTAATTCTAAAATTTTGAGCTGAATAAATTTTAAAATTCTAGCCACAAATTAAAACTTTTGGATGCAATTAAACAAATAAATTGAAATTTCATATAACGACCCACAATGTTATTAATACATTGCGTGCTCACTTTTGAGATTTTAAAGACAAAAACCGTAACTCCTTGCAATATATTTATCAAATTCATTCTTTTCAAAATCTTGAATATATCGAAAATTTGATTAATGTTTGTTGACTTAACTGGAGTTTTCAATCCTATTTTGATGATAACAAAATGAATTATGCTTTAATATATGATGTTAAGTGATGTGTTTTAGGTAAAAGAACTCTCAAGGTTGATAAGTTGAAGCTCAATGTTAATCTAGTGAAAGCACCTCAGAATATTGAAGGCAAGGAATAACAAATGAAGAAGCTTAAGGGCAAGCAAACCCAAAGTCAAAAGTAAACCTCAAAAGGTTGAAGGAGGCTGAAGGATTTAAGAAGACCATAATTAGAAGAACTGTTGTAAGTACTTCAAAACCAAATGTCATTTAGATATGTGAAGCTCTTATAAAATCAAAAGAAACTAAGAAACACTTTGTTTTAAAGAGCTTAAAACATGTTTTTGAAATTAAATTAACAAAGGCCTTAACGGAAGGAAAGTGTTCAAAATAAAAAGTGAGTTTCTGATAAGCAGTGCACCTGACAGATGACTGTCTATCTACGGACAGATGACTGGCAAGTTAAAGGGTTTAATAAAAGTATTCTGGGTTTAAATTTTAATTATGACAGATGACTGCCATGTCATGGCAGATGACTGCCACGTGGAGCAAATTTTAGATCTCAAAGGGAAGTTTCTTATTAAAATTTTGAATTTCAAAATTTAATCAACAATTTAATGTTTTTTCAAAGTTTACCTAATTTGATATGGACAACATCTTTCAAAGTTTTGAATTTCAAAATTTAATCAATAATTTAATGTTTTTTTCAAAGTTTACCTAATTTGATATGGACAACATCTTTCAAAATTTTGAATTTCAAAATTTAGTCAACAATTTTAATGTTTTTTCAAAGTTTACCTAATTTGATGTGAATGTTAATCTTTCAAAATTTTGAAATTCAAAATTAAATGTTTTTTCAAAGTTTACCTAATTTGATGTGGAAGTTGATCTTTTAAATTGCCTATAAATACCTCTTTGAGTAATGAAAAAATAAAATACTTGAAAACACAAGAAAAGAGAGAAATCAGACAAAATTTGAAATTCATCTTGTGCTGAAATTCTTCTGAAGTTCTTCTTTGCTCACATCTTTTGCTGGAGAGGAATTCTACAATTCTTATAGATTGAAAATATCAAAGTTTGGTTCCGGGTTGCAATTCCATTTCTCTTTTAAACGAACCATTGGTGACTTCTAAAAACTTTAGAGCTTCATATATTCTATTTTACTTTGGTTTTTTGAAGTACAATTTACATTTCAATTTGTACAACCTGCTCTAAATTTTGGGAGTATTTTTTGTACGCAGAATTTATATTATATTCTTGTAGATTGTGATGATTCCAGGTTTGCTGGATCGTTAGCTAGGCGAGGGATTATCGCTTAGAGAGGTGCTGCTCTAGCCTTCTGAAGGAGTATATAAAGGTATTGTTCTACCCGGTAAAGGAACAGGTTTAGTGAATCTTTTGGTGGTTTTGCCAAAGGCGAGGACGCAGGCTGTGTTGAAGCCGAACCTCGTAAAATCCTGTGTCTCACTCTCTCTTTCCCTTACTCTTTATTTTCAGCATATTTATATTGCGTGGATGGTTTAAATTTGAAATCATATACACTACGTTTATTTGGAAATCAAACAAACTTAAAGTTAATTTTGATTTGGGTTGCGGAAACCGAAAGGGAGTACGTTGGTTAAACCATACTTTGCGGAAACCATACGGGAGTACGTTACTTGGTTAAAACACCTAAAGAAAATTAACTAAGAGTTTATTTGAATTCTGAATTTTGGGAAGAGTGTGGATGTGTGGTTGTAAATCATATAAAAGAAGCAAATTTATTTTAACAAGCATATCATTCAACTAAAAGGCTTGATTCATATTTATAAGGCATACATAAACAAACAACCATCCTAATTTCTTACTATTGTATATCTTAATTTTGGTTTGGTTGTTTGCCTTCAAATTGTGTTTGGTTAGTTTGGATAGTGTGGTTAATTGAAAGGTTGATTGGTGATTTAGTTGTTTAAGTGCTTGTGTTGTTGATTCTATAAAAGAAACCAAGTTATTGTTTGACAAATTAAACAAACAAGTAAAAGAATTAGATAAACAATAAAAGAAGTTAAGTATTCTTAAAAGGAATTAAAAAGAAAGTTTTTAAATTCCCAATTCACCCCCCTCTTGGGAAGCTATCCTAATTTCAATGTTAAATTCATTGACTTTTTTTTTTTTTGGAATTTTTTACTATTACTAAAGGCTATGAAAAAAGAAAATTTTGGAACTACACAAGTAGAAATTGGGGATTATATTAATTGAGGAATATGTAAGGAAACAAATATTATTTTTTCAACTAATTATTTAGAAATAAACCTTTTTAAATCAATATAAGGTTAAATCACTTTTATTACTTAAATTATAAAAAACAAATGACTAATTATAAAAAACGAGAAGTAATTCAAACTTCTAATAAGAATATCTCAAACTTAGATCACTGAGATGTCTTTTAGGAGACCTGATTGTTCAATTGATGCATTGGATAAATTTAACAACTTAATAGTGAAAAAAATTGATATTGAAATTATTAATTAAAAACCATTATAGTAATTTTTTATCTAAAAAGAATAACATTTCATACATTAAGTACGCCAATCTCTGCTAGCATTTAAAATTTTATAAATAAACATTTATAATCAAAATCCATGAATTTTGGAGAATTGAAGATCCTAAAATAAAGATCGAGGATGAAGAATATATTAGTATTAATTATGGTCATAAAGATTCATAAATAAAGGCCACCAAATCTTATACCTCTAGCAAATTATGTGCTTGCATATATTTACACTCAATCCCGACATGCCCTAATTAAAACCTTCACCTCATTTACTCGCCCAAAACCCTAAAACACTTCGATCCAAAAAAAACAAACTAATAAAACCAAAACATGTTTGGCTTCTTTCTTTTCTAAAAGATTATACATTCATTTTCATATATCATATCAAATCACATCCTATATTCATATATTTATGTTTACATATATTCACAGCCGATCCCCACATACCCTAATTAAAACCTTCACCTCCTCACCAAATCCTAAAACATTTGATCCAAAAAGAACAAAAAGATAAAACCAAAGCATGTTCTTTTGCTTGTTTCTTTCCTGAGAGATCATATACTCAATTTTATACGTCATATCAAATCACATCATATATTCATATACATTCCATATAGCCAAACACACCCTCCCAAAAAACTTCTAGATGGGGTTCTTTTTAATTTCACCACCTACCCTAGGTATGGAGGATGGGCCACAAAGGAATGGCAATTTGGAAAATTCACATAAGAAATAAAAGGGAAGTGAATGAAATTGTAAAAAAATAGGGTGCGATCACAATTACTGCGCGTCGACGCCCTACCTCGTGCTATGATATCTATCTTGCATGCATATAGTTTTTTACAAAAAAAAAAAAAAAAAACACAAATATAGAAGGAATGGACAATAAATAAGAAAATGTATCCAACCGACTTGGCTTAGGGCTTTAAAAAAAATTAGAAAACAAAAAAGAAAAGGTCTTGCCAGTCGTTACGAATGGTACAGTTGGTTGGCGTGTTGCTAGTTAGCGCACGAAGTCCAAGAAACTGATGCAGATGAAAAAAAAAAAGGTGTTAGTTATAAATCGACTTTTCAAAAATCAGTTTGGTGCTAGAAATTGCATGCATATACGTGAAGTTAGTCAATTCTTCCCAAATGAACAATTATGGACAGCTACGCCAAAGCTAGCTAATTCTTCCAGAATTGAACGCCTGTTGCAGAAATCCAATCCAATTTATTATAATGATCAAAACCTAGAAAAGAAAATAAAAGGAAAAAATTGAAACATGGGAGGTTGAGTTGAGTCACGAACCCTATGCCACGGGTCCCGCCAATGACAAAAGTGGTCATACCGTGCAAAGACTAACAATCTGTTTAGTTAACATTTATAAAATTAATATAAATTAAAAACTTAATTAAAAAATGCTCATTGAATATAAAACAAGTAATATTGCAAAAATATAATTAAAATAATAAAATTACAAATTATACATATTAAAAAATTACTATAATAAAAAATAAATTTTATTATAATTATCTTACTTAATTATTCTACTTTCAAGTTTTACTTTACAATATAAAAAATTTATTAGACATAACACTTGAAAAGTAGTAAAGGTATTTTGTAATTGGCTCTATTTATTATTTTTTGAAATTTATGTGTAGTTTTTTTTAATTATATTTAAATTCATATATATAATCATTTAATTTTGATTTTAATTTAAAAGTGTATAAAATAAATAATTTAATCTAGTAAAATAATTTCTAAAAAAAGTAATATTACAGAAACTTCATTTATAAACTTTATAAAGGGATTATAAATTTTGCGTGGTATAATAGAGGGGGAGAGAAATTAAATAACATGTCTCCTGTACGGTGGAATTTTCAAAAGATGATAATGAGTTACCATTTATTGAAAAGGTTTTCACATTTTCAATCTTGAGGAAAAAGGCGATTATGGAATGAGATGCTGAGGTAAGCATACTTTATTATATTCATTTATTCAGTTAATTGAACTTTAATGTTGGTTAACTCCTTGATACCTGAAAGAATGAATGGGAAAATATAAAATAAAGCAAAAGATAAAAAGAAGATGAAACATCCCGATTCTAATAGGGTCTAGGGTGTTATTTTATATTATTATTTTGAATTGGAACGTTGGATTGATTGGGTATTTTGAGAGATGCCTTCAAGGGATTGTTAAATAAGTCCTTCTGGGCATGTTTTGTATATAGAGAGATCATTGTGTGAAGTGTATTGTGTACTTCCATATTTCTTAGTGAAATTCTTGTGCCGATTGCCCCCGTGAATGTAGGCTTCGCCGAACCACATATATTATTGTACTGTTCTCTTTATTTGCTTTCAGAATTCTAGTTGTGTATGAATTGTGTCTTGTGGTGCTTTATTATTTACTGTAAGTTTAATTATTCCGCCGTGCATCCTATCCTCAATTTCCACAACAAAGTGAGATTAGAAAATACGAAGAAATGAAAATTTTATGTATAATTAAAATTTTTCTAGTGTCACTTAAATTTTTTGAACTTTTTTTTTCCTCGTGAGACTGAGATTGAAATAGGAGAGCCTCCTATTTATAGGCGGGGGTGTCTTTGTCAAAGACGGGACAAATGGATGAGGGCCACATGAGGATAGCCAGATGTGCATTATTGACTCCACCGCTCTGTATTTTAACGTGGCCAGTTGCATGCCAATCTGTTCATATATAATAATAAGTGTGTATATATATATATAAATTAAATAGTTTAATAATTAATGGATGGGGTGGTGTGTATGGGTTTTGTTAGGGGTGAGCATAATTCGGGGAAACCCGAATTAACCTACCAATTTCGGTCGGTTCGGTTCGGTCAAGAAATAGGGTCGGTTCGGTTCGGTTACGATTTTACCAATTTTCGGTTAATCAGTTATCGGTTCGGTTAATATGAATTATCAATTCGGTTAACCGAATCGATAATTAATGATTCTAGTGATTCTACTCTTATAGTTTAATACCAAAATATCTTTTTTATTAATAAAATTAATAGATGAGATGCTTAATTAAGCTCGAATTAGTAAAAAAGTTATAGTTATATTCTGCTTTTAATAATTAATTTCAAATTATTTCGATTAAATTCAGTTAACCGAATTACCCGAAAAGGTAATTCGGTTGGGTTCGGTTCCGTGAGCTTCCTTTGTTCGGTCGGTTCGGTTATCAGAAATCATTAACCGAAAATTTCGATTAATTCGGTTAATTAACTGAATTTGACCGAATCGACCGTTTGCTCACTCCTAAGTTTTGCTACTATTATTATTATTATTATTATTATATAGTTATATGGGAAGGGAGTGTCGGCACCCTTCCTCATTCTTATTAATATATATATATATATATATATATATATATATATATATATATAGTTTACTTACAATGGTGTGTGAAAGAGTGAGAATGGACTTTCAATAAAAATATCATTATATTTTTGGGGTCGACCTATGTCCCACATGGATTCTTGGCATGGGATACGTTGGAAAAGAAAACTTCCAAATTGAGGAAGGAAACAAGATAGGAGAATGAGAACCAAGTCAAAAGAGTGGGAAAATTTCTACATGACTTCAATACAATTTTTAGGACCCACTACCAAAAAATTGAAACCTAGCTAGGTTTTGGACATAATTGAGAGCGCAAAACAATAATGAAAGGACACGCAGAAGCAAACACTTGATTTCAAAAAATATCATAATGTAAAAACTTGCCAAACACATATTTGTATAAATTTCAATAATATTATGTGTCACATCTTATCTAAATTTAATATAAATATAAATTTAAAAATTGGCCAAACATAGAGTAAGAGAATGTATTTGCAAAAAAAGACAGTGGAGACTATGATTCTGACAAACTTTGAAAAGGAGTGACAATGCAATATGAATCGGTAGAAGAAATATTAGCGATTTTTGCCCAAAAGCTTTGTTGCATTGTTTATATAATTGCATTGGGCCTTGAAATATGGCAAGAAAATAGAGGAAAAAGAGAAAAAAAAAATTGAAGAAAATAGAAGAGACGCCTTCTTTTTTTTTAGAGGTAAAAGAGAACTTTTTTAATATATATTCATACATGCTTAAGTTGCTTTAGGTATCAAAATACTTTTTAATTTTAAAAATAAAATCGATGACATATAATAAAATGTCAGGTAAGAAAGTTAAAAGAAAAATGTGAGATGACAATGCATATGAATCGGTAGAATAAGTATTTATCACTTTTGCCCAAAAGCTTTGTGGCATTGTTTACATAATTGCATTGGACCATGAAACATGGCAAGAAAAATAGTGAAAAAAAAAAAAAAAGAAGAAAAATGGAAGACAAGAGACATCTTTTTTTCTTTTTCGAGGTAAAAGAGAACTTTTTTAGTATATATATTCTAAAAATACTTTTTTTAGTTAACAAAAATGAGAAGCATATTCAACATCTTCGATAATTAATTAACCATAAAATTTCCAAAAAAAGTCTCTGTAAATGCTCAATATTTTGAAAATATTTTTAAAATGGCTCTAATCACCCATAACTTTCCTAAAATAATAATTTTTATAATAGATTTATTTATTTTTTAAAAAAATTTATTTTATTATAATTATCACTCAAAATCTACAAAACACGCACATCACACGTGCCCGCGGCTAATATTAGAATAAGAGAAACTTTTTGACTATTGAATCCAATGCTAATTATAAAGACAAAAACCATAACATCTTGTAATATATTTATCAAATTCATTTTTTAAATTCTTATATATATATATATATATATATATATATATATGTCCAAAATTTGATTAATGTTAAATTCATTAACTTGTTTTTTTTTTTTGGAATTTTTTGCTATTACTAAAGGCTATACCATATGGAAAAGAAAATTTTTGAACTAGGCAAGTAGAAATTGGGTATTAAATTAATTGATGAATATGTAAGGAAGCAAATATTATTTTTTCAACTAATTATTTAGAAATAAACCTTTTTGAATTAATAAAAGGTTAAATCACTTTCATTACTTAAATTATAAAAATTAAATGACTGATTATTCAATTAATTTTTTTTGGGTCATTGGACAACAAGAGGTAACTCATCTCTCATCCCATATCTCTTTCCACCCCTTGCAAAGTTTAAATTCGAAACCTCTAATAAGAATGTCTCAAACTTAAATCACTGAGATGTCTCTTAGAAGAACTAATTATTCAACTGATGCATTGCCTAAATTTGACAGTAAAAAAATTGACATTAAAATTATTAATTAAAAACCATTATAAATAATTTTTTTATCTAAAAAGAATAACATTTCATACATTAAGTACATTATAATCAAAATCCATGTATTTTGGAGAATTGAAGATCTTAAAGAAGAAGAAGAAGAAGAATATGTTAGCATTAATTATGATCATAAGGACCATAAATAAAGGCCATCAAATCTTGTATCTCTAGCAAATTATATGCTTACATATATTTACACTCAATCCTCACATGCCCTAATTGAAACCTTCACCTAATTTACTCACCAAAACCCTAAAACACTTTGACCAAAAAGAACAAAAAGATAAAAATTAACCAAAATATGTTTCTCTTCTTTCTTTCCAAAAAGATTATATATTCAATTTCATATATCATATCAAATCATATCATATATTCATATATTTATGCTTACACTCAATCCCCACATACCCAAATTAAAACCTTTACCTCATTTACTCACCAAACCCTAAACACTTTGACCCAAAAAGAACAAAAAGATAAAACTTCTTTGCTTCTTTCTTTATTGAGAGATCATATTATATATCATATCAAATCACATCATATATTCATATATAACCAAACACACCTTCCCAAAAAACTTCAAGACGGGGTTCTCTATTAATTTCACCACCTACCATGAGGTATGGAGGATGGGCCAATAAGCAAGGGCAATTTGGAGAATTTACATAAGAAATAAAAGGGAAGTAAATGAAATTGTAATAAAGTAGGGTGTGATCACAATTACTGCGCAACACTCTATCCCATGCTATGAACAAAAATAAAAAATATAAATATAAAGGGAATGAACAAAAAATACGGAAATATATCCAACTGACTTTTTAAAATTCGGTTTGGGCTTTAAAAAAAAAAGTGCAAAGCAAAAAAAAAAAAAAGGTCTTTCCAATATGTGTGGATGGTACGACTAACTGGCGCATTGCCAGTCAGTGCACGAAGTTCAAGAAACTAAAGTAGATGAAAACGAAAAAAGAAAAAGGGAGTCAGGCACAAATCAACTTTTCAAAAGTCAGTTTGGTGTTATAAACTACACATTGAAAAAAAAAAATGTGCACAAACTGACTTTCCACAAGTCGATTTGGTTCTAGAATTTGCATGCATATACGTAACACTAGCCAATTTTTTCAGTATGGAAAAGTATGGACAGCTGCTCCAAAGCTAGCCAATCCTTACAGAATTGCACATGTGCTGGTGAAATCCAATCCAATTTATGATGATGATCAAACCCTAGAAAAGAAAAGAAAAAAATTGAAATAGGGGAGGTTGAGTTGAGTCATGAACCCTATGGTCATCCCCTACAAAGACCAACAATCTGTTTGGTTAACATTTATAAAATTAATATAAATTAAAAGCTTAATTAAAAAATGCTCATTGTCATCTAAGGCAAATAATAGTACAAAAATATAATTAAAATAATAAAATTACAAATTATACACCTTAAAAAAATTACTATAATAAAAATAAATTTTATTATAATTATTTTACTTAATTATTCTACTTTCAAGTTTTACTTTACAATATAAAAAATTTATTGGACATAACAATTGAAAAGTAGTACAGGTATTTTGTAATTGGCTCTCTTTATTATTTTTTAAAATTTATGTATATATTTTTTCTTTTAATTATATTTAAATTCATATATATAATCATTTAATTTTGATTTTAATTTAGTAGTGTGTAAAATAAATAATTTAATCTACTAAAATTATTTCTGAAAATAGTAATATTATAGAAACTACATTCATAAACTTTACAAAGGGCTTATAATTTTTGTGTGCTATAATATCTTCAAACTTTTCAATAAGAGAGAGAGAGAGAGAGAGAGAGAGAGAGATTAAATATTTTCAATCTTGAGGAAAAAGGTGATTTTGTTGGGAGACTTATAAGATTATGAAATGAGATGCTGAGGTAAGCATACTTTATTATATTCATTTATTAAGTCTAATTGAACTTTAATGTTGGTTAACTCCCTGAAAGAATGAATGGGAAGCTATAAAATAAAGCAAAAGATAAAAAGAAGACCTATGCCCCATATGGAATATTGGCATGGGACAGATTGGAAAAGAAAATTTTCAAATTGAGGAAAGAAACAATGTTGGAAATATAGGAGAATGAGAATCAAGTCAAACGACTGATTATTGAGATCACAAAATGATAATCAAAGGGACTCATAGGACTGATTATTCAATTAATTTTTTTGGGTCATTCGACGACGAGAGGTAACTCATCTCTCATCCCATCTCTTTCCACCCCTTGCTAGATTTAAATTTGAAACCTCTATTAAGAATGTCTCGAACTTAAATCACTGAGATGTCTCTTGGGAGACCTAATTATTCAACTAATGCATTCCCTATATTTGACAATAAAAAATTTTGATATTAAAATTATTAATTAAAAACCATTATAAATAATTTTTTATCTAAAAAGAATAACATTTCATACATTAAGTACACCAATCTTTACTAGCATTTAAAATTTTTATAAATAAACATTTATAATCAAAATCCTGTTGTAAATGAAATAAAGAGAGAATTATAAAAAAATATTAAAATAAAGAAATTTGGATTTATAGAAATTCAGCAGTCTAATTCTTGAGGAACTAGATATTGCTAATCATCTTTTTTCTTTTTATTTCGGCTATAAAATATGTCTTTATATAGGTAAAGATTATATTGACATCCCAAACGTCAATTCCATAATGAACCATTATGTGGGCATACCAAAAGTTATAACTTATTCGCAAGATAGTCATCCACGTGTATAATATGCACATTTTACAACACTTCCCCTTGGATGACTATATACTATGAATATGCCTCGTTAAAACTTTCGTTAAAGAAAACCCTATGTGACGAAACCTTAACGAAGGAAAAAGGGTGCAGTATTCATACTTCCCCTAAAAAATACAATCAATTAGAAAATGTCCTTAAGTTGCTGCATTCCAATGTTATATACATATTTTTTGAAAATTGAAGTTGGCAATGCTTTTGTGAATAGATCTGCTAAGTTGTCACTTGAACTAATTTTACAAATGTCAACATCTCCTTTATTCAGAAGTTCATGAGTGTAAAAGAACTTTGGTGAAATATGTTTAGTTCTATCATCTTTTATGTACCCACCTTTGATTTGTGCAATACATGCTGCATTGTCCTCGTATAATATTATTGGCTTGTCATTCTCCAGTATTAATCCACTTGTCCCTTTAATGTGTTGGATTATAGTTCTTAACCATACACATTCATCACTTGATTCATAAACTGCCAATATTTCTGAATGATTTGAAGAGATAGCAGTGATCGTTTGCTTTACAGATCGTCATGAGATAGTAGTATTACCACATGTAAAAATATAGCCTATTTGTGATCAAACTTTATGAGGATTAGAAAGATATTCAGCATTAGCATATCCTTTGAACACAAACATTACTCCCTTTGGGTAAAACATACCTATATATATCAGATGTGCCGCAGAGATAACGAAGAACATGTTTTTACTTCATGTCAATATCTCTGAGTTGGTGTAGAACTAACCTTGCCAGCAAATTAATCACAAAAACTATATCTGGTTTAGTGCAATTTGCAAGATATAAGAGTGCTCCAATTGCACTAAGATAGGATACTTCAAGACCAAGGATTTCTTCATCATTTTCTTGGGGACGAAAAAGATCCTTTTTCACATCAAGTGAACGAACAACCATCGAGAAGCTTAATGGATAAGATTTATCAATATAAAATTATTTTAAAAATTTTTTTACATAAGATGATTGATGAATAAGAATTCCACTTGTTAAATGTTCAACTTGAAAATCAAAACAAAATTTTGTCTTCCCAAGATCCTTCATTTCAAATTATTCTTTCATTAAGTAGTCAACAATCATTGAGATCTCTTCTACAGTTCCTACTATGTTTATGTCATCAACATAAACTGCGACTATAGCATAGCAAATCCAGAATTTATCTTCTTGATAAAAACACAAGGATAGATAAGATTATTTTCATATCCAATTTTCAACAAATATTCACTTAGACTATTGTATTACATTCATCCAAATTGCTTCAGGCCTGATGCCCTTACTTCATCCTCATGCAGGCTATCAGTTGAGACCACCCTACACTTCTATCTAGAACAGTGTGGGCGCACATAGTCTAATAATCAATCACTAACAACGGTACAGTGCTCACAAAACAACTGGTCCCTAGGGTTCCTAAAGCATATCATGTAATTTAAGTAATTAAAAAATGTAGTTTAAATTATTTCATTTCAAACTGCCATTAAATAAAAACCCGGCCCCCGACCAACAAATAAACCTAGCTCATAGCCGTCAAATAAAATATGGCCCCCGGCCATCATATAATCCGGCTCACAATCATCATATCAAATCCCTGTATTATTCACAAGTAATTCTAGTATGTTTCATTAACAGTTCCAGTATACTTCACAATCATTCCCAAATTCAATTACATGATAAACCATATAAATTTATTCACCTGCCACACAATTCCCATATTTGAACATAGCCCCGATAAACAATTAAGAAACATAGTATTTTAAATCCATATGATAAAACAAGCTTTCCACCATTCGTATTATTCAAAATATCGTACCATATATCCTATATTTGCAAAAATACATTTTGAACGATTGGTTTTCAAAATAATCGTGGAAATCAAGTATACATATATATAAAGCAATTTAATTGGTTCAACTTTAATAAAAACCTGACTTAACTTAACCCCCTTACCTGCTTATTGAGAGAGTTCCTACAACGCTCCTATGGCCCACCCTACGGTAATACGGGCCCAACACCCTGAAAACATATTTTCCTAGTTTAATCAACTCAAAACCCAGATTAGCAACTATTAAACATCCCTAGGCCCATACACCCCATATAACTAATTACATGCCAAACAGATTACCCATATCTACCTGTACCTCAACTTTGGGGTGATGCTTGGAAAGACTCCATTCAAAAATCTACTCCACTAAACTTGTAGAGAAACTCCCCTAGATCCTCGTGGTAACTTCCGATCGTCGATTTGGGAAATGAACGGCAAGATATCATAGAGAGAGAGAGAGAGAGAGAGAGAGAGAGAGAGTGAGGGGCGCCAGTTTAAAGAAAGAGAGAGAGAGATATTTTGATTTCTTAATCAAGAAGTAATTCCAAAGCTATTTATAGGTCGTTGACCCAGTCACATTCGTCGACGAAATGGAGCCTTTGTCGACGAGTTGCAAAAGGATGTTCGTCGATGAAAGGAAGGGTTCGTCAACGAACCTAAAGCCTAAAATTTCCTGTCATTTGGGATCTTTTCATCGACGATGCCTGAACTTCGTCAACGAACAGCAGAAGGGCATTCGTCGACGAAAACAGGAGATTCATCGACGAACCCCACTACTTTGCCCTTTTAAAACTTTCCCTTTTTCCTTTCTTATTTATTTCTTTTATTTTCTGGGTTTGCGTTTCTACATACTTGATTTCAAAAAATATCATAATGATGTGTATGAGAGCATGAATTTTGAACCTTGGATATGGATTTTGGTAGATTTGGATAAATTTCAATACAATTTTATATTACATCTTATTCAAATTCAATATAAATTTAAATTCAAAGGTTGTCACGCCCCGAACCCGATGGGGTCTGAGGTGCGACTTTCGATAAACATTATATAAATGACGCAATAAATATAAAGCAGTGGAAGTAATTGAAACCTCAAATAGTTTATACCAGAGTACTAAACAACTTTACATACATGGTTATCTCCAATATTTACATTATGAAAAATATAGAAACATCCTTAACTAGTACCATACAAATATTTATTCTAAACTGCATTCTCTAATCCCGCCCAGATGCTTGCTATGTATGATTCCCAGTACATCCTGCATAGCTATCTGTAATGTGGAATAATAATTGGGATGAGATGACGCTCAGTAAGTGAAAAATATTATTATCAATGAGTAGCTAATATGAGCTTTTCAGTATCAAAAATCATTTAATAATTAATATTGTAACTGTTAAAAACCACATTTGAATAACTGTAAATCATTTATATTTTATTTTCATCCAAATAACCGAATGCATATATATATATATATATACTTCTTTTTTATATTTTTCCTTCACATCATCATTTAACCCTACTAAACGGGGTCATATCCACATATATAAATGTGTGTATACTTTCCTTTACTATAAATCATCTTGTATGCCCTTTAAATATGACATGTATAAATATAAATATAAATGTGTGTGTGTGTGTGTGAGTGTGTGTGCATGTTTTTCTTTCAAATCATCATTTAAGCCTATTAAATAGCTTTATTCACATAAATATATAAATATATATATATATATATATATATATAAACTCTTTTTGGCTTATAGTTGAATGTCATGTTTACCCCCATGATTGGGTTGTGCGGTCCAAAAATTGGACTTAACTGGTTGACCGACCAAACTAAATCAAACATCATCATTAAGTGTGATTTGTTCTATTAAGTCTTGGTCTGATCCAGGTGTGCACTCAGGAGAAATTCACTGTCATATAAAACTACTCTATAATCAATGTGAGTGCACTCATGATCGTCTGTAACATCATTTGTAAGCATCGTAATCGTCGAGTCATTAGGGTTCTTAAAACATACAATTATAATTTATATAATAAAATAGTATCATAAAAAACCCATCATTTCTCAATATAAAACATATAATAAAATTCCATCATTATTCATTATAAAACAAGTAATATAACATCATAAAAATCTCATCCTTACTCATTTATTTAATACGTATTAAAATAAACTCATACCACACAATCTACGTGCTAATTATTTATTGTTAATTAAATATTTTAATGTTGTAATTTACTTGAGTGAACTAAAATACTTCATTTAAAAAAATAAACTCAATTATATAAAAAGTTGACATTAATAAATCCACGTATTTTTATTTTAACTTAGGCATATTTACTAAAAACGGATATAATTCAATTCTCGTACTTTTAATTTAAATCAGGTATATTTAATAAAAAATGATATAATCCAATCCCCGTATTTTAATTTAAATAAGGTATATTTCAATAAAAACATATATAATCAAATCCCTGTACTTTAATTTAAATCAAGTATTTTTAAATAAAGATGGATATATGACGACCCCAAAAATATATTATGAGTAGAAGTTTGAATGTATAAAATATGTAGACATATACGAAGATGTTTCTTTATTAGGATCATTGATTCTATGTTTGATGTTTAAGAAAGATCTCGTCTAAGCGAGTGTTAAGAGACCATTGCGGTTCAGTCGCTCCCTAGAGGACGGCTGGTTAAAATGGAATTTCATAAGATAAATAGAGTAGACACAGTTAGTATGCATATATAAGTACATATAAATAAAATAATGATTTTATCCGTCCGTACGTTGCAGTACTGAGCATCGTAATCGTCGAGTCATCAGGGTTCTTAAAACATATCATTATAATTTATATAATAAAATAGTATCATAAAAAACCCATCATTTCTCAATATAAAACATATAATAAAATTCCATCATTATTCATTATAAAACAAGTAATATAACATCATAAAAATCTCATCCTTGCTCATTTATTTGATACGTACTAAAATAAACTCATACCACATGATTTGCGTGCTAATTATTTATTGTTAATAAAATATTATAACGCTGTAATTTACTTGAGTGAACTAAAATACTTCATTTAAAAAAATAAACTCAATTATATAAAAAGCTTATATAAATAAATCCACGTATTTTTATTTTAACTTAGGTATATTTAATAAAAACGGATATAATCCAATCCTCATACTTTTAATTTAAATCAAGTATATTTAATAAAAAATGATATAATTCAATCCCCGTATTTTAATTTAAATAAGGTATATTTCAATAAAAATGGATATAATCAAATCCTCGTACTTTAATTTAAATCAAGTATTTTTAAATAAAAATGGATATGTGACAACCCCAAAAATATATTATGAGTAGAAGCCTGAATGTATAAAATATGTAGACATATACAAAAGTGTTTCTTTGTTAGGATCCTTGATTTTATGTTTGATGTTTAAGAAAGACCTCGTCTAAGAGAGTGTTCAGGAACCATTGCGGTTCAGTCGCTCCCTAGAGGACGATCGGTCAAAATGGAATTTCATAAGATAAATAGAGTAGACACAGTTAGTATGCATATTTAAGTACATATAAATAAAATAATGATTTTATCCGTCCGTACGTTGCACACAAAAACTTATATTCTAAATATATAATAATAATTTAAAATAATATTGCATTCACTCATCTGCATATATATATATATATATATATATATATATTCCATTTATTATATTATTTTTATTATATGTATAATAATAATAATAATAAAAATAAATGGAGCCCATCCCATCATTTGCTTACCTGTAGCCCATCACCCGCATGCTTGCATGATTAGTTACATGAAATAATATACATATATATATATATATATATGTATGTATGTATGTATTGGAAAGAGAGAAGCTAACAGCCCCATCCCCATTATCTTCTCTCCATGCCCCTCCCATCCATCAAACACAATAATACTAATCTGATAGTGATATGCACTATCGTTATATAAATAATTATAAGAAGGAAGCATCACTGACACTTCATTTAGTTGCCTGCTTTTATAATAATAAAATAAAAATCATAAAGGAAGCATATGGCTGCCGACACTCAATCTTGCAAAATAATAACGATAATTGCAGCCGCCCCTCACCAAAAAAATCAATTTCAAATTAGTCCCTCCCCACTACTTATAAATAGAAAAGTTTTCTTTATTGAAATCTCATAGCTTTAAAAAAATATTATCTAGGTGTAGTTAAATCTACCTAAATCGTAGGTTCTAATGAAGCATTTGTTCAAAAATTACGTATTTCCTTTTGATACCTTTTTTTCTTTTATTACATAGAAACTCCTGCCACCAACAAGCCCTTCGGACCCCTTGGTGCAGCACCAAACCTATGGATCAGCGTTCTCCCGTTAGGTCTCGCTGATCAGGTAAAGTCCGGAATGCAGACACGGCTTCCGTGCATCAGTTGGACGTTTGGCCAACCCGATCCCCGAGACACATCTTCATTATCATCCACGGCCCTCGCTAGCTCATAGATAACTCTCACCATCTACGGTCCTTGCTGGCTCACAGAGTGAATTCTCACCATTCACGGTCCCCGCTGGCTTACAGAGTAAATTCTCACCATCTACAGGTACCGTTACCTCCGTGAGTGTATCTACTTGGAATTGAACCTTCGATGCTCCTTTTTACGTGCTGATGTCTTTCCACCACGCCATGCCTGTGGGGGCTTTTGATACCCATTCTTTCTTGGATGCCAAGGTGTTTTTCTTCACTATCCATTTCAACTTCCTTTCTTTGCCTCTATCCCCTCTAAAAGTGCAAAAATAACTTATGTGACCATTTCTTTTACAATATAAACAAATTTTGTTTTCGTGTGAGAATCTTGACTTATTTGCATTATTTTTGCTTGTTGACACATAATCATGTGGTTTAGAATTCTTTTTGCAAAAACCATTTTTCTTAACTCCTAAAATTTTTTTGGAGTTTTCTTTTCCTTTAATAGCTTTGCCATGATCTTCCTTTTTCTTTTTCAAGAGAGTGTTTTCTTTCAAAATATTCTAATTTTATTTTTTAAATTTCCTACTTGCTTTTGAAAAATTTATGGTCTTTTTGAGCTTTTTCAATAAGCTCCTCATTTTCCTTTTTAAGGGAAATATTTCCCTCTTTCAAGGTGGAACAAAGACAAGGTTCCTTGCCTTTGCATTTTAAAAATTTATCTTCGAAGCTTTTTATTTCTACTTTTAAAGTTTTATGCTCTTCATTTTCCCTTTTAAGGGATTCATTTTCTTCTTTCAAAGAAAATTCCCTTTGTTTTGACAAAGCAAGTTATTTCTCAATATTTTTGTTCTTTCTTTTTACTAAAAGTAATTCATCAAACATTTTTGTACAATTATTTACTATTTCATCATATGAAAAAGTATAATCCTCCTCATTCGAACTTACTTCATCTTCTTGTTTGTTAGCCATGAAGCATGAATGTGCTTCTTTCTCATTTTTGCTTATTTATTCTTTCCTAAAGTGTTGTTTTTCTACAAAGAATTTCCTAAAGTCTCTTATGAGTGATTCCATATCATCCTCACTATCCTCATCATCTTCTAGCATTTCTTTGAATTTTGGACTAAATGATTTAAAAGCAATACATTTATTCTTCCTACGCTTCTTAGGATTTGAAGTCAAGTTTTTCTTAATTTCATAAGTCATAAGTGACCCAATCAACTCATTAAGTGTGACTTGTGTTAGATCCTTTGCTTCTTCAATGGTGGTTGATTTAGCATGCAATGACTCGGGTAAAGATTGTAGAATGTTTGAACATAATCCTCCATAGAATAAGTTCTACCGAGTGCTTGTAATTCATGTAGGATGTGTGTGAACCGAGTGAACATGGATATGATAGATTCTCCCTCATCCATTTTAAACATTTCATATTCATTTACTAGCATATAAATTTTGGACTTCTTAACTTGAGATGTCCCTTCATAAGTGATTTCAAGCTTATCCCAAATTTCTTTACTGGTATCACAACCACAAACATGATTGTATTCATTGTCACTCAAAGCACAATAACGAAAATTTTTGGTTTGAAAGTTAGGTTCAAATAACCTTATTTCGGTGTCCGACAACTCCTTAAGTTGTTTTGGTTCACCTTTAGCATATTGAATTCATAATCTCCTTTGGTGATGACCCACCACATTTTGAGATTATGTGCTTGGATGAAAATTGTCATTCGATTTTTCCAAGTCGGGTAGTTGGATTCGTTGAACAAAGGTGGCTTGGTCACGGATTGTCCTTGCGAAGAGGTGCCCACCAAATACTCCATTTGATCTTTTATGCTTTGGGTTTTACTTCAAAAATGCAAGCGCCTCGCTCTAATACCACCTGTTAACCGTCCTTCCCGGAAGTGTATAGTCCAAGAGGGGGAATGAATGGACCCTTTTCGCATATTTGGGATTTTTCTACAAAATAAAACTCTTGGCAAGATAACAAGCAATTATATCACAATATATGTTGGTTGTCCCAGACCAAGAGTATATAGTCTAGAGGGGGGTGAATAGACTCTTTTCGCGGAATACATATTTTTCTACAAAATAAAAACTCTTGGCAAGATACAAGAAATTATATCGCAATATGAATATAAATCTTGCACAAGATATAAAATAAAGAGTGTAAGGGAGAGAAAGAACAACACCGATATTTTTACGTGATTCGGCACCAAGCCTACGTCCACGCCTTAGAACCAAGCCAAGAATTCCACAATCCACTATAATCGCTCCTTCCGCAGCATAGCAAGCCTTACAAACTTGGGAACAAATCCTTACCACTCACAAAGAGCCTTTACCAATTCGGTTCACAAAGAACCTTACAACATGGTTCACAAAGAACCTTTCACACGAAGATGGAAGATTACAAAGAATGCTCCTTACAATGAGTAAATATGATTTACAACTTAAACTTCACACTATTCTCTCAAGAATTGAATCAAACACAATAAGTGAGTAAGAGAGAACGAGCACATGTAATGAAGAACTAATATGCAATGTGCTAGGTTTTGTATAAAATGATGTTTTTTACTAATAGTGATCAAAGACCTTCAAAACCATGTTAATAAAAGTCTAATAGCTTGAATTTATAGACCAAGAGCCTTAGAAGCTGTTAACTAGCCGTTAGGGGGAAGAAAAGATATTTTATTTGGCAAACTAGCCATTTTCAGCCCGTTAGCGTTATTCTGCCCGTTGGACTCGTCGACGAAACCCCTGTGTTCGTCGATGAGGTCCATGAATTAGAAAATGTTATCAAAATAAAAGTTGTGGAATTTTGTCTTAGCTTTTTAGAGACACCAAGATCGTCCCATTTGGACTTTTTTAGAAAAAGTTATACCCAAAATACCGCAAGGTATTTAGGACTCAAGGCTGCACTACGGTAGTGACGAGTGCTTTGTTTTTCCTTGTCAAAAAGTATTTTAATGACTCAAAACATTATTGAACAAAAGTATATGAAATATATTAATTCTAATGAAGATTAAAACTTATCCAAATGAGTTTCTTTTTGAATATAAGATATCTTAATTAATAAAACACGTTTGAAAACCCATTTTGATATCTTATATGCTTAGTATGTCCTTTTATAAATATACTTGACTTTCTTTGAACCTTTAGGATATAAAACTTGTTTTAACACAATCAGGACTAAGTATAAAAATGTTCTTAAAACTAGGATGTTAAAAACTTGTCCCTTTGAAAACATATTTGAGTTATAGGATTCATTTGACAAACTCTTGTTTAAGCTTAGAAAACTATGAATTGTGAGTTTGTTACTTTTGTACAGATCTTATATGCTCATGTGTCCTAGTATGCTTATGCAATGGCTCAACTCTTACTTAGAAATCATGCAAGACACACACTGCAAGAGTTACAATACGCACTCACTCGCACAACTTTTATTACAATTAATTTACACACAATAAAAACTTCAAGATGTGCTTTGGTGCTTCCGAGTCAGCGTCCTTCCGATCTTTCCTATTTGATGTCTACTCGGTCCGATCTTTGCTTCTAATTTGGTACTTCCATGTATCCGACACTTTGTACCTGTACTAAATAAGATCTACAAAGATAGGAAAACACTAGGAACAACATATAGGTTAATATCATCAAAACACATTAAATAATGATGGTGTAGCCAATAAGGCAAACATTCTCCCCCTTTTTAGCGGAGGAATACCATGGTTACATATACAACTATCTCGGGAGTTAACAATACACACACTCCCAGCGACTAACTACCTATCCAAACCCATAGTAGGATCATATACAAGTGCTCAAAACAACTGTGGATACTTCCAGCGTATTTACATTTTCAGTTCCCAAGAAGCTTCCTCAACCTCGTGGTTTCGCCACAATAACTTCACTAACGGTATCTCTTTGGTACGAAGCTTCTAAACTTTACAATCCAGAACCTGAATAGGTATCTCCT
Source organism: Malania oleifera (assembly GCF_029873635.1). Classification (NCBI taxonomy): domain Eukaryota; kingdom Viridiplantae; phylum Streptophyta; class Magnoliopsida; order Santalales; family Ximeniaceae; genus Malania; species Malania oleifera. Next base: position 4,090,090 of record NC_080425.1, on the reverse strand, counting down.
CATATGCTAAAGTATCCCCAATTTCCAACTCATCCTAACTAATAACATGTGAAGGATCCAACACGTACCTCCTCAAAATGGATACGTGAAACACATCATGGACCCTCGAAAGTGCTGGAGGTAATGCAATCCTCTAGGCTACCGGACCCACTCACTCAAGTACCTCGAATGGTCCAATATACCTCGGGCTTAGCTTGCCCTTCCTCCCAAATCTCATCACCCCTTTCATCAGAGCAATACGCAAAAATACCTTACCTCCCACTTCGAACTCTAACTCACGGCGGCGAACATCTGCGTAACTCTTCTGCCGACTCTGAGCTGTTCTAATCCTTTCCCGAATCAAACCCACCTTCTCAGACGCCTGCTGCACGAGTTTAGGTCTTAACACCTGACATTCACCAATCTCATCCCAACACAAAGGAGATCGACACCTCCGACCATACAATGCCTCGAACGGTACCATCCCGATACTAGACTAGAAGTTGTTATTATAAGCGAACTCTGCAAGTGGCATAAACTGCATCCAACTACCACCAAAGTCTAACACATACGCTCGCAACATATCTTCCAATATCTGTATCGTCCTCTCCGACTGTCCATCAATTTGGGGGTGGAATGCTGTACTGAAAGCAAGCTTCGTCCCAATGCCTCCTGCAAGCTCATCTAGAATCGAGAAGTAAACCTCGGATCTCGATCTGATACTATGGACACCGGTACTCCGTGCATTCTTACAATCTCATGCACATACAAGTTTGCTAACCTACTCAAAGGATAGCCAACTTTCATCGGTTTGAAATGAGCAGATTTTGTCAATCTATTCACGATCACCCAAATAGCATTCTACCTGTGAAGTACTAGCGGCAATCCAGTCACAAAATCCATGGAAATATGCTTCCATTTCCACACCGGAATAGGCAAAGGATGCAATGGTCCTGCTGGCCTCTGATGTCCAGCTTTCACTTACTGACACGTCAGACACAGCTCCACGAACTGAGCAATCTACCTCTTCATACCAGACCACCAGAAGGTCTCGCACAGGTCCGGATACATCTTTGTACTACCAGGATGTACTGTATTCGTAGAACGATGTGCCTCCTCTAGAATCGTCCTTCTGATCTCATCATCATTCGGAACACATAGTCTGGTCCCAAACCTCAACACACCTCCTTCAGAGATGTTAAACTCTATAGCCAGTACCTGCTGTACCTTTTCCATAACCTCTGCTAACTCAGCATCACTAGCCTGCGCAGCTTTTATACGCTCAAATAAGGTCGGTTGAACCATCAAACCAGTAAGATAAGTCTGATGATCACCAACCATCAACTCTATACCTGAGCTCTCCAAATCCTGTCTGATGTGACACTGAGTTACAACCACAGATACAACCGTAGGCCCTGACTTCCGACTCAACGCATCAGCCACCACATTAGCCTTCCCCAAGTGATAACTGATCATGCAATCGTAGTCTTTAATCAATTAAAGCCACCGCCTCTGCCTCATATTCAACTCCTTCTGTGTGAAGAAATACTTGAGGCTCTTATGGTCAGTGAAGATCTCACTCCGCACGCCATACAAATAGTGTTTCCAGATCTTCAGTACATACACAACAACAGCCAACTCCAAATCGTGCATAGGGTAATTCTTCTCATACTCTTTCAATTGCCGAGAAGCATAAGCTACTACCTTACCTTGCTACATAAGCACACATCCCAAGCCTTTCAGAGACGCATCACTATAAATCACAAACCCACCATCCCCCGAAGGAATGGTCAACAATGGAGCAGTAACCAACCGGTGCTTCAACTCCTGAAAGCACTGCTCGCAATCACTAGTTCACTCAAACTATACTCCCTTCTTGGTCAATTGTGTCAGAGGCCCAGACAGTTTAGAGAAACCCTCTACGAACCGACGATAGTAACCCGCCAGTCCCAGAAAACTCTGAACCTCCTACACATTCTTCGGTCTTGCCCAGTCGACTATAGCTTCAACATTGCTAGGATCAACTGATATACCATCACCAGTTACCACATGGCCTAAGAATGCAATCTGACTCAACCAGAATTCACACTTCATCAGCTTAGCATACAACTTCTTCTCCCACAAAATCTGTAACACCAACCTCAAATGTTCCACATACTCTTCTGTACTCCTCGAGTACACCAAAATGTCGTCAATGAATATCACTACAAATCGATCCAGGTACGCATGAAAAACCCTGTTCATCAGACCCATGAACACCGCAGGAGCATTTGTCAACGCAAATGGCATGACCAAGAACTCGTAGTGGCCATATCTGGTTCGGAAATCTGTCTTCGCTACATCCTCCACTCTAACCCTCACCTGATGATATCCTGACTGCAATTTGATCTTCGAAAAGACCCGTGTCCCCTGCAACTGGTCAAATAGATCATCTATATGCGGTAAAGGATAACGATTCTTCACAGTTATCTTATTAATGTCACGATAATCAATGCACATTCGCATCGACCCGTCCTTCTTCTTCACAAACAATACTAGAGAACCCCAAGGTGAAACACTAGGTCGAATAAATCCCTTGTCCAATAATTCCTGTAACTGCTCCTTCAACTCCCGAAGTTCTGCTGGAGCCATCCGGTAAGGAGCTTTAGAGATCGGTGCCTTACCAGGCAGCAACTCTATCGTAAACTCCATCTTACGATCCAGAGGTAAACCGGGTAAATCATCTGGAAACACATCCGGAAATTCGCTGACTACCCGAATATCCTCGAGTCTCAACTCATCCCGCGGCGGTTCCTTCATACAAGCTAGGTACCCCTGACATCCGTCCAAGAGTAGCCTCCTTGCCTGTAATGCCGACAGAATCTGTGGCGCTGGACGTACACACGATCCCACGAATTCGTACTCCTGCTCCCCAGGAGGTTTGAAAACTACCACCTTCCTACGACAGTCGATCACAACATAACTGGAGAACAACCAATCCATCCCCAGAATGACATCGAACCCCGACATGTCATGTACAACAAGTTTTACCGGTAGCAGCTTTCCATGAATTTCCACTAGGCAGTCTACTAACATATTCCTACAGAAAGATACACTCCTAGATGGCATAGTAATAGATAACACCTCATTCATGTATCGGGTCTCAACCCCACATCGTCCCACAAAATTCACAAACACAAAGGAATGGGTTGCACCCGAATAAAAAAAACAGAAGCTTTATTTGAAAGTAACAATAAAATACCTGTCACCACGTTCCCTGCATGCTCAGCATCCGCTGGAGTAAGAGAGTATACTCTGGCCGGAGCGGTATTCGTCTGAGCGGTTCCCCCGAGGTATCTAGTTGCTCCCTCGGTTCCCACTTAATGCAGGCATATCTGGCTTCGGTGCACAACAATCACAAGACATGTGGCCTGGCTAGCCACAGTTGTAGCAGTTACCCCCAAATGACTGGCACTCACCCTCGTGCCACCTGTGGCATCTGGTACAATGACCACCAGTCTGGCTCATCTAAGAATCCTAATGCTCAGTATTCTGATAATAACCCGAGCCCTTGCTCCTCTTCTTTCATGATCCTTGACGAGATCCTGTCTAAGAACCATAAGGTAGTGTCCTCTTCCTTGATTCCTGATCCACCTCGTCCTCTTGGATACCGGTCTCAATCACCGTGGCTTCATCCACCAACACCGAGAACTCGCGAATCTGAAGCATACCCACCAGTCTGCAGATATCCTTCCTTAAAACCTTCTCGAACCTCTGAGTCTTCTCATACTCACTTGAGATCAAACATGGTGCAAAGCGGGACAGCTCTATGTACAAAGTCGCATACCCCTGCACCGTCATACCCCCCTGAGTTAAAGCAAAAAACTCATCTGCCTTCGCATCACGTACAGAAGCTGGGAAGTATCTGTCGAAGAACACCTCCTTGAAACGGCTCCATGTCATCTTCTCAGGACCGACTCTCTGCTTCTCCAGCAGACTCACCGCAGTCCACCATCGACCCGCCTCCCCAGACAGCTAGAAGGTGGCATAAAGGACTCACTGTCTGTCCGTGCAGTGCAGGACCTCCAAGATCCTCTCAGTATTCTCCACCCAATCCTCTGCTATCGTCGGGTCAGGTCCTTTAGAGAACGTCGGAGGATGCATGCGTGTGAATTTCTCAATGGAGCACCTCACAGTAGTAGGAGAGCGCTCGTGTCTCCTCACACTCCGCCCGATCTCCCATAACACCTGCCTCGTCAAACCTCGAGGCACATAAGGGGACTCATCACTTGCAGTCTCCTCGAAACCACTTCCCAAGTCATTCTCCTTAGGCTCCATTCTGCGACACAATAGGAATCTATCAGTATCCCTACGACACATACAGTTAACACCATGATCTACACTAATTGTGTTAACTACTCCCTGCCAGGTCCAGGTCTGTCCTATCGCACTAACACGAAAGTCGTCAATGATCTGCCCTGCTTTTACTGGAATCGTCATTCCAAGAAAAACATAGAATACAGTCGATAATTCCCATTCTATCAACCGAACAACCCTAAACCAACTCTACCCATAACCAACATCCTATACTCTGGTATGTACTCACAGCAAAGCCTAACCAAGTCTATAAGACCTAACAACCTGGTTAGCTCTGATACCAAGTTGTCACACCCCGAACCCCGAAATGGGACCCAAGGGTGAAAATGTAATCTAACCTGTCCTTGTATCCGATAAAACATCCAAAGATACAGTACAAACGATGAGGGTCCGACCCTGTAGGGTTCCTAGGCACCTTAAACACATCCAAACACAAACATACACGCAGCGGAAAAAGGTCATTCTATATATATATTTGCAGTACCATACCAGAGTCTATACAAGAGCAGAAACAGGCTCTACCAAAATGTACAAATGGGTGCCCAAATACATCTCAAAATGGCAACCTACCAAAAATACAGTCCTAGCACTTACCCAAGCGCTAACCACAGTTCACCAGCCACTACGCTCCCTACACCAGGACGCTAGTTCTGGTTACTCGAAGGACTTGTAAAAATGTACGTACAGTAGGGGTGAGACACCTCTTAGTAAGGAAGAACACATGTTATATCAGTGTGTGGCATTTGAGTGTTATCATGATGTAACATACATGCAGTTAAATGCAATCCAGTACTAGTTTACACAGTGCATACACGCACACATACACATATACATGATTAGCAATCCCGGTGTCGTCACACCATTCGGCCCGAAGCCGGCCCGCGACATACGACGTTGGCCCATAGCCAACCCGCGAACATGGCACCACCGGCACATAGCTAGTCCCCGACTCCCATGGCATCGTACCAGCGCTAACTGGTGGATCCACACTCTTCGGCCTGATCTGCCGGAATAGGCTCACACCCTCAGATATAGAGCCGGACACTCTTGCCTACATAGCAGGCAGTAAACACATGCCTTCGGATATAGAGCCGGACACTCTCAGTACCTTGAACAATTTCGGAACCGCATTCCTACTAGCATTTCAACATATCACACACACATGCATGCTCATATAACCAAACAAACCACACCCAATTGGTAATCTAAATCATGGTTTTCCAAAAAAATACAGTTTAAACAAGTCAAGGCACGGCCATCCCTATAACATAGTATAAATCAACATATACCCTCGGTTTTCAACAAAACCAGGAATGCAGCCCGTCGCCCCTTTTTTCCCAAAACTATAATAATGAAAAACCCATAGTTTTCCCCATTAGATTTCCCCAAATAAGTAGTCAAAACACACAAAGGACTATGAACCATAGTTTCACCGAGTCCGATTTCAAAAATAACCAATATAAACATAGCTCCCCGTACCTTTTCCCCGAATAGCAAATCCCGAACTCCAAGGTCCCTAAACAGCGAAGGAGTTCCAAAACTTATAATCAATAGTACAGAATATGCTCAGAAGATAGTTTCCTACAGAACTACTGGATCAGAATTAAAAATCGAGCATTACCTCGATTTTACGCCAAAACCCAAAAATCTCCGAAACGGGATTCTGATCTGTAGAACTTGTAGAGAATCCTTCCATGATCCTCGTGGTAACTTCAGATTCCTGATTCCAGCAACGATCGACGAAGAAATCTAGAGAGATAGAGAGTAGGGAGAGTTCTAGAGAGAGAGAGAGAGAGAGAGAGAGATAGAATTTGAAGTTTCTTAATGAAGAAGTAATGAAATTTGAAATTTATAACCCTTTGACCCAGGCAAACTCGTCGACGAAATGGTGCCCTCGACGACGAGGCCCTATAGTCTTCTCGTCGACAAGACAAGAAATTCGTCGACGAATCCTGATATTCCTGATTTCCTGAAACTCCTCGGCTTCTCCTCATCGACGAGTCTCTGAATTTCGTCGACGAGAAGGACAAAGACTTCGTCGACAAAATCTGGCTTAGTCGACGAGGCCTGCTCTTTTGCCAAAATGCCCCTCTCTTTAAATATTTAAACCCACTTATCACGGTTCAGGTTCTTACATCGGTAATATGTAGAAAAATACTTAAAGGTTACCTAATTTGTGTTGAGGAAAGAATACTACCGGCTAATTTGGTAGTATTTAGTATGCACGGGTTTGACGTAATTCTTGGGATGGACTGGCTAGCTTCTAACTATGCTAGTATAAATTGCTATAATAAGGAGGTGGTGTTTAGACCTCCTGGAGAGCAAGAATACAAGTTCAATGGAACTCGTGTATGCCCTTCACCACAAATATTGTTGGCTATCCAGGCAAAGAGATTACTCTTGAATGGATGTCAGGGGCACCTAGCATGCGTGGTGGAGGCACCAAGGGAAGAATTAAAGCTTGAGGATATCCCAATAGTAAGGGAATTCTCATATGTAATCCCTGAGGATTTACCTGGGCTACCACCTGACCTCGAAATTGAGTTTGTTATCAACCTACTACTAGGGACGACACCGATATCCAAAGTTCCATATAGAATGACACCGGTAGAATTGAAAGAATTGAAGCAACAATTACAAAAGTTTTTGGATAAATGATTCATCAGACCTAGTGTGTCACCATAGGGAGCACCGATACTATTCGTTAAAAATAAATACGGATTGATGAGAATGTGTATTGATTATCGGGAAATAAATAAAGTAACAATTAAAAACAAATACCCAATACCTCGCATAGATGAATTGTTTGATCAACTCTAAGGAGCACAAGTCTTCTCTAAAATTGACCTCCAATCAGGGTACCTTCAATTGAAAAATCAAATCAGAACATGTTCCAAAGACTGCATTCCGAACAAGATATGTTCACTATGATTCTTAGTCATGCCATTTGGACTGACCAATGCTCCTACTGCATTTATGGACCTTATGAACAGGGTCTTTTGTGAATATCTAGATCAATTTGTGATGGTCTTCATTGATGATATTTTGATTTATTCAAAAAGCCCCCAGGAACATGAGAACCATTTGAGGCTAGTACTCAAAGTACTAAGAGAAAAAAAACTCTATGCCAAACTTAAGAAATGTGAGTTTTGGCTAGAAAGAGTTGCATTCTTAGGGCACGTGATATCTAAGGATGATATTTCTGTGGACCCAAGTAAAATAGGGGCAGTAGTGGATTGGGCGAGACCGAAGAATATTCATGAGATAAGGAGTTTCTTAGGTCTGGCAGGATATTATCGTCGATTTGTGGAAGGGTTTTCTAAAATATCTGGTCCTTTGACGAGGTTGACAAGAAAGAATGTGAAGTATGAGTGGACTGATGAATGTGAGCAAAGCTTTCAAGAATTAAAGCAACGACTCATCATTGCCCTGGTGCTAACAATTCCATTAGGAGAAGATGGTTTTGTAATTTACAGTGATGCATCTTGGAAAGGGCTCGGGTGTGTATTAATGCAACAGGGGAAGGTCATTGCATATGCTTCTCGACAACTCAAGGAGTACGAGAAGAATTATCTAACATATGATTTGGAAATGGCAACTGTGGTATTCACACTAAAAAACCAAGAGACACTATCTGCATGGTGAAAGGTGTGAGATTTTCATAGACCATAAAAGTCTCAAGTACTTATTCACGCAAAAGGAATTAAACATGAGATAGAGAAGATGGTTAGAATTAATCAAAGATTATGATTACACCATCAACTACCACCCGGGAAAAGCCAACGTGGTAGTAGATGCATTAAGTCGAAAGTCATTGAATGCATCAATCTCAGCAATGGTGACCCAACATCAAATCATGATGGACCTAGAAAGATGTGGTGTGGAAATAGTGGAGGGAAATCATCAAGCTCTCATTGCTAATATGGTAATCCAACAGACCTTACTGGAAATTATTAAGGCTGCATAGATGGAAGATGCAGAGCTAGTGAAGATTATGGGTAAGGTACGTAGTGTACTGAAGGGAGACTTTAACATCTCTGACGATGGAGTTTTGAGATTCCAAACTAGATTATGTGTGCCCAATGACAAAGATATCAAAATAACAATCTTGGAAGAAGCTCATCGATCTCTTTATACAGTGCATCCGAGAAGCACAAAGATGTATCGGGACTTGAGAGAGTCTTTTTGGTGGAATAACATGAAAAGGGAGATTGCATAATTCGTGGAACAATGTCTTACTTGTCAGCAAGTAAAGGCTGAACATCAGATACCAGTAGGACCACTACAATCACTCCACATTCCCGAGTGAATATTGGAGCACATCTCTATGGATTTTGTAATTGGGCTACCTCCAACACTCCATGGACAAAATGCCATTTGGGTGGTTGTTGATCGTTTAACGAAGACTGCTCACTTTATTCTGATCAAAGTTAACTACTCTATGACCAAACTTGCAGAGTTGTATATTCAAGAGATAGTTAGACTACATGGCGTGCCCGTGTCTATTGTATCAGATTGAGATCCACGATTCACATCACAATTCTGGAAAAGTTTGCAAAGAGCCTTAGGATCACGACTTACTTTCAGCACGACATTTCATCCTCAAACTGATGGACAATTGGAGAGAACCATTCAGATATTGGAGGATATGTTGAGATCTTATGTACTAGATTTCAAAGGAAGTTGGATTCAGTATCTGCCGTTAGTTGAATTTGCCTATAATAACAATTATCAGTCCAGCATAGAAATGGCGAACGACGACTTTTAGGTCCCAAGATTATACAAAAGACCTCTGAGAAAATTAAGCTCATTCAGGACAAAATAAAAACCGCTTAAAATCGGCAAAGGAGTTATGCGAATACCCGTTGGCGTGAGTTGGAGTTTGAAATGGGGGATAATATATTTTTAAAAGTCACTCTAATGAAAAGAATCATGCAGTTTGGGAAAAAGGGCAAACTAAGCCCCAGGTATATTGGACCATTTAAGGTATTGGAGAAGATTAGTTCAGTCGCTTACAGAATTGTCCTACCTCCTGCACTATCGAGAATTCATGATGTATTCCATGTCTCGATGTTAAAGAAGTACGTTGCAGACCCTTCTTATGTGATAAGTTTTGAGTCGTTAAAAGTTAGTGACACTCTATCATATGAAGAAGTACCAATCTAGATTTTAGACAAGAAGGATCAGGATTTATGCACAAAGAAGATTCCATTGGTAAAAGTGCTCTGGCACAACCATGACATTGAGAAAGCATCATGCGAACTAGAAGCAGAAATATGTTAGAAATACCCACATTTTTCGATGATAGCAGGATTGAATAAAAGCACAATATTATACAAGGTACGCATTTTTATTTTAGTAAATTTCGAGGACGAAATTTTTATAAGGAGGAAGCATGTAATAACCCAAAAAAAAAAATGTAGAATAATAATAATGGTTATTTAGTTAGTATCAAAACGAAAGTGTTTCTCTGTCAGGATCCTTGATTCCATGTTTGATACCTAAGAAAGACCTTGTATAAGTGAGTATTTAGAGACCATTACGGCTCAGTCGCTCCCTAGAGGTCGGCCTGATCAAAATGGAATTTCATAAGATAAATAAGGTAGACACTATTTGTATACGTAAATATGTACATAAAATAATGTTTTGACTAATATAATTTGTAGATAATAATAATAATAATAATAATAATAATAATAATAATAATAATAATAATAATAATAATAATAATATAGGTATCCTATGTGGGGTCCACAATACTGTGTGGGGCCCATATGAGTCTCGAAGTTGTGTGGGGCTCACGTGAGTCTCAAAGTTGTGTAGGGCTCATAAAATCGTATGAGGACTATTGGAGTTACTTAGGACTCACTTAGGTCTCAAAGTTGTGTGGGGCCCACATGAGTTTTTAAAATTAGAAACTTAATTTTTTTTAAAAAAAAATTATTAAAACATAACTTAAAAATAATAACAATGATAATAATAATAATTTTAAAAAAATAAAAAAAATTAATTAATTAAGTGAATTAATTAAATGAAAGTGTCGGCAAGCACTCCCATTCCCCCCACATGATCCGCATCCGCATCCCATACCTAACTCATCCTATGCTCATTCTATAATTTTAAAAAAATTATAATTTCACTCATCTCCCACACTTTTATAAATTTCATTTTCTTCCACAAAATTTTCCTATACATAGGAAGCTTTCAACCTTAATTTTTCACAAAAAAAATTCAAAGGAAAAAAAAGATTAGTAAGTGAAAGAATTAGTGGTGGAGAGAAAATTTTTGCTATAAGTAAATTCTCACTCACCCACTTTTTTTGATCTCATTTTTTAGAGATATTCATTGCGTTCATAACACAAGGTAAATGAAGAGGTAAGTAAATTTGATTATGTTAGATTTTTATTTAAAATTCATACCCAAATTTATTTGTAAGTAAATTTAATTATGTTAGATTTTTATTTAAAATTTATATCCAATTTATTTGTAAGTAAATTTCGATTATGTTAGTTAATTTCATAAAATTCTCCTTCGTTTATTTTTACACATATTTAATTATACTAATTTTATCCTTAATATTCTTACATTTATTTTTGAGTTAAAAAATGTTTTAAACTCCTCGTGTATTTTACATTATTAATTTCTATTCAAGAAAATATTTTTTTCACGAAAATTGTGTGGAATGAGTTTATTTATACGTTACATATTTCATAAAAATATGAGTAAAGATTACATAAATTGATTTTTTTACAATGCGTATTGCATGAAAATATGAATAAAAATGAGATTTTCATGATATTATTTTAATTGTACAAATTATATAATAAAAATATTTTTAAAACCCCTTTATGGTTAAAATGATATAAAAAATTACGAATGCTCAGTATCGTAACTTAAAGTTTAAACGCATCAGAGTGCACCCACACTGTTTGCAGAGTGATTATGTATGTTAGTGAATTTATCCTGAGTGCACACCTGATTTCGGATCAAGACTTAATAAGGAAAATCTCACTTAATGATTTTATGTACATTAATTTAGTTTGGTCGGCTAGCCAGTTAAGTCCAGTTTTAGAACCGCACAACCCAATCATGGGGGTAAACATGACTTACGGCTAACAAGTTTAAGGGTGATTTTTACAATATATGTTTATAAATATTCAATTACGTGTACAAAGTTATTGATGATTTGAAGGAAAAGTATATGTTTATATGAAAAATACCATTTTTGTGTCTAAATGATGATCTAAAGGAAACGTATAAGGAAAAGTATATATATGTATATAATTAAATATTTTTTTACAGTTTTAAAGTTAAAAGTTTAATTTAACAGTTACAGTATATTGTTATTAAATTTTATTATTATAGTTGATGGTAAAAGTTTTATACAGAAATTTTTAAATTTACATTTATTTTATAAGCAATTTTGAAATTATAGTATTAAATATTATTTTACGAAATTTTAAAAGCTCATTTTGGTCACACACTAATAATAATCTTATTTACTTACTGAACGTCGTCTCACCCCATTCATATTTTACATTTCATATAACTCTGAAGGGCATATAGGAAAACAGGAATAGCAAGCATGCGGGAGAAGATAGAAAAATAAAGATTTATTAGATATATTAGTATGATGTCAGATGATTATGCATTGTGAAATTTTTCTTCTTTTGAAAATAAATGATTGTAATACGGTTAATTAGCGTTCTGGTTTAATAATAATTGAATTTATTTACTTTCGCTGTAAATCAATGGTAAAAAATAAATATTTCAGATCCTTCGAGGTTGGGGTATTACAGAAAGTTTCAATCGCGGTATCTGAGTAAAGAAAGATTTTTTATAGAGCATGTATAAGAGAAAGTATTTATGTATATATGAATATATATATATATATATATATATATGATAATATGACCTACAGTTAAAAGACTTAAGTGGTATTTTTACAAAGCAAGTGGCAGAGAAAATATATGGTTATAAAAGTTTTACTGTTATTGTTGATGACTTAATTTTATATAGTAATTTATAAGTTAGTTTTTATTTCAAATATAGTTTTGAAGTTACAATTTTAAATGATATTTATCACGTAATTATGATACAGTAAAACTCATCTTAATCAAGCACTGAAAATAATCTTTCTTACTTACTGAGCGTCGTCTCACCCCAATTATTATCATACATTACAAATATCTTAAAAAATATACTGGAAATCAGAATGGCGTATTGAAAGCGTGCACGGAATAGAAAGAACTATTCAGGATAAATAAAAAGTTAATTTTCATATTGAAGATATTATTGTACTAAAGGTTTTTAGTACTCTGGTATAAATATATTTGAGGTTTATTTACTGCCGCTGTATAATTATTTATAAAAATTCTCCGTCCCCCAATATATCTTTTTCCTCACCTTTCTTTCAATTTATTCGTTAAAAATTTTTATGAAAAATGAACTAAGAACTCTCCTATTTATAGGAAATTGAGGAAAAAATATTTTCTTAATTTCAACGATTACTTAAGGATTAAGAAATAAAATAAATAAATAAATAAAAAGAAGAAAGAAATAGAGGTAGGGACGGAGAGAGGGGGTGTATCTCAATCTTCAGAGATAAGGATGTAACATCCTTGTCAAATATCAATTTTATAATATTATATTATATCAATATTATATTATTATATTACATTATATATATTTATTTAAAAATTTAATTTTTATTAATTTATTTTTAATTAATTAATATTTATATTTAAATTTAAATTTAATTTTTTTAAGATTATTATATTAATTATGTCTATATATTTTTCAAGTTGTTACATACAGTTCAGTTACCGTTTATACTTATAGTTATAGATGCAGTTATAAATATTTATAGATATTTTCTTTATGATTTTTCAAATACATGTTACAATTATAAAAATTGAAAGTTTATTGGTACGAGATTATGGTACATTCAAACTCATCTTAGCAGGGTCGGTTCTTCCTTTAGGCGACTAAAGTACTCACCTAGGGCCCCAAAAATTTTGGGGCCCCTATTTTTTTTTTAATATAATAATATATTTTTGTTGCCCCAAAATTTTTTTTAATTAAATAATGTTAACATTATTTATTATGTTCTCTTCTCATACATTGACTTCCCAATTAACAAATAAATGAAATTGTATTTTAAAATATAAAATAAATGCAATTTATTTTTTTTTTTCTTTCAAGTCTCATCGACTTCCCAACTAACAACTTTATTATATTTCTAACTATCTATTATTCTCATCTCTCTCTCTTAGCCTCTCTAAAAAAATCTTTCCATCTCTCACACTCTCTCACTCTCATCTCTCGATCTTTCTATGATTTTTACTCCGGCTCTTGTGTTCATCATCTTCGGGCCTCCAATTCTCTATGATTTTCATCAACCCTAATTTTGATTTCAATATTTGTACATTATTTTTCTATTATTTTCATTCTGCTTTTTTTTTTTTTTTTCTATTTTTTCTTAGATTTTGGAAGGTTTGAGGTTAGAGCGTTGTATCTGGCAAGAATCCAATATTTCTAAAGCCTCGCTTTCCAATCGATTTGCAATAATAATAATAATCAGGCTATATTGTTTCAATCTATTATTTCTATAGATTTATTAAATTTATTTTTATTTGTTTATATAATTTATCAATTTATAGTTAGTGTTAATTTTGAAATTTAATTATGTTAACGAAAAAATATGAATCCGGATATGAAAAATGAAGAAAGAAAAAAAATATATTAAACAAAATATTAAGAATCCCCGATTAAATCTCGCCTAGGGCCCCATATTGTAAAGAGTCTGCCCTGATCTTAGTCACAGACTAATATAACCTCATTTACTAACAGAACGTTGTCTCATCCCAAATATTTTATATTACAGATAATTTTCAAGAGCGTATCAAAAATTAGGTGCAGCAAGCACGTGGACGGGATTAAAAATAGTTATTTAGAATAAATGTTAAATTATATATGATTTTTTATGTTTTGTAATTTTTAAGAATATTAATTTTAATATTTGAGATACATTTGTAATCAAGTTAATTAGTGCTTTGGTATAATAATATTTAAGGTTTATTTTGTAGTGATCCTAAAAAAAAATTTTAATTAATTAATAAATAAATTAATTAAAAATAATAAATAAATAAATAAATTTAAAATTAAAATTAAATTAAATAATTAACTAAATTGAATACTTAATTAAATAATAATAATCATTAATTAGAATATATAATATAACATATTAATAAGTGTTAATATAATATAATATTATATATATATATATATATATATAAAAGTTTATATGATCCTCCCAGCTTCAAGATCAGAGCAAAGATTTCACGCCCCCCCCCCCCCCCGAAAGTGCTTCCTGCGGCCAGCCACCTCCATCTCAGTCTCTCTCCTTCTCTTAATTTCTCGATGAGTTTGCAGCGGATTGAAAAACGGAAGGTACCGTTGGATTCCTGATCTGTTGCCGACATTTCTATTAGAGCAGATTTTTCATGAGAACGGCTTAAACACTGCTCATAGGGAAAGGTAATTTTTTCTCATTTTTCTAATTTCGCTATTAATATGCGGTTAAATCGACGATCGGGTACCACCACGTGGTCCTAATCGCGATTGTCGTCATTTTAACGTAAGTAAACTTCCAATTGGGGTTTTGTAGGCCCTATTCCAAAGTAAGAGTGGAATTTGGAAATTTTGAAAAAATGGTTATATTTGCAGGTATTATTATTTATTTGGGAATTATGATCCTAAAAAATATTTAAATAAGTATTTTATTTAAGATTAATTTAATGGAACTATAAATTTAATTTCAGGGTCCGGGTGAGCGCTACAAGCATCTTTTCGGGGTCCCTGTTGGCGTAGTGCAAAAAATCAGGTAAGGGAAAAAATATATATTAAACCATAATTTTATGAATTTAATGAAAAAATAAATTGTGTTATATATACGTGTATATGTTTTGGTATGAGTTTAAAATGCTAACCATTTAAATTATGTTTTTCTAAGTTTAGAATTGTTTATTAGATTCGTATATGCGAAAATAAACTGATGAAAGTGGAAAATATTTTCAGGATAATTATGTAAAAAATATTTTCAGTATATAAACATTAAATGTTGGTTGACTTATTTTGCAAGCATTGAATGAATATTATTGCTAAATTGTGTGACATGAGTAAATGTAAATTTTGTGCAAATATATGTTAAATGTATGAGATGCAAGTTAAGTAAGTAATGCATTGTGAATAAAATATGATATGGACTATGTTGTTTGTGAGTGTTAATGCAATCATGTAAACAGCTAAAAAATCCTAGGTAAACAACTGAAAGATGTTGGGTAAAACAGCTGAAAGATGTTGGGTAAATGTGTAATAGTTGAAAAATATTGGGTAAAACAGTTGAAATATGCTGGGTAAATGTATGACAGTTAAAAAATGTTTGGTAAAATAGCTGAAAGATGTTAGGTGAAACAGCTGAAAGATGCTGGGTATGAAATGAAATGAAATGAAAAGGGAAATGAATGGAATGGAAATGAAATGTGAAATATGAACAATGTAAAATGGGAAAGAGTCACTTAAAGTGAAATGAAATGCAATGTTTAAGCTATGAACATGAACGAATGTGTATGATTGAATAATGACAGAAAAGAATAATGTATTATGATATTATAAATATTTATGCTAGTAGAACATGTTACGTTTGGGCGGGGCACACTCTTCGCCTGAGAGCTTACTGAGTAAGGCGAGTGCACTAGTAGCTTCAGATGTGGCAATAGTTGCATAACGTACTAGGGCAGAGGGAACCTACTTGTATAGGCGGGTAGATTTCTCTATCCTTAGGGTCTTTACCGGTAAGCTATTGTTGAACGATGTGAGTACGAGATCAATCTAACACTTGAGGGCTTACTGAGTAAGGTGAGTGCCCTAGTATGCTTTATTAGTGACCTTAAGGTTACCTAAATATCAGAGCAGAAGGGTGTTACTTATATGGACGGATAATCACCCCTATCCTCGGGTAATCTCATGGGTTAAATCTTTTGCATGTGTTTGATTAGGATCAGAGAATGATTTCAAAAATTGTGTTAACGATTTTTAAATGTTAAATATTATGTTGTTATATATCTCATGTTAGCCACACGCTGAATTTAATATATTGTTTCTTCCCTTACTGAGATGTGTCTCACCTGAATATGAATTTATTATTTTTCAAGATTTCCTCGAGATCGAGCTTTGAGAGCTCGAGGTTTTTATAACATTATTGGGAATTAGAAAAAGGAAAAAGGTATATTTCTATGTTAATTTTGGGGAATGTAAATATTTATGTTTTATGTCTTTATGTTTTAAGTCTGTAGAGAAAAGAATATTTGTGAACATACTAAAATGTTTTGGAGATATATGTAATTATGGAAATGCAGGTGTTGAAGGATATTATGGTCTATGGGTAGAACTAGGAAACTCTAGTATTATTTGTATGATTGAGGTTCATAGTTGTGTTTTCTGCTGCGTATGTATGGTTTAATTATGGAATATCAGGGATTTTATCAGGTGGGGCGTTACATATTTACTTCCGTTGTAAATCATTTGTAGAAAGTAACACCTTGGACTGACTTGACAATGTATAATTCAATTCTTGTACGTTAATTTAAATCAGGTATTTGAATTAGAACGTATATAATTTAATTCTCATACTTTAATTTAAATCAGGTATATTTAAATTAAAACGGATATAATTTTAATCCTCGTACGGTAATTTAAAGTAGGTATATTTAAATTTAAACAGATATAATTCAATTCACATACGTTAATTTATAATAGGTATATTTAAATTAAAACACTAACATAATCCAACTCACTTACATTGATCTGTTTATCAAAATTCTCCTTCTATCACTGATTATTTCACCTACTTTTCATTTAATTTTTTATTTAAAATTGTTTATGAAAAATGAGAACTCTCAATAGGGAATTGGAGGAGGGATATTTTTGTAATTGTAGGAATTTTTTAATGATTAAGAGAGAGAGAGAGAGAGAGAGACGCCGTGGAAAAAAAAAACAAAGGAATTGCCTTTCAATTTGAGATTGAATTTCAATTCAATCTCAATTCATACATATGGGCCACATTCATGTATATATATAATATTATTTTATTTATTTATTAATATTTTATTTTTATTTTATTTTTTTAGGATTATTACAAAAGGTTAAATCACTTTTATTACTTAAATTATAAAAATCAAATGACCTAATTGATGCATTGCCTAAATTTGATAGTAAAAAAAATTGATATTTAAAATATTAATTAAAAATCATTATAATTAATTTTTTATCTAAAAATAATAATATTTCATACATTAATTACATCTATCTCTACCTGCATTTAAAATCTTCATAAATAAACATTTATAATCAAAATCCAACGATTTGGGGAATTGAAGATCTTAAAAAGAAGAAGTTGAAGAATATATTAGCAAATTCTAGCTGAAGCCATTCGGTAAGGAATCTTAGAGATCGGTGCTGTCTCTGGAGGTAAATCTATAGCAAAATCCACCTTACGTTCGGGAGACAACCCAGGTAGCTCCTCTGGAAAAACATCTGAGAATTTTCGTACTAATAGTGTACTGTCAAGTTTCAATTCATTTTCTGATACTTCCTTTACAAAAGCCACAAACCCCTGACCTCCATCCAAGAGCAATTTGCTTGCCTGCATGGCTGACACTAGTTGCGACGGAGCACGTACTTGTGAACCAAAAAACTTGAATTCCTGTTCACCAGGGGATCTGAAAATTACTTCTTTCTGATAACAATCAATACTGACGTGATTAACTGCTAACCAATTTATACCTAGTATTACATCAAACCCACACATCTCTAACACGATCAGGTCAGCTGGTAGCACTCTCCTTTGGGTTTCTATTGAAAAGCCTTTGAGTACCCTTTGACATCGCATCACTGACCTTGGCGGTGTAACTACTAATAATTCTATATCTAATGACTGAGTCTCACTTCTAGATAATTTGACATAGGATGCAGAGACAAAGGAATGAGTAGCACCTGAATCAAATAAAACAACAATTGGATATGATAGAACAGTAAAAGTACCTATCACCACATCCGCGGCCGTCTCAGCATCACTCGGCATCAAAGCGTAAACCCTTATCGAGGCTACATTCCTCTTCTAGCCTCCATGAGGCACCTAATATCCTCTTCGAATAGGCCTGGGAGCTGGAACCTAATCTGGCAAACCTTGGCATGAACGCACCATATGACCAGGTCTCCCACAATGGTAGCAAACATCTCTCCCTGCCCGGAATTCCACTAAATGACATCTCCCGCATGTCTGACATACCGAGAAAGTCTGCACGCCCTGATTCTCGCGAGGTCTTGTCGTCTGCCTCTGATCTCCCCTATCACGGCCTCCTCTCCATGGACCTCTGTTCGAGCCAGCCTGAAAACCCTGAGGTGTAGGCCTCTTCCTCTAACTCTGAGCTACTATACCTCTCTGTATACCACTCTCAATAATCACAGCCATATCTACGACCTCCGCAAATGTCTGAGCCCTAAAATTAATAAGCTGCTCAAACAAGTTCTGCCTCAGACCCTCTTCAAACTTCCTTACCTTTTTCTCTTCATCTGGTGCTAAATATGGGGCAAATCGCGACAACTCAATAACCCGAGCTACGTACTGAGATACTATCATCTGCCCCTGTACCAGGTGCATAAACTTTGTTGCCTTTGCGTTTTGAACGATAGCAGGGAAATATCCCTCGAAGAACAGCTCCTTGAATCGGCCCCACGTCACTGGCACTAGAACCGGCCTCTGCTCCTCAATTAGTGGCGCTGATCTCCACCAGCGTCTCGCCTCTCCTGTCAATTTAAACACCGTAAATACCACCTTTTATTCATCCGTACATAGGAGCACAGCCAACGTCTCCTCAATGTCCGAAACCCAATTTTCAGCTATAATTGGGTCGTCTCCTCCAGTAAAAGATGGGGGCTTCATCCGCATAAACTGCTCGATCGTGCAGCTACGCTCTCCTGAGCTCTTGGCCATCTCAGTCATCATCTGTTGGGTGACGCTTTGTAGTACGACATCAGTATTTTACCATGATTTTAAAATAACCATAACCCCGTAAAACTTATCTGAAAATATGAATAAATGATTGAATATTTGGTTCCTGTATAACTGAATAGCTGTCTAAATAACTGAATATTGGGGCGTTATGGTATTGAAATTGCTGGAAATATATGTTTTTGAATATATTGTACAATTTCTATAAACATATAAATTTCATGCTATTTTTGCTAATATGTTGTAAAACATGATATTCATAAATTGTATAAATATTGTACTGTTCTGTTATCAACTCATGCCACACAAATAAATATTAATGTTATCAGGCTTTGAAAAACTATATATATTTGGTCTGAATAATAATTTGATAAAAGCATATAATTTATATTGAGCTCATAATAAGGTTTCCTAGCATAGCATATTTCCCTTACTTGATTCTTGCTAAAGTCCCCTACTTTGACGGGTCCTACACCCACAAGGTTCCCTACTCAACACCTTAAAAATAACATTTTTCAGAACAAAATATTACTATTTCTTCGACTACTACACTTTCTACAACTGCTGGAAAGTCAAATTTTAAATAAAAGGTCTTACCCTAAATTTGTGATAAAATTCAACTCTGTCCCACCAACGATCCGCTCCAGTAGACTTAGAGAGAACTTTCCCAGGAGCGTCGTGGTGGCCTCAGATCGTCGATCCGGTGACTAACCGAGCCAGAATCAAAGAGAAAAGAGGGAGGAACCGTAGAGGAGAGAGAGAGTTTCCACTAAATTTTATGTGTAAAAATCCGAGTTTAACACTATTTATACCCTGGGCTTCGGTGACAAGTCACGTCACATCATCGACGAGGTCAGGAAGAAGGTTTGTCAACGAATGCCTTCTCTTCGTCGACGAGATTCAGAGCCTAGAAAAGCAGTCTCTCGGTATTTCCTCATTGACGAAATGTGTCTTCGTCGACAAGATCCTTTGTACCCTCGTCGACAAATCCCCTGTGTTCGTCGACGAGGCCCTGATTAAATTCCTTGGGTTATTACATTTATTATGCGTACATTTAATTATGTCAATTTTCTTTTAATATACCTACGTTTATTTTGGGGTTCAAAAATGTTTTAATTTTCTCGAGTAATTTTATAACATTATTTTCTACTCAAAATAAATATTTTTAGCATAAAAATCGTGTGACATGAGCTTATTTTTATTATATTGCATGTTTTATGAAAATATGAACAATGATGAGATTTTCACAATGTTTTTTTTATTGCATAAACTATATAATAAGATATTTTAAAAAATCCTTATAGGTCAAAGGTTATAGTTTTACGATATTCGGTATCGCAGCTTATAGTTACAAATGATCATGAGTGCAATCACACTATTTATAGAGTGGTGGGATATGACAGTAAATTTCTCCTAAGTGCACACCTGGGTCAGATTAGGACTTTATAAAGAAAATCACACTTAATGATAATGACGTTTGATTTAGTTTGGTCAACCAACCAGCTAAATCCACTCTTTGAACCGTACAACCCAGTTATGGAGATAAACATGACTTATAGTTAACGGACCTAAGAGATATTTTTTGAAATTTAAAATGTTGGTATTAGAGCAAAGAGATAGTTATTCCCAATTCCCGAGAACTCTCGTTTATGAATGATTGTGACGAAGTAGGACTCTCTGTCCGAGAGCTTGCTGGTTTGGGACAATCATTCCTCACTCGCAGAAAGTGCTCTAATAGGTGCCTGTTGTTGCCACGAACATAAGCTTCGAAGGGAAAGTTTCAATCGTTGTATCTGAGTGAAGAAAGATTTTTTATAGAGCATGCATAAAAGAAAGCAAGTGGTTGAGAAAATATATGGCTATAAAAGTTTTACTGTTATAGTTGATGGTTTAATTTTATGCAGTAATTTATAAGTTAGTTTTTATTTTTAATATAGTTTTGAAGCTACAGTTTTAAATGATATTTATCACGTAATTATGATACAGTAAAACTTATCTTAGTTATACACTGATAATAATCTTTCTTATTTACTGAGTGTCGTCTCATCCCAATTATTATCATACATTACAAATATCTTGAAAAATATACTGGAAATCAGAGTTGCGTACCAAAAGCGTGTGTGGGATAGAAAGAACTATTTAGGATAAATAAAATATGTTTTTGTATTTTGGAATTTTTTTAAAAATTAATTTTGATATTGAAGATATTGTTGTACTAAAGGTTTTTAGTACTATAGTATAAATATATTTGAGGTTTATTTACTCTGTATAATTATTTATAAAAATTCTCCATCCCCATTAAATCTTTTTCCTCACTTTTTTTTCAATTCATTCATTGAATTTTTTTTTATGAAAAATGAACTAAGAACTCATATTTATAGGGAATTGAGGAAAAAATATTTTCGTAATTTCAGCGATTACTTAAGGATTAAGAAATAAAATAAATAAATTAATAAATAAAAAGAAGAGAGAGGTAGGGACGAAGAGAGGGTGTATCTGAATCTTCGGATTGAGATAAGGATGTAACATCCTTATCAAACTTTATATATATATATATATATATATATGTATAAACTTTATAATATTATATTATTATATTATATTATATTTATTTATTTATTTAAAAATTTAATTTTGATTTATTTATTTATTTATTAATTAATTAATATTTTAATTTTAATTTTAATATTTTTAAAATTATTATATTAATTATGTATATATATTTTTGGGGTTGTATGATTATCGTTTATACTTATAGTTACAGATGCAGTTATAAATATTTATAGATATTTTCTTTATGATTTTTCAAATACATGTTAAAATTATAAAAATTGAAAGTTTATTAGTACGAGATTATGGTACATTCAAACTCATCTTAGTCACGCACTAATATAACCTCATTTATTTACTGAACATGTCTCATCTCAAATATTTTATATTACATATAGTTTTGAAGAGCGTATCAGAAATTTGGCGTAGCAAGCGTGTAGACGGAATTAGAAAGAGTTGTTTAGAATAAATGTTAAATTATACATGATTTTTTATGTTTTGTAATTTTTAAAAATGTTAATTTTAATATTTGAGATACATTTGTAATCAAGTTAATTAGTGCTTTGATATAATAATATTTGAGATTTACTTACTTCCGTTGTAAATCATTTATAGAAAGTAACACTTCAGACTGGCTTGACAATGTATCAGGCATATTTGAATTAGAACGAATATAAATCAATTCTCATATTTTAATTTAAATCAGATATATTTAAATTGAAACAAATATAATCCAATCCTCGTACGTTAATTTAAAATAGATATATTTAAATTAAAACAAAGATAATCCAATTCACATATGTTAATTTAAAACAGGTATATTTAAATAAAAAAACTAATATAATCCAACCCACTTACATTGATGTGTTTATAAAAGTTATTCTACCACTAATTATTTCATCTACTTTTCATTTAAATTCTTCTTTGAAATTGTTTATAAAAAATGAAATTAGGGATTTGGAGGGGGATATTTTCGAAATTGTTGAAATTTTTTTAATGGTGGAGAGAGAGAGAGAGAGAGAGAGAGAGAGAGAGAGACGCCGTGCACGTGTGAAGTGGAAAAAAAACAAAGGAATTGCCTGGTCAATTTGAGATTGAAATTCAATTCAATCTCAATTCATACATATCCGGTCACATCCATATATATATATATAAAATATAATATTATTATTTTATTTTTATTTTTATTATGATTTTTAGGATTATTACAAAAGGTTAAATCACTTTTATAACTTAAATTATAAAACTCAAATGACCTAATTGATGCATTGCCTATATTTGACAGTAAAAATAATTGATATTTAAAATATTAATTAAAGGTCATTATAAATAATTTTTTATCTAAAAATAATAACAGTTCATACATTAATTACACCTATCTCTACCTGCATTTAAAATCTTCATAAATAAACATTTATAATCAAAATCCCATCCATTTTGGGGAATTGAAGATCTTAAAAAGAAGAAGTTATTAGCATTAACTATGATCATAAAGACTCATAAACAAGGCCACCAAATCTCTTGCATGCATACCCTTGGCGGTTCCACAGTTCCACGACTCCCTCTTTCCCACGCTCTCCCGATTCTCGCCGGAACACTCGGTGGTTCCTCCGGTAATCGCATTCTCTCTCTGTTTTCCTTCTTTTCTTTTCTCAGTTTCGTCCACTTCTCTCTCTCTCTCTCTCTCTCTCTCTCTCTCTCTCTCTCTCTTGTTTCTCTCTTCGTGTTTTGCTTATTGGGTTTTTTGATTCGAACTTCTGTGGGTCTTGTAGAGGAAGGCTGGGTCTTGGGATGGATTATAGCTTGCCGATTGCAAAGAGAACGAGGCTAAGAGAAGCCCTAATTTTCAAAGAACTGTACGAGAGGAGGAGGAAGAAGAAGAAGCTAGAGGAGGAGGAGGAGGAGGAGGAGGAGGAAGAAGAAGGCGGCAATGGGGGTTCCTCTGGTGGGAGTGGACTCGGGGGATCGAGTGCGGAGAGCGCGAAGTTGGTTGAGTCGTCCGTGGCTGCCTGTGATGATGGTAGCGAGGAAGAGGAGGTTGTGGAGATCGATGAAGGCGAGTATGAAAGAGAAGGTGTTGGTTCTGTGGATTCTGCTGGCTCGAAGAGTTCGGGATTGAAGAATGCTTCGATTTCGAGAATGGGCGTTCACAATTTTGAGAGTGTGGAGGCCATTGAGGTTGATGACAATGATGATGATGATGATGAAGTGGAGGTGATCGCCGAAGGATGTTGTTTCGATTCGATGCATTCGAATTGTTCGAGTTTGAAGACAGGGTCGGGGATGGGGTCAAAGGTGGGGCCTCGCAAGAAGGATGAGACTCATGTTCTGCCCATTCATGTTGATGAGGTTGTTTCCCCTGCTAAGAGAATGAGTGACAATGCCGGGTCGGAGACGGAGTTGGATGAGTCGGGTCCGCCCGATTCTGGGTTGCGAGTTTCCAACGAGAGTAAGAATGGCACTAGTGTCGTGTCTATTGATTCAGATGATGAGTCGGAACAGAAACCGTCTAGCGAGGAAGACAGTGATGATTCTGAGGACCGGGACTATGCAGTGGAGATGGAGAAATCATTCGGCTCTGCTAATGAAGAGTCGAGTTCCTCTAGTTCGCAAGAAGAAGATGAGGAGGAAGAAGACGAAGCTGAGGTTGCTGGTGACAGTGGGAACAATGGCTCTATTAAGAGCAATCCTAGCAGTGTTTGCGTTGCAAGGCGTACCCGCTCACATTTCAATTCAAGCATCAAAAATAAGAAAATGAAACATGGAACTTTTAGTCGACCGCTTTGTGTTGATGAGGAGGAGCACCATTCTTCATCTGGGAATGAGAATGATGATGATTCAAACGGTGATGACATGAATGGTGATGATGCGAATGAAGATGTTCTTGTGGAAAAAACACATCGCATCCATCGGGAAACCAGAGGTAACCATGGCAATGGGGGTGAATTTGTGCAAACAGTAGGCAGAAGAGGTGAAGGGGACTTGGGGAAACCGGCAAAAAGGAAGCGTGTCCGTGCGCCTAAAGGTTATGATGTTCTTAAGATTCTTGTAGATTCTATTTGGGAGAAGGGAGAAGTGCTTCTGGAGGACTTGGATCCTGCAAGAGATGTGACTTCTTCTAGAGGTGAGGCTTCCAATGAAGAAAGGAACCCAAACTCCCCGGATCTAGATACAACACTTCCATTGAAGTTCGCATTTAGCATTCAGGAGTCAAATTCACTGGATAAATCAGAGCATGATAAAGAATTTGATCAGCTTTGGACTGAGTTTGAATTTGTCCTCAGATCTTCTGAGATTGGTTCATTGGATTTCTCTATGGTAGGTTGGCATTTTTAACCAGCAGACACAAAAATAATATTGGCTTTTATTTTTTCGTTTGGATTTTATTTGCTTCAAAATCCTTTGGAAACCAAAATTCGTGATCAATGATCTAAAACTCAAGCAATCTTTTATTTTTCTGATGTTCGTAATCATAGTTCATGCATTTTACCATACATGACAATGTCTAGAAATTTACTTGTGAAAAATCTGCCACCTCATGGACACCAGCTTCATTAAGTCTGTACAGTTGGGCAAGGGGGTTAAGTTTAGTGGCTTTGAAGTGCTATGAACTATCAATAAAAAGTTTCATCTGGTATGACTTCTGAATAGATTAATTTGATTTGATTTTTAATTGTTTTCTTTATAAAATGGCTGCTGTAGTTCTGCATGGCAACCTTAGTAACCCTGTATTTTTTCCATAAAAAAATAAAAAAATCTTTGTAACTCTGTTTATGTTTGAGAGGAGATTCCTTTTTCATTAGATTGGTGGATTATAATTATCAATATAGATTGATGGATTAGTAATTATTAATATAAATATATTTTTTGGATTTTCAGTGGCAGATTGGTGTATTTCTTTCCATTTTGTTTTGGTCAAGATACCAACTTATTTGCAGATGGAGGATGTGGTTTGCTTCAAAATGAGAGATTAGTCCTATGCACAATGCCAACTGTGAATTTATTGTTATAATTTTTCTGTGCTATTAAGTTTGTACAATATTTAATAGGTTATGTTTTTGTGCATATTTTTATGCACATGTATGAAGGGGCAGCGTGTGTTTTTTGGTATTTCAAAATTGGTATCTTTGCATCATTGCATCTAGCATTTGCTTAAAAATGTATGTAGAAGTCAGTACATGACAGCACGTGATTTGTTTTGCCTGTCACTTGTAATAAGTTGGTGCATGATGGCAAGCAGTGCATTCACCAATGTCTTTTAATTTAGGGTCCTGCTAGTGAGTGCACCAAGGGCACCATTAACATTACTATTTCAGGACATATTCATCATTCAATGCAGTCGAAATCGTCACATTCAAGGCATATCACTGGATTAAATGAAAGAGTATCTCCCAAATGGTTTCTTAACTAGCATCTTTACTGCATATTTAGCAAATCCTAAAATTCTTTTAATTTAATAATTTGTTAGCCTGTATGGATTCCCCTTCTACTGTTTAGTTAATTGAGACTTGGGAATTCATTTGTTTGGGAGTTCGATTGGGCAGCAGATGCTAGATTGTGGCACCGCATTAAGTTTTCTTAGTTAAGAATACTAACTTGCCTCCAAACTGCTACTTGAATGGGAGAGACACGACACCAAGAAAAGTCTTCTATGAGTCATGAATGGTATATACAAAAAATGTTATTTAATTCATACACATTTGAATGCATGCTTTTTCACAGACAATTGCTACATAACATTCCATGGCATTTAATACTTGCCACCCGCACAATTGATTGCTCTCACTATACACTTTGGTCACTCAACGATAAATGGATGTTTGAGTTGGTGCATAATGACATGCTATGTATTTGCTGAAATAGTGTAGGGTTTCGTCAAGTTGGTTGCTTAGAGCTTGGAAAACATCTTAAACATCCTGCTAGAAGTCTGAAATATGCTGGAAATGGGATTGCTTTACATGATCCAAATCATGTGTCTCAGAATTTATTTGGTCAGAAAAGTTTAATCATATGATTGTTTAGTTTTCTGCTTTCAAGTGTTTGAAAGATAATGATTGGTTGTGCCTCTTATTCTATTGGGTTGTGACATAGAGCAAATATGGTGGACATTGAACATATATCTACATGCAATAAATTTATTTTTATGGCATAATTCTCTTTTATACATCTAGAAGTCAACTGTTTCTTTCTTTTTTTAATTGAATATTTTTGTACACATCTTTTTGAGCTTGTCAAGTACTTATTGATGCGACATATGTGTTGATAAGGGCAGACACTGGTTATCTCTGAGCCTGTTCCCCTTGTCTTTCCACAAAATGCGTGCCTAATGTGTCATGAAAATGTTGTGTCATTATATTTGTCTGTATCAATAGTCTACAAAGTGTTGCAAGTGAAATAGCACATTTTTTTTAGGTTACCTAGTAAAAAAAAATTTCCATGGCTCCTCATCTCTCTCTCACATGCCTGTCAATGGACTGAAGTTTGGTATAAAGTTTATTTTATATGCTAGATATGGTAAGAAAGATTTAATCCAATGATCTCTTATTTATTAAATATAATTGATTCAATGAGTCGTATGGCTGGCACTCTGAATTCAATCAGCTGATCGTATAAGTATTAAAAAGGATATAATTAGTGGTCAGATCTTTATTGCCAGAAAATGCTAACGCCCCATTGAAACATGTATTGGTATGAATGTTCCAAAATGTGGTACATTTTCATTCAGGAATGCTAATCTAATGATTCAAAGTTTTAGTTTAATATTTTTTTCGCATAACATTATTTTTACTAGGGAAAAACGGGGAATCGTCACATTATAATTCTGTTACTGGCATTGTTTATCTACTCTATAGTCCTATGCAAACAGATGTACACATATGCCCTTGACTTAAATGACCTGCCCTTTCCATAATCCATACCTTAAATGACTTGCCTTAACCTGTGGATACTGATGTTACCTCACCAGCTTCCTCCATAAGCTTTATTTAAATTCTGACCTATGCTACTAATAAATTTACTTATGTTTGTGCATGTATGCATTCTTTATCACTACCACAGTACTCCTTATAAGCCACCAAATGCACTTATTTTCATTTTATCGCTGTTATTATTTGTTTTTATTTTATTCATTTTTAATGGGTCAAGCAGTATAGTGCATTTTAAAAATGATGATATTGGATTGCAGGTCGACACTGAATATGATTTTACTCCAGATATTAAAACTGATTCTGCTACACATTGCCGTCAAGGCAAACATCAATTTGTTCTTGATGATGAGATTGGAATAAAATGCAAATTTTGCTCTTTTGTGACACTTGAGATCCAACACATAATACCCACCTTTGTAAGTCAAGCTACCTTGGTTTTTTTTTTTTTTATGTTTACAATGTTTGCTTTGTTCTATTGCTCTATACATTGTACAATAAATGTAAGAGAACTTTTGTGCAATTGTTTAAGCAAGATGTTTGTCCCAAGCATAAGACATGTGAATATGTGGTTGCATTTTAAGTGTACGTGGTAACAAATCAAGTAAGCCATGCATTTGTGTTCCTCTCTTTTGAACTTGGTTGAAATGGCCAATTAACCTTGCTGGTTTGGGTTACAAAGTAAGTTTAGTTAAATAGTTAAGTGTTGAAATTGCATTTTTACTTAACATGGCAATTTTATCGATATTTGAACTGCATGATGGTCATCAATCAACCAAAAGATATAAGAGTATATGTCAATTATCATAAGGTAGCAGAACTTTCATAGAAGTGCAATGTTCTGACCTCAAATGATTCAATCTTTCCAACTTTAAGACAGTATAAGATCCTGTCTTTGCAACTTAAAAAACTTTTTAATACATCTTTTAAGACAAGGCTGCTCTTTGGAATTGTGGTTTGTTTTTTGTGTTGTGGGTTATTTGGATGGAGAGGAACAGTCGCTTTTTTAAGAGGAAGAAGCCTTCTTGGGTTTTAGTTTGGGATAAGATTCAGTAGTTGGCTTCTTTATGGCCTGTTGCTGCTGGTTGTTTTAAGGGACTGCGTTTTGATTATGTTCAGCGTGATTGGTTTTCTGTTTAGCATTAATTGTGTTGTTTTTCTTCTTTAATTTTTCTGTTTTTTTTTTTTTTTTGTAGGATTCCTTATTCTCCCGTTTTTACATTCCTTTTCTATTAATATACTTGTTTTACGATAAAAATAGTATCAATTCAGAAAATTGGAATACAAGGTGCTACTTGTATTTCTTTGGAAAACTAGAACTTGAGAAAGCAAGGGTCTGTTTGGTTAGAGAAAATGGTTTCTGTTTTCCATCTCTAATTTAATCTTCATTTCTAGTTTGGATTTTCCATGCGGAAAAAAAAAAAGAATGTGTCCACTTGCTTAAATGAAACCATTCTTGTTATTCTGACTACCCCAGTGGCCAAAAAAATGGTCCACTTGCAATAAAAAGAAAACATGGAAAAACTTTCTAAAGTTTTTTTTTTTTTTTTTTTCAATTTATGATGCAAGTGGAAAACTAGAAAACATGGTTTTCTATTTGGAAGAATTTCCAACTTGAAGACGATCCCAATTTTCCTCTGAAATTTTCCAGAAAATATGGGCAACTCTCCAAAATTGAACACAAACTTGTTTCTGCAAGTGAATGACCTTATTGTTCTCTTTTTAGATGCTTTATTACTGGCTAGCAGAAACTCTTTTGTTTTAGATGCATTATAACTGGTTAGTAGAAACTTTTAGGAAACTATCTTTGCTTGATAATTAGAAATTCAAATTTTTAGTTGTCCAGCTATTGTATTTGTTAAATGTTGCAGTGGTGATATTATTTTGGTTCCCCCCCCCCTCCCTCATAGGTGAATGCCTTATTCCCCCTTTTCTGCATTATTTCCTCTTTTTCTAGTTAAAAAGATTTGAGATTTATTATGTTTTCAATTTCAATTAACATATTTGTTTTAGAACAATGTAAACTCACAGCATGTGTTTAAAATGAAATGCATTACGAGAAATGGCTTTAAGCATTTGTATGAAAAAAGGCTGGTCATAAGAGGGTAGCTAGAATTTAAATTTTTATTTATTTGAAAAAAATAATTTTGAAAAAATTTATTATTGTTTTTATCTGTTACAATTGAAAATTTTTACGTGCGCTGAACCAATGCATTTGCATTATCCATATATTGTCTCTCTTTAGTGTTTTTTTTTTCCCCTGTTGCATTAAATGTGTCATTTTTTTAATAGAAATTTCCTTATTAATTAATATTATAAAAATTTAAATTTGTAACATCGACACTTTTTCAGTTTCTAGGCTTGTATTTACAGTATATATGAATGTGTAATAAAGAATTTTTTTGGTCCTGCTTGAATTGGCAGTAATTGACTTGACAATGTGATAATCTTTTGTACATCAAAAGAATTAAGAATATTATCTATCAGTAATGTTGATTGTATATATATTTTCTGTACTTAGCTCTGATCAGAGTGACCAAAAACCCCTGATTTTTAGATAAGCCCTTATGAGTTTAGCATGTTGAATTGTTTATTTTTGTGATTTTAGATAAAATTCCAATTAATAATTTTCTTATTTAATGCCTTTCTATGTTGCTTACAAGCTGTGTTTTTTTCTGGTAATGTTATAGTTAAACTCTGGAACTTCTAGTCTATTTAAACTTTGTACTGTATGTTACAGGATACATATCCTTGGGGGAAATCAGAGAAGAAGTACTTTGGCAAAGAGGCCCAGTCAATTTTGGATGAGCTTCAGTTCCATGATTCTGGCCATGATAACAGGTTCAGATGTGATTCTTCTGTTCATGCCAAAGGCACCGTGTGGGACATCATTCCTGGTGTTAGAAATACTATGTACCCTCATCAACGTGAAGGGTTTGAATTTATCTGGAAAAATGTGGCTGGAGGGATTTATCTTGACGGGTTTAAAGATCATACTTGTTTTGATGGCGGGAGTGGATGCATTATATCACATGCTCCTGGGACAGGGAAAACCCGCTTGACAATAGTATTTATTCAAACATATATGGAACTATTTCCAACATGTAGACCAGTCATTATTGCTCCTTGCAGCATGCTCTTGACCTGGGAAGAAGAGTTTAAAAAATGGAAAGTAGACATCCCATTTCACAATCTGAATAAGCCTGATTTTTCGGGCAAGGAAAATCTGGCTGCAGTTAACATACTTGGGAAACTGAGACACCTGGATAGAAGTAAGAATTCAATACGTATGGTAAAATTGTACTCCTGGAAAAAGCAAAAAAGCATCCTGGGCGTCAGTTATAGACTCTTTGAGAAACTTGTTGGAGGACGAGTTGATAAAAATAAGAAAAATGATGTTCTGGAGGCTGAAGTTGCACAAGTTAGGAAAATCCTCCTTGAGCTTCCTGGTCTTTTAGTTCTCGATGAAGGGCACACGCCTCGCAATAACCAAAGTCTTATCTGGAAGGCATTGTCAAAGATTGAAACAGAGAAGCGCATCATCCTCTCAGGAACTCCTTTCCAGAATAATTTTGGTGAGCTTTATAATACACTCTGTTTGGTGAGACCGAAATTTGCAGATAGGTTCTCATCTGAACAGCGTGGAGATTTTCGAAATAAGCGAGGAAGGAAAAGTAATTTTGCTAGAGGCAAATGGGCTTCTCTGACCAATTCCATTGGTAAGATTGATGGTGATAAACTAATGGAACTTAGAGCTATAATTGACCCATTTGTGCATGTTCACAAAGGAACTATACTCCAAGAAAGTCTTCCTGGCTTAAGGGATTCAGTAGTTGTTTTACAGCCAGCTGAATTTCAGAAAAGCCTTCTTGAAGGCATTCAAGGAATAAGGAACATTTTTGAATTGGGATATTTTGTTTCATTGACCTCTGTCCACCCATCACTTTTGCCACTGTGTTGTTTGTCTGAAAAAGAAGAATCTTTTGTTGATAGGGATAAGTTAGAAAGCCTTAGATTAAATCCTGATGCAGGAGTTAAAACAAAATTCCTCATGGAGCTCCTTCGGCTCAGTGAGGCAATGAATGAGAAGGTTCTTGTCTTCAGTCAATATATTGATCCATTGACCTTTATTAGGGATCAGCTTAAATCTCATTATAGTTGGACTGAAGGGAAGGAGGTACTATATATGGATGGACAGCTTGATGTCAAGCAGCGTCAATCCTCAATCGGATTTTTCAATGAACCAACGAGTGAAGTAAGAGTATTACTTGCATCAATAAGAGCTTGTTCAGAGGGGATAAGTCTTGTTGGGGCTTCACGCGTTGTTTTGCTTGATGTTGTTTGGAATCCATCAGTGGAAAGACAAGCCATAAGCCGTGCATACAGGCTTGGGCAGAAAAAAGTTGTTCATATTTACCATCTCATTACGTCTGGGACAATAGAAGGAGAAAAATACTGTCGTCAGGCTGAAAAGGGCCGTTTATCTGAGTTGGTGTTTTCCTCTACTGACAGGGACAGTGGTACGCAGAAAATCTCATCCACAGTTTCAGAGGATAAAATCTTGGAAGAGATGGTTCACCATGATAGGCTCAAATATATGTTTGAGAAGATAATATACCAGCCAAAAGAGTCTAATTTAATAGATACTTTTGGCTTGGATGATCTCTAGTTCACTGTGAATAAAAATTTTGATAATGAAAATTTTGATAGCAAGGCAGCCAAACATTTTCTCAGCATGTGACCTATGAACTAGAAGCCATGTTGTCTTTGGTTCAAAAGGTGTGATGGCATCAGAAAGTTCCTGATAATTTTGACAGGGTTATGCAGATGACTGCCCTGAACTGATTCATAATGGTATGTTCCTCATCTATTAAGCAGTTATCACTCCTGTCTAGATAAGTGTTGATCCCAGTAACACATCTCATTGAATTTTGTTTATTCTGTACCTCCTTAAATGTTCTCCCACTGTGAACTGTTAGATAAGTCCCCAAAATTTCTTCTGATTATGGTCATTAAATAGGTCAATCTTCCAATTGAGAAAAGAACATTATTTTCCATCTTGAACTTTTACGTTTGTACTTAATGTTTCTGCTGCTTTGGAGAAGATAATAAGGGAGGTAATTTCATAGTTTTAAAACTTGGACCAGTGACAGAACTGTGAGCTTATGGGGTTGGTTGGACCGGTTGGACTGGGCGTCGGCTGGTTGGTGAATTGGTAATATAGCGATTTCTTCCCAGGGAAAAAAAGTCCAAGCCTAAAACATCAGGAAAATATTCAAATATATTATACTGTTTCATAACGCAAATTGCATGGTGGCCTCTTGGTGGCATAATACCTTTGTAAATTATTGTGTGGGGTTCAATTCCCACTTGCTGCAAATATTTCCATTTTTTGCTTCCTTTTCTACTGAGTTAACTCTGCTGACCTTCCAGATTTGACAGGTTTTGGTCAGGTTGCACCTAGTCAATGAGTTGACTTTGGGTCTAAACAGATCTGGTTTTCATCGTAGTCTGGATCACGGTCCCACATCAGGTGTGTACTAAAGAGATCTTGAATTTTTAAAGATGGTTTGGGTTCCGACTATGTGAGACGCCTTTTATAGGACAAATCCGTGAGGTCAATGGGCCAAAGTGGACAATACGCCACTAGAGTTGGGCCCAAGAGCATTACAATCAGTATCAAAGCCATCCTGGGGGTACTATCATGTAGGTAGATCCTACACAGAGGTGTAAGCCACTCTAACGAGGGCGTTAGAGATTGGATGGGAGAGCATGTCATGGTCTCGCATCGGATTTGTACTAGGGAGATCCTGGATTTAAACAGATCCTGGATTTGTACTTTGGGTCTAAACAGATCTGGTTTTCATCGTAGTCTGGATCACGATCCCACATCAGGTGTGTACTAAAGAGATCTTGAATTTTTAAAGATGGTTTGGGTTCCGACTATGTGAGACGCCTTTTATAGGACAAATCTGTGAGGTCAATGGGCCAAAGTGGACAATACGCCACTAGAGTTGGGCCCAAGAGCATTACAATCAGTATCAAAGCCATCCTGGGGGTACTATCATGTAGGTAGATCCTACACAGAGGTGTAAGCCACTCTAACGAGGGCGTTAGAGATTGGATGGGAGAGCATGTCATGGTCTCGCATCGGATTTGTACTAGGGAGATCCTGGATTTATAAGGATGGTTTGGGCTCCAACTATGTGAGGCGCCTTTTATAGGACAAATCTGTGAAACCAGTGGACCAAAGCAAATAATACCTCACCGAATTTGGGCCCAAGACTGTTACAAGCAGCCAAGCTATTGACTCCAGTCGAACCTGGTCTGACCAATTATTCTGTTCTGGGTTTAAAACCCATGGGTAATTTTAAGCTTTCCTAGAGTTTTTTAATTCTCTAAACCTGCTTTGCGTTTTTCCAAGTTAAAACTTCTACATTGAACAGATGAAGGGTCAAAAGAGAAAATGTATGAAATTTGTCAATGTGGCTTCATTGACTTTTGGCATAAACGCACAACGACTATATGGGGCTGCACAAAACTTGATAGGCAATCAGGCCTTTCGTGTTGAAATGTAGTTCAAGTCGAGCTTATTTTCTATTTTCTTTTGGTAGGTCTTCCTTTGGCTAGAATTTGCATCAACCATCAACAGTACTTGTGAATGAAAGAGGCCATCTAAACATTTGCTCAATGAACGGGTATTAAGCGTGAGAATGGTTAACCTTTTATTGTCAAAAGATTTCGCCAGGGACATCTTCATGATCAAGTATGTTGGGGTTGAGCTGGAGCTAGTTGGTGATGTTTGGTCTCTTCTATTCGCAAGTACTGTTGATCAAATTTGCGGTTGATTGGGTATTTTTGTAGATTACAACATTTGGTGGCCTGAATAGGGTGATAGACTGCATGGGTTTAATTCATTTATTTTTCTCATATATTCTGAATCTATCAGTAAGCAGCCTGTCAGACTTATGAAAGGAGTTTAAGCTAATCTAGAATGTAGAAAGCAGGTATGTAAGCAAATTTAAACACTGGCTCTTCATTTCTACTGCATCTCTTCCTTCCTCTGCAGCCATAGATTTTCTAATTGCACATTATTTTTTTGTTTGTTCGTGATCTTCAGTTGTATTAACTGTTGTATGACTATTGCTTCCATTTGCATGCCTTTCATTGCCTCCTTAAATTATAATATTAGCCTCGCCTCATGTATTTTAGTTTCAGCTAAATTTTAAGAACCTTGTTTCTTGAATGTTTCCTTCTGATTGCACGGGCTATCTATTTGCCATCCGTGATACTGAAGATCGATGGGAGACACGCGAGAAATGGTTTTTGCTCTTGTTGCAGCATTCTATGCTAACTATTTTTTTTTTTTTTTTGGCGTTTGGATTTCTCTCAGATATTAGCAGATCTCATAGTAGGAAACAGTCTAATGTAAGGATTGTTTCCTTTCTCTTTTCTATGTAATTAAGAGTTTCTGTTCTTTTCCCATTTTCAGTGTAAATATGCCCTGTGCACAGAACTTTTTTTGGTCCCCCTTCATGCTAACGTTGGGCCTTCGGACAATATGCATGATTTTTTTTTTGTCTGAATAAGTGAAACAATTATGCATGATTTTTTATTGCTTGACAAAATTAATGAGCCAAGAGACATCTAGGGTCCATTTAATTGTGAAAATGGTTTTGATACTATTTACTTGTGGAAAAAGTTTTATTTACAATTTTTATTTTTTAAATAATTATAAAAATTCACTATTTTTTATTTTTTTATATTCATATAGAAAATTAGAAATCATATTTTCATTAATTTTATAGATTTCTAACTCTAACTTAACATATAAGAGTATAGAATTTAGGTTTTGGACTTTAATTTATGTAAATTTTGGTACGGAATTTTTTCTAAATCTACATAAATTTAAATTTAAATTTCAAAAATGAAAAATTGTTTTGCATTTTTAGATAAACCTTTTATTTTCTACCTTTTTTAATATAAATCTTGAAAATTTTTAAAAAATAAACTTAAAATTTTCATAATTCTTTGAAAAAAATAAAAAATTAGAAAATAAAAATATTTTCCAAAATTTAATGGATCCCTAATTTGGCTGAAAATATAAAAAGCATTTTAAAAAGATTAAATAAAGTATACTTCAATGTTTGCGCTCGCATATGCTACTAATTAAAAGGTTTCTAAAAGGTTTTCAATCATTTATTTTTTTCAAAATTCAACCTTTCCTTACTAAAATTTTTTAAATATACAAGTTATTAAATATATTTAGAAATTATGAGTCAAGTAATTAGTTAATCAAAATTTATTTTTAAATTTAAAAAATTTAAAATTCTTTTGATCATTCAAATTCAAAACTTATTATGCTTGTTCAAATCAAATGAAGTAACAACCCTTATTCAACTTCCTCCCCCCTAAATGATTTGTATTTAAGAGATACACAATTTTAAATTTCTAAAATTAATTCATAACTCTTTCATTATTTCCTAAAATACAACTTTCCTTATTATTTTTTCAGAAAAATAGAAATTTTTAGGATCATGCACACACATGTAATCAAAATTTTAAAAAGTCTTGCGAAAATTAGAAGTAGACCTAGTAAAATGGATAAAAATCTGTTAATTCGAAATAAATCTGACCCGTTTAAATTAACTCATAATCAATCCATACATTAAATGAGTCAACTATGGTTTGACCTTTTTTTCTCTGCCTCTAAATGAGTAGGTTGGCAGGTTTAGGATTTTATCCTATTGATATCTGCTAACAACTAATGTTTAAATTGGTTTAGGATTTTATCCGATTGATATTCGCTAACAACTAATGTTTAAATTCATTGATAATCTGATATGTTCATGCTTATTAGACATCAAATCAATTAGCATAAGCTCTATTGGTCAAGACTTAGTTCACACTCTCAATTCTTGCACTATTATATGCGCCTCTAGGTCTACCCTATGCCCACATTCAAACTCATGCTCAAATACTCAATTTTATTTTGTGATCAAAATAAAATTATTTAAATGATGCTCTTAAAAATAAAATAAAAATTATAATTTTGTGATTAGTTATTAATTGTTTAATATATTACTAAATTATAATTTTAAAAACAACTTCATTTATTTTAACAACAACAACAACAATAAAATCAATTCTTAGTCCCACTAAGTGGGGTTGGTTATATAAATCATTTTTCGCCAATTTATGCGATCATGAACCATTTCTTTTGATAGATTCAATGATATTAAATTCTTACTATCTCATTCTAAGTTATTTTAAGTCTACCCCTAGCCCTTCTACTGCCCCCCATAGTAACTAGATCACTCTTCTTCACAGGTGCACTATGTGGCCTACATTGAAAGTGTTCATACCATCTAAGTCGTCCCTCCCTTACCTTATCTTCTATAGGAATTACACCTAACTTATTAAGAATATATTCATTCCTTAATTTATCTTTCAATATTATACCACTCATCCATCTAAGCATTCTCATCTCGACAACTTTTACTTTTTGGATATTATGTTTCTTCGTCGCCCAACATTCCGATTCATAGCATAGCTGGTCTTATAGTTGTCCTATAAAACTTCTCTTTCAATGTTAAGGGTATTCTATGATCACAGAGCACTCTTGAAGCACTTATCCATTTTACCCAACTTGCTTTAACTCTATGTATTACATCATCTTCAATTTCTCCTTCAGCTTGCATAATAGATCCAAGGTATCGAAATCTACAAGTGTTATTTATTTCTTCATCATCAAGTTTAACTTTATCTCCAATATTCCTCCTATCATTCCTAAAAGTACATTTCATATATTTTGTCTTATTTCTACTTATCATAAAGCCTTTAGATTCTAAAGCTCTTCTCCATAATTCTAACTCAATCTCTATTCCGTCCCTAGTTTCGTTAATTAATACAATATCATCTGTAAACAACATACACCATGGAACCTCCTTTTGAATACTCTTAGTCAATTGGTCTATCACTAAAGCAAAAAGATAATGACTCAAAGCAGATCTTTGATGTACACCTATGGTGACTAGAAATTCTCTAGTTTTTCGATCTGTAGTTTTTACACTAGTCATTACTTCATCGTATATATCTTTAATGACATCGGTATGCCTACTACATACACCTTTTTTTCCTAAAACCCAACATAAAACTTCCCTAGACATCTTATCATATGCTTTCTTAAGGTTAATAAATATCATATGTAAGTCTCTCTTCTTTTCCCTAAACTTTTCCATTAATCTTCTTAAAAGATAAATAACTTTTGTGGTAAATCTCCTAAGCATAAAACCAAATTGATTTTCTGAGACATTCATTTCTAACCTTACTTTTTGTTCAACTACCCTTTCCCATAGTTTCATCTTATGACTTATAATTTTAATTCCACGATAGTTATTATAATTTTGAATATCTCATTTATTTTTGTATATATGTATTAAAGTATTTTTCCTCCATTCATCTGACATTTACTTAATTTTTACAATTGTTTTAAATAAATTAGTTAACCATATAATTCCATTATCACCTAAGCATTTCCAAACTTCAATTGGGATGTTATCTGGTCTCAAAGTTTTCCCATTTTTCATCTTTTTTAGTGTAAACTTAACTTCGTTAACTTTAATTTTGCAAATAAATCTCATTTTTTTAGTCTTTTCCTCATTTGACATTTCTAAGTTTAAGTCTTCTATTTGGTTTTCATTAAATAACTTACTAAAGTAACTTCATTATCTTTCTTTAATGTCTTTGTCCTTAATCAAGACAATATCATCATCACTTTTTATACATTTTATATTTCCTAAATCTTTACTCTTTCTTTCTCTAACTTTAACAAGTTTAAATATATCTCTTTCCCCTTCTTTTGTACCTATTTTATCATACAAATTATTAAATGATCTATATTTAGCTTCACTAACGACCTTTTTTGCATCATTTCTTGCCTCCTTATATTTTTCAAAGTTATCTTCGTTTCTACATTTTTGCCTCATTTATTGTGTTAATAAAATAAATTGTTCATTAGATGATAAAAAAAATTATATTAGAGATGAGAATGACAGATGATCCACCATCCGCCATGGATTATCATATCTGAATCACCATAAATCCGCAACTTAAATAAGTCGAATATGAGTTGTAATATTTTTACTTGATAATCTGCCTTACCCATGACAAATTATTCGACCTGATTCGCTTTGTTAGGTCTAATTAATAACATATTTTATACCTGATCAAAAATTCAAAATTTAATCTTGTCCAATAGAACTAAGTCAAAACAATTAACTTTAAAATGTTTTTTTAAAAATAATTTTGAATTGTTACTGTTAGCCTTGGTGGCTATATGAGTTTAATTGTCTTATTTTGATGATAACCACCTATTAGTGGTTTTAGGTAAACTAATCTTTGCATATTAAGCTATGGTAAGCACAAACACAATTGTAAATATTAAGTAAATTCTTAATAGATTAGACATCATCACAAAGGGGGAGATTGTTAGATTTGCGAGTTACATAATCATGTTTAATATGTTTTGATGATATTAACATATTTGTTGTTCTTAATGCATTCCATCTTTGCAGATCATGCTTAGTACAAGTTCAAGTGACAAATACATAAAGGTATTGGTCAAAAGACAAAGATCAGACCTAGTAGACGTCAAGTAGGAAAGATCATATGGACACTCACTTGGAAAGGACTCAAGCACAAGAAGCTTAATGTAAAATTATATGTAATGGGGAGTGTGCTTGAGGTAGCATATTTTGTAACTCTTGTGATTTTGTTTCATGCATGATTTTTGAGCAAGAGTTGAGCAATTTGCACATACATACTAGGACATATGAGTAAAAGATGGTTATTATTCACATTAACATAAGAAGGGGTAGACCATCTCTTCGTCCTATATCCCCTTTATCTTTTACATTTGGAATATGAGATCTCAAACATGTAAATACTAAACTTTAAGTGTAACGACCTGCCTATTTTGCTATATAATTTTTTTCCCCAACCTAATCACTTACATAATAACTCTAATATCCTACTAAACTGATATAGTCATGATCAACTCGGACCCATGAGTGCCGAGGATATACTTGTCATACATCTCTGATACATAAGCAGTGAAAAACATAAATTACATACATGCCATACAACAACGGGCACAATACCAGAATTCTACTAAACCTATCATATACGTACAATCATCCATAAAAGGACCAAAAGTATCCTAGGGTCGTATCCTAAAAACCATTTTGACCCTACTCAACTACTTACCCTTCTGACAGGGTAGTTCGATCAACCTCTACTACTATGGAGCTCTATTCGCCCTTCTATCTGAATTTCCTGAAATGTTTGTAATGTTGGGATGAGACACCTCTTAGTAAGTAAGATAAACTAATATCAGTATGTGACAACATGAGTATTATCGTGCTTAAACAAGAACTATACATAATATGCATATCAGATAAAAACTAGCTATATAAACTCTAAGTAAAACATGATTCATCGTATCATCATAAATTTCATAATAAATATCGTACTAATTTGTGTAATCATGTAAAACATCTTCTATAACTGTACAATACTGAAATAATACCCAGGATGGATAGTTACTTGATGTCATGTCTTACCCCCCACATGATAGGATTGTGCGGTCCTAAAGTAGGACCTAGCAATGGCTGACCGACCACGTTAAGTCAACATAAGTCTGTAAGTACGATGGACTTATTCCACCTGTTCCGGACTATCAGGGGAACATCTGCACTACACTGAAGCCACATCGACTACCATCTCCCACACTCTAT
The DNA here is from genome assembly GCF_029873635.1 of Malania oleifera. NCBI lineage: Eukaryota > Viridiplantae > Streptophyta > Magnoliopsida > Santalales > Ximeniaceae > Malania > Malania oleifera. Next base: position 4,049,411 of record NC_080425.1, on the reverse strand, counting down.
CTAAGATGTAACGACTCAGAAAATTTTAACTATTTAAAATAATAAAGAAGATAATAGAAGGAAAAAAAAAAGGAAATATAAGAAAAGGGAAAATAAATAAAAAAATAAAAAATAAACAAGCAGGCACTCTTCAACGAACTTGTTTTTCTCATCGACGAGCTATCTTTTGAGCCTCGTCGCCGAGTATGCATGTCTCGTCGATGAGGATAAATCGAGAGAGGTTCTTACATTTCTGAATTTCGTTGATGAGCTCCCGGTTTCGTCCACGAACGATGTTCTTGGGCTCGTCGACAAGTCCACATGTCTCGTCGACGAATCCTTGCCTATAAATAGCAATTCTTTTCATTTTTCAGCGAGAAAACGTTGCATGTACTCTCTCTCTCTCTCTCTCTCTCTCTAGAAAACGGCCCTCTCACATTCTCTTTAGGTTTCTGGCCCCATTTCTCCTCGATTCGACGATCAAAAACTACCATGAGACTCCTGGGAAGATTCTCTACAACATAGGCGGAGTAAAATTTAGATTTGAGAAGTTTGGGAATCATCCCAAAATCAGGGTAGGGTAAGTGAGATATTTTAGAATTTTATTGTTAAATATAATTATATGGAGCCTAGGAAGTATTAAATGAGTGTTTTTCTGAGATTTGAGTAAGTTGAGATTTTTGGAATGCATGGCCTTTTTTCCGTTCGATTTTAGGCTGAATCCCGAGAAGCAGATAAGGGGAAATACTTTATAACAACTTTTTTTTAATTATAAACCGGTTAAATTTTGGGTATAAAATTCTATATATATGTAGATAAATTATTCTAAACAATGCAGGCATTGAAAATATTTTTTTTGATTATATATTATATTGGGAAAAATTATGTGGCATGAAAACAACTTTGATAATTAAATGGTTGTGAGTGCTGCGGAATTATGATTTATTGTGTGATTGTGAATACTGTTTGGGTACCGAATTCTGCTTGATTGAAAATATAGTATCCACAACCAACTAGTATTTTCAACCAAACAAAATGTGGATATTGTTTGATTGTGTGTACTGTGGTAGATGTGTGGATGTGCTTGAGTGGTTGGATTTGCTATTGATTTGTGTTGTGGTTCATGTAAATTGTGATATTACGTTGGCAGTGGTATGAGGAGGTCGTTGTATGGACGTTTATATTGGGGAGTAAAACATTGGCAGTGGTATGAGGAGTTTGTTTTACCTATTTACCATGAACAACGTGATATGTGTTGCAATATGTGCTGGTGTTTGTTCTGTGTGGACCATGCATGATATGAAGATATTAGTCCTGTGTGGACCGTGTAATCTGTGTGGTTGATTGTCCTGTGTGGACCAGCCCTGTGTGGACATGTATTTTATATGGATTAGAGTCTTGTGTGGATGTTGTATTCTATGTGGATATGAACCCTGTGTGGGAAGAATGTGGAATGTGTAAATCTTGTGTGGATTGATTGTGATATGTGTGTACATGTGGACCTTTGTGAGATGATTATTATTGGTTGCGTGTGATTTTAATTACATAAGTATTTATGGTAAAGTCTAATTCTCCACCCGAGGGCTTGAGGAGGAAGGCAAGCGCTCTAATAATTATTTGTGCATACCAGAGTAGAGGGAAGCCACTTGTATGGGCGGGTGACCTTCCCTATTCTCAGAGACTTTACCTGAATACATAAGTCGAGGGCTTACTGAGAAAGGTGAGTGCAGGGAATCGACTTTTATGGTCGGGTAGAATTCCCTATTCTCAGGAATTATTAGTAAAAATAATTATGTATGTGTATATGTGATTGGGTGACAAAGAAGTTGACAATGATGTGATTCAGAATGCATTTTATCAGTTGTTATTGATAGTGAAATACAATTGTATGTATATTTTGTAATTATATATTAAACACTTCAGCCGCACACTGTTGTAACTTATTTCTTCCTTACTGAGAGGTGTCTCACCTCGACGAATATTTAATCTTTTCAGGTTTTCCAGGTGATCGAGTTTAGAAAGCTCTGGGTAGGGTTTAGTTGGTGTGTGGATAAAAGAACAGGTTTTTGTCATGTTTTGTGTTTAATTATCTTGGTTATGTAATATGAAGAATGACATTGTACTTTATGGGTTTGCATATGTAAGTATAAAACTTTGGTATTTTGTTTGAGGATATTTAATTATTTCTGTTGCGTGAATGGTATCAAAGATGTGTGGATGGTATCATAACATTTCGGGCCCCAAGTGGCGGGTTCGAGGCTACATGAGATGTGTGGTAGCACTAACATAAACTTGAACTTATATGTATAATTACAGTACCGTGCTCTGACATACTAAACTACGTAATCTTGGTTCTGATAACATAGAGTACAATTCATATTTCTAATACATAACTGTTTCGTATTTCTGAGTAATATCTAACATGATCATATTTTCATGAATTCTAACATATCATGCATAATTACGGCATCTACGCCGATCATAAATCACGGCATCTACGCTGACAATATCATAACATATAGATCGCGGCATCTACTCCGATCATATCACAACTTACTGAACATAACTTTTTTGCACTGTTTAACATAATATTTTAATCATAGTTTCTGTATTGCTTTCATGGTTTTTTAGAAAACTATGACAACATGATTATTCTGGAAAATCATAATATTCTGGTATAATATAATTTTCATGAAAATTTATATTCATGCCACACAATTATGAATAACATTATAAACATAAAATCTGATCTAAAATCATATTTTCTGATAAAATGTATTAAATCTATTTTCCTGTTCAATAATAGTATTTTCAAACCCTGTGCTATACACATATATAATTTTTGAAAATAAATGTTGTATATTTATAAATAATTTCATGAGAAATGCTGACTTAGTTTATCCCCTTACCTGACTTATTGAGAAGCCCACAAACCTTACCAAACCTAATCTTGTGTGTATTCCCAATTTAACACCCTGAAATTCACATTTCCTAACAAATCAACATATACCAGTATAACACCTTCAAACACATTCCCCTCAATTTAGAAATATCCAATAACTTATAAAACTTAAAATAATCAACTTACTCAAATTTTGGGATGGTGCCCAAATACTCCAAATCAAAATTCTGATCTGACAATATTGTAAAGAATCTTCCCAAGAGTAACGTGACGGCTTCCGATTGTCGAACCTGTGAGAATCGAAGCCAAAATCCTAGAGAGAAGTCAGAGAGACAAATTATAGAGAGAGAGAGAGAGAGAGAGAGAGAGAGAGAGAGAGAGAGAGAGCTTTGTATGAAAATAATCTCGCTAAATCCCGATTTTAGGATATTTATAAAGTGCGGTCTCGTTAACAAGACACGTCATCTCGTTGATGAGTCTAAGAAGGAGGTTTGCCGACGATATCATAACCTTCGTCGACGAATTTCAGGTCCTGAAATCAACCCTCTCGGTTTCTCTTCGTCGACGAGACACGTGTCCTCATTGACGTTCCCAAGAGGGCACTCGTCAAACGTCGACGAGCCCCTATTGAGCCCCCTTGGGAAAACATTTTTCTCTCGTTTCTTTTATTATTTAATTACTATAATTCTTTGGGTCTCTACATTAAGTGCTAGGATATCCATAAAAGATGGTTATTAATTAGGGTTAGGTTATAGATTAATAACTCTTTCTAATAATTAGGGGGCTAGGATGAATAATTTGATATAAAAGTTTTCTATAAGGATAAAATAAAATTAAGAACTTGATAATTTTTCACTTGTCTCGTAATTATTACAAATGGATTTTTGAAGGATCATTTAAAATCGTTGATAAAAAAATTTCTAAAAAAAGTACTAAATTTGATAAGTACTACAATTATTACAAATGAATTTGTAGTGCATGTGTTGTGAGGTTTAAACCCAAAAAAAAAAAAAAAAAAAATCTTGTGAGGCGAGCATCCCATTGTAGGAATGAGATTTCCAAAAATAATGTCATTGCATAAGAATACTTTGGAAACTGGAAACCAAACTCCTCCTACATTCAAGATAATGAAAATTTTATGGGTTGTTTGGTTTTGTTGTAAAAAATGATGAAAACAAAAATAAAAAATTGGTGACAAATATTAAAAATCGAAAACCAACAACCTATTTGATTAATATTTATAAAGACAAAATAAATTAAAATTTTGATTGAACAAATGCTCGTTTATATCTAAATCAAATATAGGTGAAAATTTATGATTAAAATAATAAAAATTAAAAATAATATAATAAAAATAAAAAATATTATAATTTTATGCAATTATTATATTTCAAAATTCATCTAAAGATGAATACTCCTATTATACAAATAAATGGAAAACAGTACAAATATTTAAATGATTTATTTTATTTTATATTATTTTTTAAAATTTATTGACATTTTAATTTTAGTTATATTTTAAAATGTATAATCGATTTTCTTTGATATCTAATATAATGCATGAAAGGATTTTTGAACAACCATGAAATGACCTGAAAATCCTTAGTAAAGATTTTTCATCTAAGGATGTTGGGGAGATATGCATAGAGACGAATAGGATGGACTTGATTGTAGGGAATGCTGGGGTGGGTCAAAGGTTAAGAATTCTCTCTATCCAAGTGCAGCTACTTTTTTTGAAGCACCTTCCCAGAGTCTGCTGTTGAAGCTTTATCTTCAAATGGATAAGACTTTTGTCTCAGTGTATATGAGTTCTTGAAAGTAAAAGACTAATACCAACCCTCTTGGTAGAAAAAGAAACTTGTTATTGCTCGCTCCATGAAAAAAAACATAGGGATTGTCCCTGGACTTAAGGAAAGCAAAATAAAAAGTGCTCCTATGACTGGTTTTAGCGAAGATGAAAGTATAGTTGTGCTCCAGTTTTTTTGAGTAAAGGTTATGCGGTAAAGAGCCCGATAAGGGCTCGAAGAGCTTCCCTTCATTCGCTTCACGAGAGCTGCACAACACATAGTTAGAAGTCAAAGGGCATGTACTACGTGCCTAACCTTCACTCCGATGTAGATTGGAGAGTGCCTTCTAAACCACCCAACCCAATTAAGAAGAACCAAACCTAACAAACACATTGTTTTTTCCTTTTGGGAGGGTACTCCGAGTAGTGGGTGCCTCATAGGACCTTGACTCGCCTACTCAAGTCTTGTATGTAAATAGGAAGGATACAAAATCAAAAGGATGAGTAGAAAATTTTATTAGATACTAGAGTCACTAGTATCTAATAAGTTTTACCTACTATTGGATTTAAACTAGTGACTTTTGCCGTATGAGTGCAATACTCTAACCACTGAGTTAAGTAGGTCATTTATCATCACAAAGAGAAATGTGGCTTTTAATTATAAAATCCATACTTCTTTATTTATTTGGGAACATTTTCGGAACAAGAATCAAAGAAATGGTGATGATTCAAATCAAAATTTCCTTGGCTTTTTCTTTTTTAATCACCTTCCTCATGTATATATAAGACTGAATCCTTTTGATTTCTAATAAGAAATGCTAATCCTTAACTTTTTGAGGAATCCTTCATGGCATCCCAATTGGATTGAATGAGATGATACTTTCTTATTCTAAACCTATAAAATCAGAATTTTGATCAAATCACACTCACAGTATACTAGGTCTTCTAATTCTTTAAGAAGTTTATCTAAAAGATTGACGGTATAATTAGGAAGACGTTTCAAATATCACGCATGAGTTATTGGGCATGTTAGTTTGATGTAGCTCATTTGACATCTTTGTATTCGATAATTAACATAACTTTATTTTTTTTTAGATAATAGTAGACATAAAAAACGCTTAGAAGGAGTTTTATTAAAACTAATAAATATGAGCATGTTGGGGAATAAACCTGGAGCAACAATCACACACGAAGAAAAATAAAGCACATCCACACTGAAGCACCGGATTTACGTGGTTCGGTCGAATCTGACCTACGTCCACGGGAGTACACACCACTGCACTATACTAGGAGAAATATTACAAGGAGGAGCCACTGCTCAACTCTCACTGTTTCTCTCTCTCTCTCTCTCTCTCTCTCTCTCTCTCTCTCTCTCTCTCTCTCTCTCTTACTGCAACTCTCTACACACACTCTCACTTCACGCACAACACATACACCCCTCATAGCTCACTGCAACACTGCATACACAACTCTCCACGCACCACACTCATACACTCACACAACTCACTGCTGCACACACACAGCTTACTGCAACCCACACACACAACCACACCTCTCACGTATACATATATATATATATATATAGAAGGGGGAGTAAAATCAAAGAAGGTGGCTGTAGATTTCAACAAAATCTGCAGAGGTTGGTGGCCGCCGTTCTTCAATGTCAAAGGTGACGGTTGGGTTGGTGCTGCTGTTGGCGACTCCACACCTGCAAACTCAACAATCTCCCACTTAAAGACAGAGACAGCATCTCAACTAGTGTATAGGCAAATGATGTGTTCATGTTTGTCTTCAAGCATGAAGACCAACTGAAGTTGAGCATAACTTCAGCTTCTCTCCATTCACCACCTTCCTATCTGCTAGATTTCTGCGGACTATTCTGATGCTTGTCAGCTTCACAACTGGTGCAAAGATGCCGGTGTAGTCAATCCCTTCCTTTTGTTTGAAGCCTCTGACTACCAACCGAGGCTTGTACCTTCTGGAGCCGTCATGCTTCTCTTTGATTCTGTACACCCACTTGTTGTGAAGGGCCTTCTTACCTTTGGGCAACTTAGCTAGTTCCCACGTTCTGTTGGAGTGAGGGACTTCATCTCATCCTTCATTGCAAGCTCCCACTTGCTCGTATCTGCCACCTGACATGCTTCATCATAGCATTTAGGCTCTCCTCCATTTGTAAGAAGTAAGTAATCTATATACCTTCCGTCTGGTACATGAGGCCGAGTAGATCCCCTAAGCTCTGGAGCTGGAGTAGGAGGCGGTGGTGCGACGATCTGCTCCACTGGTTCCTCCGCCTGAGGATTCTTGGCATTCTGCTGTTGTGTCCCAACACACTTCTTTGGGGCACGGGTGTTTATCTGGAAACTGACCCTCTTCTATTTCCTGACTATATAATCCTCACACATGTCAATCTGCACTGACTGTAGACCACTCAATTTTCCCTTTGAGTGCATCACCTTGAGTTCCTTCTCGCTCATATGACCAAGTCGTTGGTGCCAGATGTTGCTGTCGACATTTCCTGCAGCAACTGAAATAGATATGGAGGCATTGGAAGTTAGAAAAAGTGTTCCACTTTTCTTACCTTGCACAATCGTTAGTACACCCTTTGAAACTTTCCATTCATCACCAATGAATTTCGTCGTGTATCCCTCATCTGCCAGCTGACCAATTAAGATCAAATTCTTTCTCAGGTCTGGAATATGTCTGACATCCTTCAGCTTCCATATTGACCAGTTTATATTGATCTTCACAACTCCCTTGCCGGTTACGTCGCAAGGTAGATCGTTGCCAAGGTACACCTTACCGAAATTACCTGGTGTGTACTCCTCTAGGCAATCTCAGTAGCAAGTGGCATGAAATAAGGTTCTGGAGTCTAAGACCCAAGACTCCTGCTTGCTCTCCAAAGAGCAGATCAACATCTCATCATTTTTTAAAGCAATATTTGCTTCTGTCTTTGCCTTCGTATCGAATTCTTTATTCTGACTCCTACACTGGTTCTTGTAATGACCAGTCTTTCCATAGTTCCAGCACTCAATAACTTTTGTGCTCTGAGAACCTGTGTCTTGAGTACCTTTGGGATTTCCAGATTTAAACCGTCTGGGCCTAGATCTGCCTCGGTTGTTTGATCGTCCATGCCTGTTTCCTCTGCCTTAACTCTCCATGTTCAAGGCTGAACTCGAAGTGGATCCATGGTTCGACTGCATTCTTATTTCCTCCATTAAAATCATGTTGACGAATTCATCGTATACAAGCTTTGATTTTCCTGCGGAGCTACTGATGGCAGTAACGACATCATTCCAACTTTCAAGCAACTGACTGAGAATCAATAGGGCCCGAATCTCATTATCAAACGTTATCCCGACTGAGGCGAGTTGATAAGACAACTCATTGAAGTTATTCAAATGCCTACTGAAACTCTCACCTGCAGACATGCTCATTGTAGATAGTCTTTTCATGAGATGTACCTTATTTGCGGCTGAAGGTTGCTCGTATATATTAGAGAGTGCATCTATCAGAGACTTGGTGGATGTTATGTGCTTGATATTGAACGCCACAGATTTCGAATATGTCATTTTGATGGCTTCGAGGGCTTTTTGATCAAGCAACTCCCACTTGCTCTCCTTCACGGATTCTGACTTCTCCATCAGTGGTAAGTGCAAACTCCTTACCAAACAAATAGTTCTCAATTTGCATTTTCCAGAAACTAAAGTTTGTGCCGTCAAACATCTCGATCCAAGAGCATTTTTTATTCGACATCATCTAGAGACGGAATTAACTCAAACAGATAGCATGGTTGGATTCAGAACAGCCAAAAATCCTAAAAATGGCTTAAGTCGCTCGAAAAATGGATCTGAAATGGCTTCAAAAAGCCCGGTCAAACCTGGTTAACTCTAGTAAACTTTAACAGAATATTCCTCTCACGGACGAAATATTCTCTAATGGATGACGCCGTTAACTGTGCCATCTGTTGACGTGGCACGGCCCACGTCCTGTGGGGCCCACTGCTGACGTGTCTTGGGTCCCACCTGCTGACGTGGATGGTACGGACAGCTGACGTGTCTCCGAGCCCCTGCTGACGTGGCCGCTGATTGTGCGGCTAGCGCGATGCTGACGTGGGCGAACGCTGGCTGACGCGGCTGCTGACTAGCCGCTTACTTGGCGCCACGTGGTGCTGACATGGCGGATGGCTGGGCGCTGATTGAGTGCGGCTCCTCGTTGACGTGCACTGACTCAGCAACGCTGACGTGGCTCCCGGGTCTAGAATGATTCAGGTTGATCCGGTCTAAGAGCTTATCCGGGTCGGGTCAGGTGGAGTCTGGGTCGGGTTGAGTCTGTTCGGTCAAGGAGGACGTGTGGGCGCGCGTGTGGCACGTGACGAGCAGACATTGGCACGTAACGGCGCGTGCGGAGGCGTCTTTTTCTGGCGTGGCGCGTGTGGCGTCGTCTGAGCTCCATTCGAGCTCTGGTTAGAGTTGTTGGCTTCGTCTCGGTGAGAGGAGTTCTATGGGGGCCTCAAAATTAAATTTTGAGCTACTGGACAGAGGCTTAAAATTTAGAAATTTTTCTCTGATGTGGAGATTCTACTCCAACCAAGCTCTGATACTAATTGTTGGGAAATAAACTTGGAGCAACAATTACACATGAAGAAAAATAAAGCACATCCACACTAGAACACCAGATTTACGTGGTTCGGTCGAATCTGACCTACGTCCACGCGAGCACACACCACTGCACTATATTAGGAAAAATATTACAAGGAGGAGCCACTGCTCAACTCTCACTGTCTCTCTCTCTTACTGCAACTCTCTGCACACACTCTCACTTCACGCACAACACATACACCCCTCACAGCTCACTGCAACACTGCATACACAACTCTCCACGCACCACACTCAGACACTTACACAACTCACTGCTGCACACACACAGCTTACTGCAACCCACACACATAGCCACACCTCTCACGTATACATATATATACAGAAGGGGGGAGTAAAATCAAAGAAGGTGGCTGCAGATTTCAACAAAATCTGCAGAGGTTGGTGGCCACCGTTCTTCAATGTCAAAGATAAAGGTTGGGCTGGTGCGGCTGTCGGCGACTCCACACCTGCAAACTCAACAGAGCTCGCGTGCATCCACACAAGAAAAAATATGGAGTTTTGAGAAGGGAAAAAAAAAAAAAAAACACCCGCTAGAGATGATAACAATCAGGCCCGTAAAATGTTGGCCCAACTTGAAATTAGACGGGCCTAATAACCCATTTTGTATTCGGATTCAAACCGGTTCTAAACTCGACCCGTTCAGCCATTTCCAGCTTTAAAACCCTGAAATCGAGTTCTAGGGTTTCCCTTGCTAGCCTCTGATCAACAGCCGCGCAACTCGACAGTCAAGAGTACCTTCAAGCTTGCCAACATGGTACTCTCTCTCTCTCTCTGTGAATTCTGTGCTCCGAATGCTTTTCTTTGACGAATTAATTTAGTTTTTACTCGCTTTGATGCTTTAATGTCTCTGATTAAGGTTATGGGTATATTAAGGCTCTGTTCCTATCTGATATAAAAAAAAAGGTGTTTCTGGGTGAGTTTCCTGGTGGGAATAAAGTCTTCTTTGTTTAAGGCTTTTTCATAATCTTGAATAGTGTTTAGATTTCTTATGGTTATTGACAGAACTTGAAAATTTGTAATCTTAGGTTTTATGGTGTCCAAAATTTTTTTTTTCCTTAGGAAAAATGAAGAACTCTACTTAGCTGAGTGCAGATTTTTGTTTTACTGGATTTCTAGGGACGAGGAATGGGAGATTTCAGTTTTGTCTTTCCTTTGTTCTCTCTCCAATAAAACTGAGGGTCATGTTGCGTGTGAAGTCATGTAGGATACATCAACAAAGTTTAGAATTGTAGGAAGATGATGACAAGGGATGTGTGATAGATCCACAATGTACAACTTCTATTGCTGCAGTTATATATCTATATTTCTAATAAATTGGTGTAGTCGTATTTTCTTTTGAAAGTAGAAACCCATCAATAATAACTATGTCATCAATGCCTTGTTGATGGTTCACCCACCCAATGTAGCAAATGCGAAATGCGCAGAATGAAAGAAGTTACAGCTGGGGCGTTAAGGGTGTAGGATGGTTGACTCACTGTTTGGAACTTTATTTGATTTATAAGTCCTAGGTAAATTAAATTTTTTTTTTCTTCCTTTTTTGGTTGCTGCAGCTTCAATCTTCAATTATGTATTGGGTTCCTACTTAAATAATTTGGAGGGAAAAAAAATGCAAAATGCACCCACTTCTCCCAAGTTTTAACAAAAAAGACAGAAATATCCCTTATCATTTCAGAAACTCCATTCACCTTCCTTGACATTTTATTTTGAGGTTGAGCTCATTTACTACTAATCTTTCAATCATTTTTAATTTAAGATTGTGATGGTATCATCTTTTAACATTTTCAGACTCTTCCATTTACCCCCATTAACATTATTAATAATATTTTATTAATTCTCTCACAGTCTTATCACCTATCCCTTCTTACTCCCTCACCTGCTAATTGTCTTTGTATCAATCCATTAATTTCAATCCTCAAGGCCAAGCTTGAGTTGAGCTTCAGCCTTCAGCTTCACATTCTCATGTGAAAATACAAATCATTTGACCATTATGGTGTATGCCAACTTCCATCTGCCTATTTTTTGGGGAAAATTAAACACAAAATGGAAGAGTCTAAAGGAGGGGTTTGTTCCCTTCCAACTACTACAGTCATTAATGCAACCTCTGATCTAGCTTCTCCTACTGATACTACTACTACTTGGTCTATTGTCATTTTATCTCCTTCTCTTACTCTTCCTTTAAATCTCAAATTGTGCTGTTCAAATCTAGCCCCAGAAGTATTGTTGCTTGAAGCCACAAAGGCACAAACCCAAAGAGCATTTCTGCCATTGCACTCTTCTCCACCAAAAACTGAATTTTTCTCCCTACCCTGTCATCTTGACTGAAAATTTGAAAGCATTTTCTTACTACTACGTTTAAGTCTTGAAATTTAATTATGTTTTTTGGGATGTGGGGCCAATTGATAAAGGTGATAGCAGTAATGCATGCTAGTGCTTGCGTCAGTGACATAGCTGGATCTTCCCCCATAAACAGGAAGTAACACTGAAACCAAGCCATGAGTATATGTAATTGTTGCCATGAAGGACTTGAAGTTGCTGTTTCAAAATTTTTCTTTGTAATGTAAGGAAGAGAATTTGATGGAAGAGGGAGATATAAATATAACTTATGAGAAGAGGGGGATGCAGTATATGTGACAATTTTTTCTCCTCTTCTTCTTCTCCTTGTGCATGCACAAACACACACCCTCTGTTGTTAGAAATGGAGCTTGCCCTTACTACAAAGAAAGGAAAGGATGACCTTTATGTGTGGCATACATCGATTCAAGATTAGAACCCTGGCGTCCATGGGTAATATATCACTTTCTTTTACTTTCTTTAATTGCAACAGGTTGGCGTTAAATATCCATATTATTGTGCCATGTATATCAATTTTCTTTGCCCTTGTCCACACGAATGTTATGTTATTTGAGTGAACTTAGCTACATTCACAGTCTAAGTGGTTAGGCAATTGGCTATGTTGATCATATAGATCTCTATATATTGATAATTGTACACATCACTCAATGAGATAAGATTGTCATTACTTTGTGTTATATGCTTTTTTAGTGCCATCTTGCTGATAAGACTTGAATTATGAAATAGCTATAATTTCTATGAACCAACATCTAGCAATTTGATTTTATTTTCTATGTTCCTTCTTGCTGGGGCATATGTGAAGTTATGTGGTGTGTTTGCTTTTATTTGAAGGTGTTTATTGGACATTTTTAAAACAAACAATTGGTATCTGACATTGTTCTTGCAGAAGAATGTCTTCAAATGTCCTCTACATTTGAATGACTTTAACAGATCCTCCCCTCCCCCCCACTTTTTTCTCCTAATCATTATCATTTTTGCCTCATCATAAGGGATTTTCTGTGATTTTAAATACACGGACTTCTCAATCGAAAATTTAGTTGAAATGGAAGTTTTTGCTGCTTGGATTTTTATTAAGTGCGTGGATTTTATTAAATGTGGCAGTCATCCTAGGGAATAGATGGGGACTGGTTAGGGATGGTCTATCTGAAGGGTTTTGGTGGTTTGAACTTTTGCAAGTTGTGCATTTAATGATCTATATTTTATGATTGTAAAAGAAGGATGAATAGCTGGAGATTATGGACAGAAAGATGCTAGGGATTTAGGAATCTTCTGGCAATCAGAAGATTAGGGCCTTTTGTGGTCTCTCTTGTGTGGCAGTGGACCTGGATTGAATAGGATCGAATGGGAACAGATATGACCCTGACCTGCCAGCATAGTATGGGCAGGATGATTGAAATCTTAACCATGTCATACTTGGTGCAACATAAGATAGGATGGGCTGGAGCTAGATATTGAAGTGACAAATTTTCTTAATGTGAATTTCATGATTTTTTTTAATTTAAGCTTCATGCTGAAGTGTAAATGCAGAAATTAAAAAGAATGAAACCGAAAATCTGAATTTTGTTTTTCTTTTATTTTATTCTTAAACTGAACTAAGAAATGGAAATACTACCAGAATTGTTTCTTTTTTCCTTTCCTCCAAAAAAACTTCTGGTTTTTGTCTTTGGCTTAACTGAACAAGAATTCATAAATTTCAAAACAGAAAATTCGTCATGATATATCTTCCTCTTCATCTTTGCTTCTTCTGAATCAGATCTTTCCATTTGAACCAGAATTCATGGTAAACCATTTCTGTGCAAACCCACTGCTTCAACCAACATCTCTTGCTCTTCTTCCCTCCCTTCATATTTTCATGGAAGATCTGTGTTAGATCACCGCTTACCTAAAAGCTTAAGCTGTTAGGTAGAGGTGTTAATCTAACATGGTAGCAGAGCCTTGGTTTTTGGGTGGTCCTCGGTTTCTAGCCGTCTTGCCCATTAGTTTGTTAAAAAATTACACACAACCTAGCAGCTTAAGCTTTTAGGTAAAGTGATGATCTAACAATCCGCAACATCTAGAATGTAGAGGGAGAATAGCAGCACTCTGATCAGATTTGAGGTGATTTTGCGATCCTAGGAGGGGGAGGGAGGGAGTGAGGCATCTTAGCGTCCTTGCTTGAAATTGAGGAACTTTGTCCCTTCAGCTGAAGAGTGCAGTGCACAAAGAGGTAGCCCTGGATTTTATTTTATTTTTTTAATGCATAGGCATCTGAAGCCTGGCTTGAAGGTTAGTCTTGCATTGACGAGACAGCTCTATATGTGCAGACTAAGGATCGCTTTTCTAGGTCCTATCCTGCTCAATAGTTTAGTTTTACTTTTGAATTTTATTTAGTAGATAACTTTGCATTTAATCATGAATAAAGACAGTGAAGCAAGCCAGATGAAAAGTTGGGGAGAATGAATCCAATGAAGATAGTGGGCTACTTGGGTACAAAAGCAATTTTGGTTGTAAGATATCAAGTTAAAGATTCATGCTCCATTTGACTGTAATTCATCATGGGATAATGCCTCTAATGTTTCACAGATCCTGATGGAAGATTTGGAAGGAGCCCCTTTGTTAAACGATCAATAATGAAAAAGTTAATTTCAATGCTGTTAGTGGCCGGGTGAATATGCTGCAGGGTTTGGCTCAAGAGGCTGTATTCAAATGCTATAGGTGATAAAGTCCAAGATCATCTGCATTGGGATGTGTTTGAGGTTGCTAGATCTTACCAACAAGAAAAAGAAAGGTCAAAGAGAGTTGGATTACATAAAGTGCACTTTTTATTATGGAGTCAACTTGCTTTGGAAGCATGGAACAACCAAAGTCAATGAATTACTTGACTTAAAAACAGCAGGTGACTTCACAATCAGACACACCGAGGACTTGTAAAAATTACCCTACAAACAATCCGTGAAAGTAACTTTAAATTATGAAAATAATAACTGCTGCTTAAGAAGCAAACAACAATACTAAAAATATTGTGAAGCCTCTGAAGTTTTAACTTGCATTTCCTTTATCCTTTTATCTGCATCTGGGATGGGGTATAGGAATTAAAAGCCTTGGTGGTTATTTACTCCTTTAATCCACTGCAGTAAGGACATGGTTGTAAAAATCCCTATTGTGATTGGTTGTGCAACACATTTATGTGTCTGTATATCAGAGGCTTTGTCCTGGTGCATCTTATTCTTTTGATGTTTGGAATTATGCTCTCCTTGTTTTGTTTTAAAAAATGGTTTGTTTTTTAATTAACAATTCTGCATGACTGCATGAACGATTTGGGCAGTTTTTGATTTAGGTTATGCTAAAATTATAAATTTTAATTATTTGGATGTAAGTTATTTTATTGATGTTTTCTCTTTGATGCAGACCAAGCGAACAAAGAAGGCCGGTATTGTTGGCAAATATGGTAAATTCCAAACTTTGTAATTAAGGTTGAATATTGTGTCAGAATGTGTAAAATCAGAACCATTGCATCCATTGCTGAAGTTAATCAGAACTATTGCATCAATGATCAGAACTATCTGATTTAGCAAGTACTTATCTGCCATTTGTTTGAGGATGCAAAAAAGTCAAGAACTCAGACAAAGTTGAGGATTTAATCTTGTGAGATTATCGATAGTTTGGTATCAACTAGAAAAGGTTCAGAACAAGATTATGGCATTTGTATTCTGTCTTTTACCCGCCTAGATCGATAATCTGGGTGCTTGTGCTGCCTGCTGACTTTCTGTGATTTGGTTATGTTGGGTAGTGTTAAGAAACTTGAAATACTATTTTTAGGAGAGACGATTATAAACTTAGGATATTTTATTATGATCAAACGGTCACTGGTGATCACAGGTGATCATGTGTTTCCATTTTGTTTCAGATTATCAGGGGTTAGTGTTGCATGATTGATTTTGAGAACAGTTGGAAGCAACTCTTTTCTGCTGACAAATCTGCCCAATTTCAAATCATGTCCTCGAACAAGTAAAAATGAGAACTGTTTTGCAGATATGTTCTACCAAAATTGGAAGAAAATTCATTTCCAAATGTGCTTGTATTATGTGTTCTTTTTGAAGATTTCTGAATTATGCGCAAGCTAAAAGTCTGTAGACTGATGTTATTTTGCATTGTTTAGCAATTTTTGCCTTGGTAAATACTAAAATTGTGCATGCATGCTAATGAGTTTTTTAGGATTGAGAATGGAACCATATATGCTCTGTATGATGTTTTTTGTTCTCTCAAGTTCCAATTGTCACCTGCCCAAAGAATTCTGTTTTCTTAATTTTACCACTTATTTCAGGTACCCGTTATGGGGCAAGTCTGCGGAAGCAGATTAAGAAGATGGAGGTTAGTCAGCATAGCAAATACTTCTGTGAATTTTGTGGAAAGGTAATGTCATTTTTTGTTGGTATTAATTTTTCTATCTCAGCTAACTGAACCACCCTGCCCATCTCTGGTCTCATCCAATTCAATTCACTGTCGCAGTATGCTGTGAAGAGGAAGGCTGTGGGCATTTGGGGCTGCAAAGATTGTGGCAAAGTCAAAGCTGGGGGTGCCTACACTCTGAAGTAATATTACTTTGCACCATTTGAAACTCCCGTACTTTCACCTTCAGCTTTGTTACTAATAAGTTACTAATTATTGGTTTTGTCATTGTAAACAGCACTGCCAGTGCGGTGACAGTTAGGAGCACTATTCGGAGGCTGAGGGAGCAAACAGAGAGTTGAGCTGGCATTAGCCTTATGTACTGTTTTTTTGGTTTTAACTTTTAGAGATGATGAGTTTCTTGGATAGAAGACTACTAAGATCATGACCTTTTATTTATTTTATGGATGTTTGCTGTTGCTGTTCCATTTTGGTAATGAAAATTGGAATTGTCAGGCTTAAATTTGACATGATCATTTGCAATTATGTGGTGTTTGTAACTGGTTTTTTTTTTCCTCCAAGAATTAATCCTAGGGCTTTTTTCAATCAAATGTAAGATTGCTCTTTTGTAATTGGTTGTTCACGAGTTAAGAGTCGAAGTTAACAGCTTCTCTATAAGTATAGACAAGGCTGCAAATGCTATTAGAAGTTTACAACCCTCTTTGTACCCTCACAAAGTGGGAGTCTTATGGCCGGGATGCCCTTTTAATGTTAGGGCTTTCTTTCACTGTGAAATGGCTATTCTTGAAAGTGGAATGTGATCTCCATTACTTTTGGGGCGATTTTTACAGCCCCTTGATTTAGTATATGTGCTTTGTGTTTTCCTCAACTTCTGTTTCGTTTTTTATAACCTATTGGTCTTGAATTTTTCTTGGGAAGTCATTTTGTGCCTCTCTTGTTTCTGCCCCATGGAAATCAAGGAAAACAAATCAGAATTGCAGTCTGGATTTTAAGATTTTCAAACGTTGAAATAGTTTCTTCAAATTGTTTTTACCCACAAAAAAATTAGTGTAATTTTTAGCCACACGTGTCTTTGTATGGCATTTTCACTACTTTTGAGTTTTTCAAAATTTAACAAAAAAAAAAAAGTTAGAATTTTATTTTTTTCATAGTAAATGTTTTCTTAGTCAATTGTGTTATATATGTGAAATTTTGAATTTTATCATAATAAATGACATTTTTTGTTCTAATATTTAATTGTGAATGAGAACAATATTAATTTAGTAAATTAAGTTGAGAAAATCAGTCGATCAATTATCATCATATGATAATATAATTATATTATTAATTTTTTTTAAAAAACAATATATGAATAATATTGAGTATTACTAATAAATTGCTTAATGTTTGTTATATGTAAAATACAAATTAAACGATTAAAGTTGAACTTGGCCCCTTTTTTACACGAAATTCTTTTTAAATGTAAAAGATTCAATATAAGGTAAATAGTTTTTTCAACTTTTAAAAAGCCAATTTTAAAAAGTTATAAATTTGAAGTTTTTGAAAGTTAAAAGTTATCTTCTACCCATTAATTTTCCCAATAGCTCCTTTTCATACAAGAGTTAAAAACATTTTTACAACAATCTCAATTAGCTCCCTTTCATCGGTTCTTGTTTAAAAGGTCCTTTAAAAAAGTTATACAAGAACTAAACAAAGCTTAAACTCGTCATAAACAAATGAAAAATAGTTCATAATATTTCATAACATAATATTTGTAATAAAATTAAAAAAGAAAAAATTAGCAATGTAGATGATTTGAACAGAGCGGCACTAGTCAAGGTGAATAAGTTAATACAAATTTGAGTTACTTTTGTTATTCATTTATTATTTACATTTTAGACATCGAAGGACTGAATTAATTTCATAATTTTAATTTATGAAATACAAACTTTAAATTTCTAATATGCATTCTTTTGAAATATTGTGTTTGGTAAATTACTACAATTTACAAATCCTAAACAACATTTTATTTTTTTATTTATTAGTATTATTAATTTATTTTTCTTCTCATATATTTAATTTTTTTTTAAATAATAATATAATTATGTTTCATGTTTATGTCAAGTTCTTGATCCAAACAAGTAGGACCAGTTGAACTAATTAACTCAAAACAATTTGATTTTCAAAATATTACACTTCACAAATTAATTTTCCTAATCTAGTTTATTAAATAAATATCAATTCCTTAATTTATCATATCACAATTGAATGAAAGAAGAAAAATTCATTTTTTTTTTTTTTTCACATAAACTTAACACGATTGACAACAAAAAGTACTTTTCATCTATAAAATTAAGTGCGAAGGGGTTTTCTGATTTTCAAAAATTCAGGTGGAATCTGGAGTGTCATACAAAAAACTCAGGGTGAATTTCGAGTTTTAAATTTAAATTTATCTGAATTTACACAACATATAATATAATTTTTATATAATATTTTATCCAAATTCACAAAAATTTAAATCCAAAATCTCTCCATGCTTTTGTTTCATTATTTTTGTTCACAAGGTGACAAGGGTATACATCAAAGCTAGCTGGGCATTTTCATAGAGGAAACCAAAACATACAATTACAAATGATTACAATTACAATAAAAAGAAAAGCAAACTCCTAAGATCATCTACATTAAAGCACCAAGGGTGCAGTTTCACTCAAAAAGCTCTTATCCTATGTACACATCATTAATCCCATAGTAATGAAAGAGAGGAACCCATCTGCTCCTCAATCAGCCATTTCCCAACTGACAGTGGTTCCAAGCAGGTACCTCAGAATTGCATCTTCTCTTGGCAAATAAAGGCAGAAAAGGCAACCCAAAGGAGAGGAGAGAGAATTTTTAAATGGAATGGCAAAAGAAATTTTGCAGCATTCCACACTATATGGTTCTCTTATAGACAAAATTAAAACTCTGGTAGTTAATTCATAGCAAGGCATAATGCTGATGCTGAGTTTACCCTTGGGAATCAGACAATAGAAACTGGTGCATCGTCATTATTATTATTGTGATGCATTTGCTTTTGAACCGCCTTCACAGCTGCAACTCGGGCTGCATTGGCTGCTCTGTTGGCTGCAGCTACTGCTTTGTTCACCCTTTCATCCACCCTACCCACATCATATGCTTTCTCTGCAGATCGGCGTGCTTCCTGGTTACAAGACACCACTGTTTGTAAGAAAACACAACTCGGATTTGCCTTTAATAATAAAGTTTGCGGTGTAGTAACTGCAACACGTTTCTGAGGGTTATGCAATGCTTGAAAAAGCGCTTTTAAAAGAAAAAGGTCAAAAATGGTGAAAAGCTTAAGGGAAAAAAAGTGCTTGCAAGAGGATCGAACTCTATCCACTTCACAAAAGTTACGATGTATTTTCAGAAAAAAAAGGTGGCATACAGTATGCCCTTCAAGTCATTGACATTAAACTGAAGTAAGAGTAACAGGCTCCGTCGCTCTTCACAAGCCACAACTGAACCCTCAACATCCCTCAACATTTCTGCCTTTTGGCAAACTCATGTCCTATTGATGTTTCAAAGAAAACAAAAGCACCAGAAAGTGTATTTGGCATTGTGGATGTATAACCAACTAAAGCATACGCCTTCAGCCCTTTACTAGTATAAAATGCCACGCAACTGGGTCACTGTCCTCAGAGGCAGAAGTCAACCTAAAACAGTCCTAGTCAAGTAAAACTATGAGGGAGAAAAGGGCAAAAGACTCCAGCCTCTCCTGAGGTTTGACAAAACGACAAGAATCTACCCTAAAGTTTCAAAAATCCTACAGACCTTTCATGATGTTTCAAAAATTTCAAACCTCCACTGACATTTGATTTTGGGACAATTATACCCCTCAAATAGTTTGTCTTTTTGGCAAACCTGAAGCAAGGTCAAGAATTTTTGAAATCTTAGGGAAGGACCTTAGAATTTTTAAAATATTAGGAGATGTTGGCATCTTTTTTGTCAAAACTTAAAGACAGGTCAGTGTCTTCAAAAAGCGGCTGAGTCATTATGTATCCTCTTAGAATAAAAAAAAATATATCTTAAAAATCCCATAGTAAATTAGCAAGGTAACAATATTTACTATTTATATAATTTAATTAATTATTATTATTTTTTTTGGCTTCATGCATAAGTCTTGCATACCCATGCATAATTTATTTATTTATTTTTTTCTTTATTTCATGCGTAAGTTTTGCATAGGATCCTTCATTAAAAAGATAAGAAAATTTGTTTACCTGGACTGTGTTAAGAACTTTGGAGTGGTTAACAGCAAAAGCGGACCCAGGCTGTGTGTTTTGTGTGCTTGGAACATTGAGAACTCCATTCTCCCAATGACCAGATTGAGCCTCTCCATTTCTGAAAGTGTACATACCAAGCCCCTGCCTTCTTCCCTCATGCCAGGCTCCCTCGTATCGATGCCCATTCCCAAATCGATAAACTCCAAACCCATGCATTTTGTCTGCAAAATATTCCCCAGCATATGTGTCCCCGTTTCTACACAATCACGTAGTACCCAATTCAGAACCCTCCTAAAAAAACATCTAAAAGACAAAAATATGCACCTATGACCCATATAATATAATTGCAGAAATTATCATTAACGATGTCTATTGTCATAATCAATAACCTTGGAATAAATTTGCACATTAAATTATTATGGATTACTAGATTATATTTTCAGTTGAAAAAAATCAAATGATCACAGTACTAAAAGCAATCAATCAAGATGGAAACATGCCTTTCTGCTGAGGTAAAAAAAAACATCTAAAAATAGGTATTCAGGGATTATGAAATACTGGCAACAATTTGGTGTTCAAAGTGAATAGGGCAAACATATAATACAAAACTCGAGAAATTTAGGAATGGATGAAGTTGGAAAATATATCATACCAAGAGTTTTGAATAAAAATTTCTTCAGTTTACCCCCAGGCCTTTGATTGACAAGGGTTGACTCCCTATAATTATCTCTTGGTCTTTTAGAAATTTTAATTAAGGAGTCCCACCAAATCAAAGGAGAGAAGCAAGGATATAAAAAAGACTTGCTCAATTTTAATTATTTTTTTTAAAAAAATTAATTAAAAAAAATATATAAAGTTGAGTTGTAGCTATTCCTAGAGCCAAGGGCTTGGTGCTCTGTCATTCCATTATATACAGATAATAACATAATGCAAAGATGAGAGGAGGGTTGGTAAGCATGTGTACGCTATAATCCACAAAATGTAATATAAATAGTCCATACAATAATGTAATGGTCAAAACTTCACGCTACATCCCTAAATCCCTATCTTCTAAAGTCTAAACAGTTATCCAAGATTAAATCTCATCACTTAACAATGTCACAGAGAGGCAGTAGGCAAATTTTTTTAAATTTCTTATTTTTTAAGCTGAGGAGAGGCAGTAGACTTATCGATAATAAACAAACCCAAGTTTTCTTTGATCTAGTTGCTCAACCCTGGTATCACAAGTAAAGCATACTTACGAGTTTACTAAATTCATATAAAAACAGATTTAGAGATCAGTGACAGTGAGTGAAACTAATAATTTGCTAATCAAGGAACATAATGAATGCATGGAGGCCGGGGAGCCCATCAATTCACCAGAATCTCCTACTAGAAGAATCCTTCTGGTTGCCATGGATGCTCAAATCTTCACCATGTTTTTTCAGCATCACCTGAGTGACTTTTTGTAGAGGTCAACAACACAATGCTGATAAGATTACATGTTTAACAGCTAATTGTGACACTGGCTCATACAAGTCAGCTATTCAAATTTTAACTCTTAAAATTTTGAAGGGCAGAATCCCAAAACACCTCACGAGTTTTCTGAACAGGGTACCGCTTCCCTTGAGTTTCTGACAACTGCCAAAAGACCCTCTAAACTGATTTGCACAATGAAAAAATTAAGTGGAGGATTTTTGTCAAGAAAATTCTAATCTCAGGAGGTTCTTTAGTAGTTGTCAGAAATTCAGGGGTTCTTTGGTAGTTGTCAGAATTTCAGGGAGTACACTGTCTTTGAGAAAACTCAGGGTTTCTTTGAAATTTACCCAAAATTTTAAAATATACAGGCAATTTTTTTTTTATCCAGAAAATCTGCCTAAACTTACCTATATGTGTTTGGTACTGAATAAATCACATTAACAACATTTATTTAGGTTCCATAGATGAAGATACAAAGTGCTCAAAATATAACTGAAGTACCAGATATCCACCAGTAAAAGAAAATTGTTCTTACAATTGCAAGCCAATTAGCCTATAAGCTGAAAATCCATGATGAAGAGAATAAAGGGCAGCAAAATCATATGAAAAATAGGTTCAGTTCACTGTATAAAATGTGTTGATTTTGGTAAGCTACATGGTTTTTCTGCCTTCAAGAAGCATCACCTGAACAGTTTAGAAAATGAAATGCAGGAATTATATCACGAGAACATTAATTAGTGAAGTCCTGCAGCCAGCCGTGAAACTTTAGATGCAAGGTGTTTAAAAGCAACATGAATCGCAATAAGCAAATTCAGTGGCGCGCCAACACTTAAAAAAATGCTGATATAAGACAACACTGTCACATGGAAAGTCCAAAAGAATATAACATGATGGCTGAAAGGTGCCCTTGATAGTGTTAAGCTAGACTATATTTCGGTTAGAGCATTAAGAAATTATTCATATGCAATTTGATCTTTATAAGTGGTATATTGAAGTACATTTGTAGTGACCAAGAACCAAAGTAAACCTTTGACTCTTTTGAGGTGACATAAAGATAGCCAAAGGAAACTAATCAAGCTAAAGGAAAGATTTGATAAGATGGCTTTAAGGTCATCTGTGTTTTATGGTAAATAATATTAAGCAATTGCAAGAAACAACATGTTCAAGAGAGAAAGCGAGAGTAGAGCTAATATATAGAGTTGCCACAAAAATTGAAAAAAAGATAAATAAATAAATGCATTTCTAAAAGAAAAAAATTATTTGAGGTGCAGGCAGACGGCAGTGCAGCCAACAGAGAAAAAGATGAGAGAAAGCATGAAAGAAGTAACCATAAGATGTTTGGTCATGTAAAAAAAAGATTAAGAAGTGAGAGAGCTCTATTAATGTAGAAAATTTGATTCGAGTTGAAAGAGACACAAGTACAGTGCGAAGGCCAAAATATAGCGTCACTTAAGGCAGGGAGAAAGGATATAATTCCCCATGTTTTAAAAGAGGATATGACCTTATATAAAGCTGAATAAAAAAACTAAAGAAAGTGCAAAAATAACAAAAAATGATTGTTTAGCCATCCTGTAAGGATTTTCCTAGATCTATGGAAAACACCATATCAAGAAATTTCACTAGGGCAGCAGAATACTCAGAAAAGAAGGCAACTAAAATGAAACTATACAATAGGATTAAGTGAAGCAACCATACAATAAAGGTGGTTTTTTAAGATACTGGCATGGATACATTGAGGTATAGAACCCAGGAAACCCAGTGGAGGTGTGGAACACTAGTTTGAGGAATTCAATCTACCACATTTCATCAGCCCTATAACTTCTGAAAATTGGTTGGATTCTGCTGATATCAAAGGATCCATCATGTCTCAAATTCAAGGGTAAATGGATGATATGTGAGTAGGAAAAAAAATATGTTACGACATGGAAAATGGGCTGTCAGGTGCTCATGATAAAGAGGTGGCCCGTGTGTAGGAAGGAAATTTGCCATAAATGGAAGAGTGGGCCACAGCGGAAATCGGCTTAGAGGCACATTGAATGTCAGGATCCTTCCTGGGGTCCATTGAGGTTATGGTATGATGGCATGGAGTGAGCTACTAATTTAAGGGATTCGTTCTATCACATTGGCTGGATTTCTACTTCTACCACGTTAAAACAATTTTACCACATTTACTCCAAAGAAAAATCCCTATGAACCCCAAAAATTCTTAAAAATGGAAAACACTGCAATGACACAATGATCTAGTAATATCACAATAACAAATTCATCAATCAATGACAAAGCCCAACACTATAACACAAAAAAAGCACTACACAAAGAACGCAAAAGTAGTGCTATAGCCTAATTAAACTCAATAGCAACAATTTGGATGAGGAAGCCAAAAAGCAAAGCAGAAGACATAGCATCGAATAACTATCCACTAAAGGATATGATAATTTGTAAGACACCCAAGAACAGAGATCTGAAGTCTACCTGAAATGGTAATGGCCCAGGCCATGTTTAACCCCCCACTTGAACTCCCCCACATACCGGCTCCCATCCTCGCAAGTGTGAACTCCACACCCATGACTCTGCCCATTAGACCACTCCCCGGCATAGACATCACCAGTGTAGAACCTGTACACCCCAAACCCATGCCTGAGGCCCTGCCTGTATTGCCCACGGTATCGGCTTCCCTTCGCCCATGTCTCGACACCACAACCATCGTACTTTTCATCAACCCAGTCACCCTCGTACTTCCCACTCATGTGATAGTAATAAACCCCACTTCCGGAGCACTTCCCTTTGTGGAATTCACCCTCGTAAACATCCCCATTAGTATAAACCTGCACCCAAGACCCCGAATTTGGGCGTTTCTCCGATTTGGATTTTGACCCAATTGACCAAAAAACTGATGAAGGGGGTTCTTTTGAAGCAGTTTTGGATGAGGAAACCTTAATCGGAAGCGAACGAGCAAGAAATAACCGAATTGAAGGAAGGCGAGGGAGGGCGAGATTAAGGGAGATCACGAGAGCGGCGGAAAATGCGAGAACCGATAAGAAATCGAGTAGGAAAGAGCGATGGGGGTTGGAAGTGAAAAAGTAAAGGGAAGGCAGAGTAAGGAGGATCAAGAAGCGTAAGCGGACTCGAAGCAAACGAGCACGGCGTATGTCGCGGAGGAGTTTCACTTTCAGAGCCGCAGTTCTTGAGACCAAAGGCGAGAAACAGGAAAAGGAGGGCGATGGAGCTTTGGATTCCGGATGCAAAGGGTTGTGGCGATAATTTTGGAGAGAAGAAGACAGAGTAGGGGAATGGGAAAGGGATGAAGGCGTTTGGGTCATTATTGGTCTCTTGTGAGGTGTTGAGAGAAGGGTTTGCGCTGTTGAAGGGTTATTGGAGATGGGTTCGTCATGGAAGTGGGATTGGTTGCGATTTTGATGGTTTGGTGCTAATGGGGTTGATGGGTTTGATGATGACGATGGGAAGTGAAGCGAAGAAAGAGGTGGAAGTTGAATTTTGAGGTCGATTAGGGGTTGTTGGTTCGCGATACAGTGGGTAACGTTTGGTGGGGGTGAGTGATTTTGAGTTTGAATCTGAATCTGAGGGTGTTTCTGGTGGATTGGAGGAAGAAACGGAGGTGGGGGTGTGTTGAAATCGGAAGAGATACAACTGCTGCTTTCCTTTCCGATCTGAACTTCAGATTTCTTCTGATGCATTTACATACATCGATGGCGTCTTCTCTCTCTCTCTCTCTCTCTCTCTCTCTCTCCGAGTGTTAATCCGACAATTCGATCTGTCTGCGTTGGTGTTGCCGTTTCTCAATCTGGTTTCGGTGCGAAGTCTGGTTTTTGCAGACGGAAACCATATGCGGTGGGGTGAGGGAGGCCTCCTCTTAATTATATCATGAGAGATTTCATTTGAAATAGAAGTTTTAGGTTAAACCACCCTCCTTTCAATTTGATTTACACAATGCCACTCTTACTTTTTCCACATATTAATTTTCTTTTCTTTCTATTTTTAAAAAGAGATAAAAAAAGTTTCAAATTAATTAATTTAGAAAAACTTGCGGGCTTTAGAAGACAAAATAATTCAATTTGTATAATTATTAAAGTGGTCATAAAGTCATTTTATTGTTATTTATTTTAATTTCAAATTGATTCAACCAGAGATAAGATTGATGAGTAATTATAAATGTCTAGTTGTGATTCATTTTATTTTATTTTTGAAGTGCTAAGTTCATATGTTTGTTAAAAATGTAAAAAGATTTTGAATTTAAAACATTTGTGAGTAATGTTTTTAGAATCATGAGAAGAGGGAAAGGTGGAGTGAGAAATTTGAAATATGTAGAAATGGTTGGGTGATTTTAAAAAAAAAAGAAAAAGAAAAATAAATTATTGAGCTTATAATAAAAATAAACTTTAAAATATTGACTTTGCCAACAAAGTGTTTAAGTCAATTCTTAAATGTTTTAATATTAGTTGACTTAATTGATGGTTGTAAATGAGTGAGTTGAATCAAAGTATCAAACTTTAGATATTTAAGAGAGTTGAATCAAAGTATCAAACTTTAGATATTTAAGAATGACTCAATTAAAAATATGAGCTTGATATGAGTTGAATTGGTCCGTCTAAAATAAGTTTTAATAGCAAATTGATGAACTAACTCAAATGAGCTTAACTCATATTTTCAATTATTTATAACATTCGATCAAGCAACAAGCACTTTGCCCAAAGTCCAAAAATATTACAAATTTATAGAGAGGAGGTAAAATTGAGAATTAGCGCAGCAAGTGACTACGATTATGAAATTACCATCGTCTCTTTGAAATTGCTAAGTAGCCACAAAACACTACTTTTGCTTCTTACTTCCATCAAATAAAACATGTTTTGGTGTCCTAACAAATTTGTTCCTAGATATGGCACCCAAGATGGGGTGGAATTGGGTGTTTAAAATAGGGGTGAGTATAATTCGGCTAAAACCAAATTAACCAAGTAAATTCGGTTGGTTTAGTTCGGTTTTCATTTTTTTTAATTTTAGTTTTAGGTTTTCAGTTCAGTTTTTGGGTAACCGAATTAACCAAATAGTATAAATGAATAATAAATAATTATATATATTATATATCTATATATATATTAATATATTAAATCGGTTAAAATCAGTTAACAAATTGAACTGAAATTCGGTTTGGTCAGTTTTGAGTTCGATTAAATATGAAATTTCTGTCAGTTCAGTTAAGGATATTTGTTAGCCCTGTCAGTTACATTATCTTGGTTTATATGTTTTGATGATATTAACCTATTTGTTGTTTCTAGTATTTTTCATCCTTGCAAATCTTATCTAATACAGGTACAAAGTGTCAAATTCACAGAGGTACCAAATCAGAAGCAAAGATCGGACCAAGTAGACATCAAATAGAAAAGATCGGAAGGACACTGACTCAGAAGCACCAAAGCACATCCCGAAGTTTTTATTGTGTATAAATTAATTGTAATAAGGGTTGTGTGAGTGAGTGCGCATTATAACTCTTGCGGTGTGTGTCTTGCATGATTTCTGAGTAAGAGTTGAGTCATTGCATAAGCATACTAGGACACATGAGCATATAGGATCTGCACAAAAGTAACAAACTCACAATTCATAATTTTCAAAGTAAAAACAAAGAGGTTGTCAAAATAATCCTATACTCAATTAAGTTTTCAAAATGAGACAAGTGTTAAGTAATATATGAGTTATAAACATTTTCAAAACTTGGTCCTGATTTTACAAAACTAGCTCTACGTCCTAAAGTCCTAAAAGTCAAGCATATTTTCAATAAAGGACATACTAAACATATAAGATATCGAAACAAGTTTTCAAATATGTTTTCATAAAACAAGATATATTATGTTTATGGAGAAACTCACTTGGATAAGTTTTAATCTTCATTAGACTCAATATATTTCATATACATTTGTCCAATAATGTTTTAAGTCATTAAAATGCTTTTTGACAAGGAAAAACAAAGCAATCGTCACTACCGTAGTGCAACCTTGAGTCCTAAATACCCTTTGGTATTTTGGGCATAAATTTTGATAGAAAAGTCCAAATGAGACAATCTTGGTGTCCCTGGAAAGCTAAGACAAAATTACACAACTTTCATTTTAATGACTTTTTCTGATTCAGGGAGCTCGTTGACGAACACAGGGGATTCGTTGACGAACACAGGGGATTCGTTGACGAATCCAACGGGCAGAATGACGCTAACAGGCGGAAAACAGCTAGTTTGCCAAATAAAATATCTTTTCTTCCCCCCAACGGCTAGTTAACGGCTCCTAAGGCTCTTGGGCTATAAATATAAGATATTATACTTGTATTAACATGGTTTTGAAGGTCTTTGATCATTGTTAGTAAAAAATATCATTTTATCCAAAACCTAAGCACTTTGCACTTTGCATTTTAGTTATTCTTCACAAGTGCTCAATCCTCTCTTGCTCACTTATCTTGTAAGATTCATTCCTTGAGAGAATAGAGTGAGGATTTGGTTGTGTTTCATATTGGCTCATTTAAGGAGCATTAAATTGTATTTCCAATCTCTTGTAAGGTTCTTTGTAAACCATTGTTGTAAGGTTCTTTGTGAACCGAAGCGAAGGCTCTTGGTGAGTGCGGTAGGGGTTTGTTCCTAAGTGTAGGGATTTGTTCTCGAGTTGTAAGGTTTCTCCGCTGGTGAAGGAGTATCTTTAGTGGATTGTGGAATCCTTGGCTTGGTGCTAAGGCATGGACATAGCCTTGGTGCCGAACCACGTAAAAATACCGGTGTTGTTCTTTCTCTCCCTTACACTCTTTATTTTATATCTTGTGCATGATTTATATTTATATTGCGATATAATTTCTTGTATCTTGCCAAGAGTTTTTATTTTGTAGAAAAATACGTATTCTGTGAAAAGAGTCTATTCACCCCCCCTCTAGACTATATACTCCCCGGCTGGGATTCCCAACAATATTTTTTAACCAAAATTTTTCTATTAATTTGATTAATTAACCGAACCGACTGAATGCTCACCCTTAGTTTCATTCACCCCTAGTTTAAAACTTTAACAAATTCAAGCAATTAAAAGATCATATTGCAACAAATAAATTTCAATACTCAACCAAGTAATAGGGATGCACAACCAATTACAACACACTATTCTAAATAACAAAAAATCAAGAGAACATAGAAGCTTCTTGTTCCAAACGAGTGAGCATTGTTTCAATGAAAGTTCTCAAGATTTCTAAGAGGAATAAAAATAATTGAGAATCTAAATTTCGCTTTTGAGTGTTTTTTCTTTTTCAGATCAAAATTCATTATTTATATGTATAGGAAAAATAGTGTAGAGATTGCTTACTACCTATCTTAAACACTAAAAAAATAAATTTCATTTTGAATTTGAATCATGAAAGTTAAAGAGTAGTGTTAAAACAACCATTTTTCAATATCTTTACCTTAGAAATATTATAAGTATAAATAGAGATATTTTACTCTCTATTTTCAGTAATTTATAAAACTTAAGGTTAAGATTATGATTGGGATTCTTTGACCCATAATTGAAGGGATTTGTATCTATAATCTCTCTAATTTACAGCTCACGGCAACACTCCCCCTCAAGTGAACGCATCTTCAACGTGCAATTTGTCTAGTGAGTTGTAGAATTCTTTACTTGATACTGCCATTGTCAGAATGTTTGTCAGTTGGTCTTCGGACTTCACGAATGGAAATCAAATTATTTTAGCTTCTAAATTTTCCTTGATAAAGCGCCTATCAATCTCCACGTGTTTGGTTCGGTCATGCTATATAGGATTATGTGCAATAGCAATAGCGGATTTTTTATCACAGAAAAGATCCATCTCAGAGGTAGGGGCGAAACTTATTTTAGACATAAGTCTTTTTAGCCACAAAAGTTTGCATAGCCCTTTTGACATCCCACGGAATTCTGCTTCGGCACTTGATAGTGCCACCACTCTTTGCTTCTTACTTCTCCAAGTGACCGAATTTCCTCCAACAAATGTAAAGTATTTTGAGGTAGATCGTCTATCTATATCATTTCCTGCCCAGTCTGCATTTGTATAGCCACTGATCCTGAGATGGTTATTTTTTAAGAACAACAGTCCCTTTCCTAGAGATGATTTTACGTATCGTAAGATCTGGATTATTGCTTTCATATGGTCTTTACAAGGCTAATGCATGAATTGACTTGCTACACTTACTGCATAGGCAATATCCGAGCAAGTATGTGAGAGATAGATAAGCTTGCCAACCAATCTCTGGTATTGGCCTTTGTCCGTTGGAACTTGGTTTGGGTGTTCTTCAAGTTTATGGTTTTGAATAATCAAAGTGTCTGCTGGCTTACATTCCAACATTCCAACTTCACATAATAGATCTAGGATATATTTTCGTTGGGAAATAAATATACCTCGTTTTGATCTAGCAACTTCTATTCCCAGAAAATATTTCAGCCCTTCTATATTTTTCCATCTCAAATTCAGTGGCTAATTGCTCTTGTAGTTTGGCAATTTCCTCCTTGTCATCTCCTGTAATAATCATATCATCAACATAAACAATTAATGTTGTTATGTAGTGACCCGAAGAATAATAGCATTTAAATAATAAAGAGGGAGAGAAAATGGAAACAGGAACAGAAGGAGGCTGTGAACTTCGTCGACGAATGCAGAGCGTTCGTCGACGACATCGCACTTTGGAGATAATAAAAATTTTAGGAAATTTCTAGACTTCGTCGACGAACACAGAATTTCGTCAATGAAGGTCTTAAGGATTTCGTCGACAAACACAGGGTTTCGTCGACGAGAAAATACCGAGAGACGGTTCGGGCTGCTTTGAATTTTGTTGACAAATACAGGATTTCATCGACGAATTTACTGAAGGATTCGTCGATGAAGTAACGTGTCTCGTCGACAAATCTAGCCCTATAAATAGCTAAAAATCCGATTTTTATTCACTTTCAGCGCACCTCTCTCTCTGATCTCTCTCTCTACGTCACTCTCTCCCTTCTCTCTTCGATTTCGGCCCCTCCAGTCACTAGATCGAAGATTTGAGGCTACCACGACGCTCCTGGCGAAATTCTCTACAAGTCTGCTGGAGCGGATCGTTGGGGAAATGAAGTTGGAAATTATCCCTAAGTTGAGGTAAGGCTTTTTAAGCCAAATTTGATCTTATGACAGTTATAAGAAATGATGTACACGTAAAAATACTGAAGTTTAGTACTGTGAGTTTTCAGTTTCAGGGTGTTGATTAGGAAATCCTACAAGGGTTAGGCTAGAATATTTTAGGGGGTTTTCCAGTAGTCAGGTAAGGGAAATATGCTATGTTAGGTATTTTTAAAATGTTATACAGTTTATTAAATTACCAAAATTATGAATTAAAGTATCATGTGGCTTGTGAATAAGAATATTGTACGAAGATATGTTTTACGATATTTTAGTATCTTGATTTTACAATATTTCAGTACCATGATTTTATGAATCTCAGTACCATGATTATACGAATATCAGTATTTTGGTCATGCAATTACAGTGTTATGATTATACAGTGTTCAGATTTACAGTACAGTTTATGCAGCATCATGGTTATTACGATTATTTCAGAATCATGGTAAATCAGATGGTTGTATATAGAAATACAATATATGGTATCAGACCCTGTTGGACTATGCAGTTACAGAGCACGGTACCGTTGCTACAGATATTATGTTACTTTATGAGTGCAACCACCTATTTAGATAATACGTGGTAAGGTCGATCACCTAGGCCCTTGAAGAGGATAGGCTCCCCATCTAGATATGGGTTGAGGTGGACAGATTGACTGATGGAGTATAGTAATTTATTCCTGGTTGGCCAGTCAGGGTAAATTTAGCCTACGGGCCGCACAACCCTGTCATGAGGGGATAAGTCATGACATACAGATATCCATAGGGAACATTTTCAGTTATTATTATTACGTATTTACAGTTTTACAGAAACAGGGAATACACTTATGCATAATAGAAGTATTTTGAATAGTAAACTACGATACTGTAATGTTAAGCAACATGGAAAAAGTGGGGGGGTGAATTTTATTATTTATACCGTATTTACATATTCAGTTATACATGTTTATATGAAAACAAATTTCATGATATATAGTAGCTCACTTGCCACACACTAGTAATAGCATATTTCGTCTTACTGAGCGTTGGCTCATCCCAGTGTTGAATCATTTTTTTTTTCAGGTGATCCAGTTAGGCGATCAGATCAGGCTCGCAAATAGAGGGTCTTCAGTGGTGCCCTGTCAGAGAGTGAGTACATTTTGGGAATGATTTTGTATACCCTAGCTAGTTGAGGGTGTTTTTGGGAACAGTGATACGTATACTTTGGGAAACATGTAGTACTCTGGTAATGGTTTTGTATTGTGTATATATTTTCATATGGTTATATCTATGTGATTTATGCTTCTCGCTGCTTAGGTTAATGAATGGGTTTATCCCCAGCATGGTATTAGAGCATATAGAATGTTATAGTATATATAAAAAAAAAATCAATTAATTAAGCAGGTCGTTACAGTTACCTTGCCTTGTTGATGTTTCAAGAATAGTGTATGGTCTGAGTTATTCTGACAAAGCCCATATTTCTTCATTGCCAGACTAAATCATCCAAACCATGCTCGAGGTGACTGCTTTAATCCATATAATGCCCATTGCAATTTGCACACAACCTCAGTTTTTGAGGAGGTTGTATATCCTGAAGGTATATCCATGTAGACTTCCTCTTCCAGATCGCCATGAAGAAATGCACTATTTACATCCAATTGATGTAAATGCCAGTACAAGTTAGCAACAAGAGATAGCAGAACCCTGATTGTATTCAATTTTTCTACAGGTGAAAATGTTTCTTGATAGTCTACTCCATACATCTGGGTGTATCCCTTTGCGACTAATCTCGCCTTGTATCTCTCTATAGATCCATTTGCCTTGTGTTTTACAGAGAACACCCACCTGCTGTAGTAACCCGAACCCAGAAAATGAAACAAAAATAGATAAAAGAAAAGGGAAAAAGAAAGAAGGAAAAAGGAAAAAAGATTTTAGAAGAGTCCGCGGGATTCGTCGACGAACCAACTAGGTTCGTCAACGAACACCCTTCTTTGGCTCGTAGACGAAGATACATGTCTCGTCAACGAAGATTTACCGAGAGAGGTTTCAAATATTACTAAGATTCGTCGACGAACTCACAGCCTCATCGACAAACGTTCTTCTTGGGATCGTCGACGAATCCACTTGTCTCGTCGACAAAGCCCTACCTATAAATAGTGTTGCTTTCATTTTAAGCGACATTTTCTCTCTCCTAATGCCTCTCTTTCTCTACCCTACAATTCCCTCACCCTCTCTCTTCGATTCTGGCTCCGTTAAAGATCGAATTAACGATCAGGAACCACCATGAGGTTCTTGGGAAGATTCTGTGCAACTTAAGCAGAGCAGATTTTCAGTTTGGAGTTTTTGGGCACCACTTCAAAACGAGGGTAAGTAGGATATTTTTAATATTAAATTAAGTATTGGGAGTGTGTGGGCCTAGGAGATGTTAAATGATAAATATCGTGGGGTTAAATTAAGTTAGGATTTTTGGAATACAGGGTTTTGTTTTCTGTTTAATTTGGGCAAAATTTCAAGGAACAAGTAAAGAGAATTTATTATAGCAGGTTTTACTAAGTTTGAACCGGATAAATTCGATTATACAAATTTATATATTTAGGTATGATTTTCTGAACAGTTAGGCAGTTGGAAAAATAATGATTTTTGGTATATATTATATATGGGAAAAATTGTGTGGCATGAATATAATTTTCATAAATTAACTGGTTGCGAATATTGGCTACTTGTGATTACCGTGTGGTGAATAATTTGATGTGTGTGAATGTGTCATTTGTGTGGTTATTCGTGTGTATCACAATATAACATTGGCAGGCCTGAGGAGTTCGTTATATTGTCATTATATATTAGGGTAGAACATTGGCAGGCTTGAGGAGGTTGTTCTACTGATATACTATAAGTAGGTCATGAGGATTGGATCCTGATGAATAGTGGCGTCTGTGTGGACCATGTTATATCCTATGTGGATGATGACGCCTGTGTGGGCCATGTTATGTATTATGTGTCAATGTGAGTCTTGTTTGGACAGTATTTCCTGTGTGGATATGCGTGGTTATGTGTATACATGAATCTCAGTGAAATGGGTTATAATGGATGTGTGTGAACTTAATTACATAAGTATTTATGGCAAAATAATACTCTCCACTTGAGGGTTTGCTGAGAAAGGCAAGTGCCCTTGTAATTTTCAGTCTGGTACCAGAGCAGAGGGAAACTACTTGTATGGGCGGGTAATCTTCCCTATTCTCGGATACTTTTCCTGGATACATAACCCGAGGGCTTACTGAGTAAGGTGAGTGCCCTGGTATTGGTATTAGAGCAGAGGGAAGCTACTTGTATGGGCGGGTAATATTCCCTATTCTTGGGAACTATCACTTAAAATAATTATGTTTGTGTGAGTGTGATTTGTATGTGCCTTCTCTACTAATGATGAATAGCAAATGATTATATTTAGTATTTATTTAAATTCTATGCCACACATTGTTATGATTTATTATTCCTTACTGAGCTATGTCTCACCTAACAAATGATTACATTTTCGGGTCCATCAGGCGATCGAGCTAAGAGCTCCAGGCAAGGTAGTATTTTTGGTAATTTTTGGGGTGAATGTAAGAACAGTTATGTATAGTTTATGTTTTAAATACTAGGATGTAATATAAACAGATGAATGTTGTTGTTTTATTTGGGATTTAGAGATAGACTCTGGTATTTAAATTGATATTGTTTATTTATTTTCATTGCATGATTGTAGTTTATGGTATTAGAAACAGGTGAATGTAGCACGTAACCTTCGGGCCCCACTTGGCGGGTTCAGGGCGTTACACCTGCATCCAATGGTTCTCTTCCCCTTGGGTAGTGAAACCAACCTCCATGTTTGATTCTTTAAAAATGCTCCCATTTCTTTTTCTATAGCATGTGTCCATTTAGGATCGGCTAGTACTTCCTGAATAGTATTGGGAATCTGGCAAGTGGATAAGTCTTTGGAAAAAATCTTGAGAGGTTTATGCAGCTTTTCCGTGGACACATACTTGGTAACTGGGTACCTTAACCTCCTTTCCTCTCTGTTTAGTGAGTATATATTTTGTGGTTTACCACGATTGTGCCTGAAAGGTAAGATATATCCGACAGAGGACTCCATATTATCTGTAAAGGAGGGTGTAATAGTATGGCTTACCTCAGGAATATTCTCAGGAGATAAGTCTGTGGATACTATAGGCAAGGGGGATTCCTCATTTGGTGATTCTTCATTTGGTGTAGACCCTATGATCATGTTTGGTGTTGCCATAGAATCGTCATTCTAATTATTCTGGTCTTCAAGCCAGTCAAAACTTAACCATTTCATCTCTTCACTTGGTGTCTCCCCCTGAAGTGAGGGAGTGGAGGATGAAGAATAGAAGAGTTCAGATTCCATGAAGGTAATATCCATGGTAGTATGAAACCTTCGAGTAGTGGGATCATAACATAAGTATCCCTTTTGGTGTGTTCCATACCCTAGAAACAAACATCAAAGAGCACACAAATCCAATTTGGTACATTGATTCTTTGGAAGGTGAACATAAGCCACGCAACCAAAGATCCAAGGAGGTAGCATTAGGATAGATGGTAGTGAAATGAAACATAAGAGAACTTGAAGAGGAGTCTTAAACTTCAAGAGTTTAGAGGGAAGGCGGTTGATGAGATGCACAGTAGTGGTCGCAGCATCTGACCAATGGTGAGCTAGAACATGGGCACTCAAAAGGAGAGCCTGGGCAGTTTCAAGGATGTGTTGATTTTTCCGTTCGGCAACCCCATTTTGCTGCAGAGTTTGAGGGCATGACGTCTCGTGGATGAGACCATGTTTTTGAAAGTAAGACTTGAACTGATGATTTACATATTCCCCCCCCCCCCCCATTATTTGAGCGAAGGAATCGAATTGAGGAGGCAAATTGTGTCTGAACCATAACATGAAAGGATTGAAAAATACTAAACACTTCATCCTTACCTTTCATCAAATAAAGCCAAGTCATTCTAGTGCAATCATCAATAAATAGCACAAACCAACGCACTCTAGAGACAGTAGGTAAAGGAGAGGGACCCCATACATTAGAGTGAATTAAAGTAAATGGAGTATCACTTTTATTCAAGTGTCAAGCGTAATGGATAATTGGCACAATGACTTTTTGCCAAAATACAAGCATCACAATGAAATGTAGACAAATCCATATTCAAGAATAAATCAGGAAATAAATTTTGTAAATACCCAAATGTGGGATGACCTAAACGACGATGCCACAACCATATCTTTTGAATCTTGGACTCCTGAGAGGACACCTGATGTGCACGACCCATATTGAAGTCTTCCATGTAGTATAATCCCCCCTTCCTAGTACCATGCCCAATTATCTTCTTGGTGAGAATATCCTAAAGAAAACAAGAATTAGGATACATCAGGACTATACAGTTTAAATCTTTAATAACTTGGGCACACAAATAAGAGTTTATGAGATAAGGAAGGAATGAGGAGAGTATTTATCAATTATAATGAAGGTGATAAGAGTCACTGAGCCTGCCCCTGTGACATGTGAAATAATTCCATTGGCATTGGCAATATTGGTGCGTCGGGGAGGTAAGCGGGAGGTAAAATCCGTAGGATCAAAGGTCATATGGTTTGTGGCCCCAGAATCTAGGAACCATGCAGCACTATCCATCTCATTACCATGACTAAGTAGGGCATGATAAGAGATACTTGAGTCTGGAGGAGAGGCAGTCATGTGAGTCAAGTCACTAGAGGGAATGAGAGAAAGGCACGGGTCAACTATAGCCACAACAGCTTTCCCTGTGCCACCATTAACCTGCGTTACTTCCTTTTTCTTCTTCTTTTTTTTTTTTCTTGAAATTTAGACCACCAATCAAGATACCCGTGCAATTGAAAACAATTATCACGGGTATGTTTTGAGTTCCCAAAGTGAGAGCATTTCACAATATTGGAAGAAGATCGAGAGGTTTTATAGGAACTTGAACCCTTTCGGCCATGTGTAGGAGGTCCTTGACCAAGCTTAAGGTTCCAAGAGGCAAGCACAACTTTAGCAGGGACTTTATTCTCCACCATATTCATCACCACCTAGCGGAGAGCTTCTCGCCGAACATGGGCATAGGCTTGCTCCACGAAAGGGAACGGGTGCAGTTGCAGTACATCACTCTGGATGTTGTCGAGTTTATCGTCCAAACCATCCAAAAAAACATACACTCAGTGTAATAGCCCGGGAAATTTTACACAGGGCCTCGTCGATGAAGCCACGTCTCGTCGACGAGAAGATATCGAGAGAGGGTTTAAGGTTGACTGAAACTTATTGACGAGGTGCAGGTTCATCGACGAAATTTCTACAGGACTCGTCAACAAATCCAACCCTATAAATAGTGAAAACCCATATTTTTTAGCATTATTTGGCGCAAAATCCTTTCTTTTTCTCTCTCTATGCCCCTCTCCCATTCTCTTTTTGATTTCGACTCTGTTTCTTGCCGGATTGAAGATCTGAGGCCACCACGACGCTCCTGGCGAAGTTCTCTGCAAGTCTGCCGGAGCTGATCGTGGGAGAAGTTGGTTTGAAATTTGTCCCAAATTCAAGGTAAGGTATTTTATTCAGATTATGCCTTCCTTGTAGTTATAAGAAATGTTGTAGGTAAGAAAATATTGATATTTTGTTCTGGGGGATGTTGTTTTCAGGGTATTACGTGGAGAACCATGCGGGTGTAGGGCTAGAGTTCAATGAGAGGCTTTTCAGATTTAAGGTAAGGGAAATATGCTATGTTAGGAAATTTGAATATGTTAATAGAAATTTTACCAACATGTATGTATACAAGTTATTATGTAGTTTTTCAGAATATGTGTTCTTAAAGTATGTGTGGCTTGAGTAGATAATATTTGATGTAAAATTTTATACAGTTTTTCCAGTATATGAAGTTATACAGAACATAAAGATATAGCCAGATATTTACAGGGATTATACAGACAGATATACGTGCATATACAACTTTTATTCAAATAGTTTCACAAAATAGATATATATATATATATATATATATATACATATATATGTATACGGGTGTTTACTTAGATAAGTATGTTATAGTTTTATACATATCAGTATATTACAAATGTTTATCCAGAATAGTATATTACAGTTTTACTCAGATCAACATATATTGCAATTGCCGTATTCCATGTTTCCTATTACCATGACATTCAGAGTATACAGACAGAGTATATAGATATATACTTTATAGACAGATATACAGAGATAGCATCAAGATGCTGCAAATACAGAATACATAGATTACAGAGTTTACAGTACAGAAAGATAGCGTTATGGTAATTTTGGAAACATGATGAAAACAGTAAAAGAGTATATATATATATATAGTATCAGATCCCTGAGGAATGATTACAGACAGATACAGATAGAGAATATAGAGCACGGTACCGTTGCTATATACAGATAGAGTGCAACCACATATCTCAGATAGTGTGTGGGTACTGTTAACCGTGCTCGGAGAGTATGCAACTACCCAGTTCGCTAGGTTGAGGGGGCCGGTTTGATGAGGTAGTAGCCAATCCCACGCCTAGGAGAGTATGCAGTTTGGCTGGGCTGAGGTAGTGTAGAGTATAGTGACTTACCTGGAGGGCCGATCATGTTAAGTCCCGCCTACGGGCGCACAACCCTGTCATGAGGGGTCAAATCATGACATATAAAGTTCCAGGGATAAAGCACAGTTATGTATATGTATACAGTTTTACAGCTTTTATTTTATATAGTATGATATTAGCAATATGAATGATAGAAAATTTATATTTTAAGCTACAGTACATGTGATATATGAGTTTTACAGATTTACCTGATTATGCAGTTTTACATACTATTATTATAGTTTTACGACTAGGTTGCCACACACTAGTAATAGCATATTTCCATTTACTGAGTCTCACCCCATTATTTTATCATTTTTCAGGTGAGCCAGTTAGGAGAGCAAATCAGGCTCGCGGATAAGGAGTTTATTTGATTACCTTAGTTGTAGGATGAATTTTTGACAGAGTTTTGTATTTTTGGGGTAGATGGTATTGGAGGGAATTATTTTGAATGGCTATGGTCTGTATATACTAGATTTTGGTATTGTATAGTATATATGGTTATATGATTTATGTTTCCGCTGCGTAGGTAGGAAGACTGTATACAAGATTACCCCGGTGCCTGCTAAGGTCTGAGTTTCATAGCAGAGGGTATCATAACAGTTAATATATATATATAATCAGGGGAAAAATGGAAAAATTTTGAGGATGTTACACTCAGTCCTCTTGAAGCATATTATTGTACCTTTGTATATCAGTTGGTCACTTTATTAGATTTGGTCGGCGAAAGTCAATTCACGCCATAATCCTTGTAAGTCGTTATAGTATTTTTCCAAGGATCCACCACCTTTCCGGAGACGAGAGACTCGCCGCCTTAGCTCATATACCTGCGATGTATCTCCCCCATCAAAATAAGTTGTAGCAACCGAATCCCATACCTATTTAGCAGTAGGAAATCGAATGAAATTGCCGATTAGGGCCGAATCCATGGAGTTAATCAACCAGCCTTTGACGATCGCATTTTTCAATTCTCCACTTCCGGTAAGATATATTAGTTGGAGATGGAGGGGGTAATTCTCCATTAATGTAGCCGAATTTGTCCTGCCCAAAGATATACATCTCCACAACCGGGACTAGGAAGCAAAGTTGGAACCATCATATTTAATTCCAATTGGGATGGCAGCAGGTTCTGGGAAACTGGTAGGTGCATGTGCCTTGGTTAAGGCTTCGACCATCTTAGTTGCAAAAAAAATGAGACAGAATAGTATTTGGGTCAAAGGGGGCATCACCAGTTTTGGAAGGGGTATTCAGGTCTCCCATCCAAGTGTTTAGGCCAATTGGATCTCTCAGGTAACGTTGTCACTCTGTCTTCCAAGTAAAATTGCTAGTAATGGCGCCGAAGACAGAAAAGAAACAGGGAGCGACATAGAAAGCTCCCGTGAAGGCAGAGATGACGGCGATTTGGTGGCCTGCGATGGTGAGTTTGCTGAAGTGTCTGAGGATCTGGCTATTTAACAAATAAATAAATAAATAACTAGGTTAAGAATAGAACCTCACTCTGATACCATGTTAAAACAACCATTTTTCAATATCTTTACCTCAAAATATTACAAGTATAAATAGAGATATTTTACTCTCTATTTTTGGTAATTTATAAAACTTAAGGCTAGGATTATAGCTGGGATTCTTTGACCCTTAATTAAAGGGATTTGTATCTATAATCTCTCTAATTTACAGCTCACACCAACAAGTAGGGCATCAGGCATGGTCATCGTAAAAAAATTAGTTCTCAAGGCATTTATTAAGATTAAAGTTAACTTAAATCAAAATTAAAGAAAAACTAAGAAAGAACAGAAGATAAAAAATAATATATCTTTTTTTTTTATTTAAATAGGAACTCCAGCCACCAACGAGCCCTTCGGACCCGCTGGTGCGGCACCAAACCTACGGATCAGCGTCCTCCGCCCCTAGGTTTTGCTGATTAGGGTAAAGTCCGGATGTGGACATAGCTTCTGTGCATCAGTTGGATGTTCAGACAACCTCACTCTTGGGACACATCTCCATTACTATCCACGGTTCCCTCTGACTCACAGAGAACTCTCACCATCCACGGTCTTCGCTGACTCATAGAGCGAATTCTCACCATCCATGGTCCCCGCTGGCTCACAGAGTAAACTCTCACCATACACAGGTACTGCTGGCTCCGTAAGTGTATCTACTTGGAATTGAACCCCCGATGCTCCTTCTTACTTGCTGATGCCTTTCCACCGTTACGTAAACACAAGACTATACAAGGAGTAGCTCTTTAAATAGAGTTACATGGTATTATGAATAGCATATATTTTCCTCTAACTTTGCGCTTGGTGTTAGATCTCAAAATATTACAAGCAAAAGGATCCTTGGCTGAGGTGGCTGAATCAACACAGTCAAACCGTCGAGGGTTTCAGGTCAAACTGTCGACTATTTTATGAACCGTTGACGAATTCTTTCTGATTTTAGCTTCTCTCTAAAATCGACTGTTGCGGGATAAAATCAGCAGGATTGCTCTTTCGACTTTCGTTAACTTGAAAAGGGAAAGGAAGAAAGACTTGGAGGACCCAGAGTGTACTCCAGGGGATCGCTCCGATGCCTAAGTAAGGGAAATGCTTTAGAGATGCTAAATGCAACAGTAAGAATGTGTGTTGAATGACTTACCTTGGCCTTTTCCCCGCGTCCCTTCTTATAGGGGATAGAGTTGACCCTTAAGTTGGATTGTCTTTATGGCGCGGAGGCGTGAATCGCTCCCGGGTCATAAAGTGCCCGCATGTATCACTCCAACCGTTTAAGACGCCAACGTGGATCTCTCCTCCTCTTTATTGGGCTAGAGTTGATTGTTTTCGCCAGAAGGTCTGACTTGGGGAGTGATGACTAGGCGTTGACGTCCTCTTATTAACTGATATTTTTAGCCACATCATCAACGATGTAACCATCGACGGTAAGATCAGCGGTTTCCTTCTGAAGTGGTCTCTATCTTAAATCGACGATGTATCCGTCGATGGTTTCGTATCAAGATATTGACGAATCTTCATGTTGATGTGAATCTTCCTTTTTTGGTTTGATTTTATTACCGTTGGAGCGATCTTCAGGTTGATTTGAATCTTCCCTCTAATTAGTACTTTCTTCTTTGGTGTAAATTTATATATATTGTCACGCTTATTTGAATTTTTTTGATTTGTAGGAGTTGTTAAGGTAGCAATGTGGTTTGAATTTATTGACGTTGGAACTCTAGTATCACCCAACGTCTCTCCCCTAATTTTGACTAGATTAGTTGTTGTATTGAGAGTGCTGAGCTGTGAACTGAGCTGCGATGAATTGCTAACAAAAATATCAAGAAAAGTACAACAATAGGTTCTCACTAAGACAACTTAAACAAACATCTTAAGTTAGATGATTTATTCAAGTTTTAATATTTGAGAATTATAGCAACAACGTGACGTAATCAATTTCAAAATCAAGCTTATCTTCAAGCTAAGATAATTAAAAATCATCATAAATATTATTTTCAATAATATAA
The DNA here is from genome assembly GCF_029873635.1 of Malania oleifera. NCBI lineage: Eukaryota > Viridiplantae > Streptophyta > Magnoliopsida > Santalales > Ximeniaceae > Malania > Malania oleifera. Next base: position 4,007,350 of record NC_080425.1, on the reverse strand, counting down.
GCATTAAATTTTAGCTAAGACATAGGATTTATTCAAATGTTAATATTCAAGAATTATCACAACAAAAAGAATTAATCAATTTCAAAACCATACTTATCTTTGAACTAAGACGATTTAAAAGCAAAACAAATCATATTTTTGAATAATATAAGCATTAACTTACTAATATAGAAAGAAGTCATTAAGTATTCAATTTGTGCTCAAAATGCATGTATGGATGGTATGAAGTGTCTCTCAGAATTCTTGCAATAAATAATATTCATATTGCGTGCCTTAATTGAATAAAGCTTTTAAACTATACATCTAAATATCGTCTACTTGTAATAAATTTCAAGTGAATAATACTTTTAAATATATGCCGGATGGGTTAACAATTAATACTTCTATGTTATGGATAAAATCCAACAACACTTCCTAAAGCAATATTTATGTTGCACAATGTTTATTCTCAAGTAGAGGTGTAATTGATTTATTAGGGTTTAGTTATGGGCTAAATCGAAAATTGAACCGAACCGAACCTTGGGGTTTTTAGTATTCTCAAATTGAAACCGAAACTGAACCGAATTTATTATCCCTTAGAGAGCCGAACATTCAACGGTTTGGTTATGATTTTTTCGATTTTAACCAAATTTTTAAATATTCAACAATTGTTTTTCATAAGGATTGTTAGGAATCTATTGAGCATTTTGATTTCTAAATATTAAATGGATCAATCATGTATTAACATACTAACTAAGTAATTATATTAATTTATATATTTAATTTAAATTTAAATCGGGTTTTTCAATTTTTTGGTTCGGTTATATTATGGAAACCGAAACCAAAACTAAAAATTTACATTTTCTAAGACCGAAACTGAATAACGAAAAACCGAACTTCTTGTGATTTCGGTCCGATTTTTGATTTTGTAGTAATTTTTGTACACCCTTATTATCAAGAATAGATTAATTTTAATAGGTTAGTCACAATTAGTTATATAAGAAATTATGCTATTATAGTAAAACAAATAACTATACAAATTATTTTAAGAGTCCATAATAAGGAATAGATAAGGAGTAACTATTCTCAAATTTTATCATGGGGATATCTATTCATTTTCTTATTATATGGCGAACGAATAATTAGCAACATATAAGGAATAATTATATTTTATTTTATAAAGCAAACTTTATTAATATGCTCTCACTTTTGGCGGAGGAATACTGTAGGGACTTGAATCTGGAAAATAAATAAAGAAAAGAGAAAGGAAATTAAAAAAGATAAAACAATAGAGCTCGTCGACGAGGTTTCTTCTGTGGCTCGGTGACGAGACGCCGGGGCTCGTTGATGAGAAGATGCCAAGGGATTTTCAGAGATTCTGAAATCTCAGGCTCGTCGACGAGGTTGGCCGGGTCAACCTAATTATAAATGGAATATTCATTACTTTCATGCTAAGTTATCCCATTCTCTCTCTGTAAAGACTCGAAAAATTAAAATTATTAAAATAATTAGAAAAAAAATAAATAAAATAATAAATAAAGTTAATTAATTAATTAAAATTATTAATCAATTAATTAGCTAACTATTATTAAATTGATGTATTAAATAAAAAAATAAATAAAATAGTATGAAAGAATTAAAAAAAAACTAATTGAAATAAAATATATATATATATATATATATATAGATATGTAAAAGTTATCTTCCTGAAGGAAAGCTTCAGGAAGAATTTGTTTTTTTTACAGAGGAAGACGCCCTTCCTGCGCCAGTTGTCTCTTCGTCTCCATCTCTCTCTCTCTCTCAATTTCTTAACGGGTTTGCGGCGGATCGGGAAACGGAAGATGTCGTAGGATTCCTGGTTTCACTGTCGACATTTCTACTGGAACAGATTTTTTGTGGGAGTGGCGTAGGCACCATTCCTGGAGTGAGACAAAATTTTCCTAATTTCTCAATTTCTCATTAAATCTGCCATTAAATCGATGATCGGGTACCACCACGTGATCCTAGTCGTGATTGTCGTTGTTTTGACGTAGGTAAACTTCCAATTGGAGTTTTCTAGGCGCCACTCCAAAGCGAGAGTGGGATTTGGGAAAATTAGCAAATTGGTTATGTTTGCGGGTATAACTGTTAATTTGAAAATTATGACTCTAGAAAATATTTAAATAGTATTTTATTTATGGTTAATTTAATGTAACTAGAAATTTAATTTCAGGACCCGGGTGAGGGCCGCAAGCATTTTTCGGGATCCTGCCGGCATAGTTCAAGAAATCAGGTAAGGGAAAATTATATATTAAATCAGAATTTATGAAATAAAAATTAATAATTTACGTTATATTATATGTATGTTTTGGTGTGAATTATTAAAATATCAACCATGTAAAACTATGATTTCTGAACCTAGGACCACTTATTTAGGTATGTATTTGTGGAAATGAACTAAAGAAAGTGGAAGGAATTTTCTAGATAATTATGTAAGAAATGGAAATTGTATTTTCAGTAATTAAATGCTAAATGTGGGTTGACTTATTTTATAGGAATATGTATGAATTTTACTGCTAAATTGTGTGACATGAGATTCTATGCAAATATATGTTAAATATATGAGATACATGCTAAGTAAGTAAAGCATTGAGAATAAAATATGAAATGGACTATGTTGTTTATGTATATTAAATGCAACCATGTAAGCATAAGACAGCTGAAAAACAGTCATGTTAGCAAATCTAGCGCACTTCTGCGTAGACTAATTGATGATAGCTAAAAAGAACTATAGACTAACTAATAATGGCTAAAGACCAGCTGTAGTACGAAGGAAATGAAATGAAAATGTTATGCAATGACTATGAAATGACAAATGTGAACGATGAAATGTTAAAGATCACGTAAAGTGAAATGCAATGAAATGTAGACGTTATGAACATGAATAGATGTGTATGATTGAATAATGACAAAAAGGATAATGTATTATGATACTAGAAGTACCTATGTATATAGAATATGTTATGACTGGGTGGGGCGTACTCTTTACCTGAGGGCTTGCTAAGAAAGGCGAGTGCACTAATAGCTTCAGATGTGGCAGTAGCTGTATAATGCACTAGGGCAAAGGGAACCTAGTTGTATGGGCGGGTAGATTTCCCTATCCTTAAGGCCTTTGCCGGAAAGCTATTGTTGAACGATGTGAGTACGAGATCAATCTAACACTTGAGGGCTTGCTGAGTAAGGTGAGTGCTCTGGTATGCTTCAGTAGTGACCTTCGGGTTATCTAAGTATCAGAGCACAGGGGTGCTACTTGTATGGGCAGGTAATCACCCATATCCATGGGTAATCTCATGGGTTAAATATTTGCATGTAATTGTTTAGGTTCAGAAAACGATTTTAATGTTGTGATAATGATTTGCAAATGTATTTAAAATGATATCTATATACCTCATGTTAGCCACACGCTGTGTTTAATATATTGTTTCTTCTCTTACTGAGATGTGTCTCACCCGAATATGAACTAATCTTTTTCAGGACCTCCACAAGATCGAACTTAGAGAGCTTGAACTGTTATAGCACCTTTGAGGAAAAGGGTATAATTTTGATATTTTTGGGAATGTAAATATTTTATGTATTATGTTTAAGTCTTCTAAGTGATGGATGGTTGTGAAACATACTGATATTTGGGGATTATGTTTTGGAGATATGTATTTATGTGAATATAGGTAGATGTATGATGTATGTTAGAATGTAGATGGATGTAGAAAACTCTGGTGTTGTATTTGGTGAAAGATTTTAGTTGTGTTTTCCACTGCATAAATGATATTAGAATGTGGAGTATTGGGTAAATGAATTGATTAGTAGCACTCTGGGCCCACTTAGGGGGCCGGGGCGTTACACACACACACACACTCTCTCTCTCTCTCTCTCTCTCTCTCTCTCTCTCTCTCTCTCTCTCTCTCTCTCTCTATTGAGGATTTTGTGTCATTTGTTGCCGGAATCAACAATCCGACATCACTACGTGGATTAGGAGGAGAATCTCTACAGTTATAGAGGATCAGATTTTCGATTTGAGAATTTTCGAGTTTTTTCCTAAAATCAAGGTAAGCATCTGACTCCATTTCTGATTTAGTATATATGTAGTAGTCGTGATTATAGTGAAGTAATGTTCTTCGGTTTCTAGGTTTCGGGGATCCCAGGTTGTTGTTTTGGATCGATCCGTTTGTGTTTTGGTTTTTGAGATTAAGGTAAGGGAATTTATTTACATAAGTATTTTTAGAAAACTGAACCACTAGAAAGATAGATTATGTCTTATTGCACATTTTGACTGCTTATCTGCAAAATTTTATCGGGTATAAATGTTGTTTCTTATAATTTTAGTTTTTACGATTTTCGGAAAAACGAGGGTTTTGGCATATGAACTCCAAATTTTCCAAAACTACTTTATTTGTTTTAAAACTGTAGTAGGAACTGCTTGATACCCATGTTTGCGGTCCAAATGGTATTTTTCGAATTATATACTAATTAAAGCAATTTTTGACGAAACGAACGTGACATGTGATATGAACTAAAACATACTGAGCTATTACATTTGTGAATGAACTGTGAAAACTGAAATTCTATTATGTTATCTAGAAATATGGAAAATAGGCGTCAGTTAATCACCGAACTTTAAAATGTAAAAAGGGTTGAACCAAGAGCGATTGTACCGGTTAACACCACTGACTGACAGAAAAGAAAAATGCATGAAAGATTGCATGATTACGATTGTGAAAATACTGGAACTGCACAGGTTGTTATGCTTTACTATAAATTATATATATGATTGATTGGGACCACAACTTGTTACTAAAGGAGTTGAAAGATACTCCAGGTTATTCGAGGCTTTAAATAGCTAGAGGCGCAATTCCGTTGCTAGTTAAGGTATAGTGCAACCACACATATGAATCAGTATGGGTATCAAGATAGTTAGCTTGTAGGAGTGAATGGGGCCACTGGTGAAATAATGGGCCAAGTGGGGCAGTCAGACTATATATGTGATACTTGACAGTGCCTGCACGAATAGGACCCTATCAAAGTTATCAGTGCACAACCCGTGCCACGAGGTAATTAAGCATATTGCTGAAAGTTCCAAAGCTGGTCTTTGTACTAAATTTTCATATACATGATTTAAAAACAGAAATAGGCAAAGTCACAGGGTTGAGTACCATGTGAAGGGAATCATACAGCGTATGAGCCTGTACCTTACCCTAACCTCGGGGACTCTCGTTTGTAATGATGCTGTATTATGTTTATATATCTATGATAGGACTGTACTGTGTATGTAATACTGTGTAACTGTTTTTAACTGGAATAAACTCATGTAGTCACGTGCTGTTGTAATATCTTCTACCTTACTGAGAAGTGTCTCACCCCAATCATACAACCTATGTTTCAGGTTCTACAAGACGTCGGTCCTAGTTCTTCTAGAGAGACTTTGGTGCTTATAGTCTTGTTAGTTGACGTAAGTTTTTGTATCAATACTGAGTTGTTAGCCTGGTAGAATGTAAGAGAGTGTAATATGTTTATGTTTTAAACATGGATCCTTTGTACTCAAGGATATAGATAGAACTCTGGTATATGTCTAATAGAACCCCGAATGTGAATGTTTATGTTTTTCGCTGTGCATGAATACATATATGTATGAGTTACACCTGTTTGTCCCTGTTTAGGGTAGGTTATTTATGTATGTTTATCATATACACGTATTCCGTAGGTGTAGTAGCACTCTGGGTTTGTATAAAGGACCGGAGCGTTACAAATACCGTGGTTACAAGACAAGCATTGAGAGATTACAAATAAAGAAATTAAAGCCCTCCAAAAAACAATACCAACAACCAACCAAAACAGAATTACAAATCCAAACAAAGCTAAATAAGAAACAAATCTAAATAGTCCTATCAAAAATAAAAATAATAAAATAAAATAAAATCAAAAAATCAAAAAAATTAAACCTACCAAAAAAAATGAGAGGTTGAACTAATGACGAAAGGAAGTGATACCCAACCTATCCATCCAAAAGATACCTTTCAAAAAATGTGGTAAAAGATGTTATTCTTCGTAAATAATATTATTTCTCATTTCTCCTTTTCTAACGAGAAAATCGCACTACTGCCCTCCCTATATTGATGAATCATCATGAAGTTCACTCCTTCTAGCCTACAATTACCATCACAATCTTTCAATTCTATACAAACTTATACTTGATAAGTATTTTAATTAAAATTGAATCAAATGGATGAAGCAAGAACTAGTTCTCTTTCATGGCCAAATGTCATATCTAATAACATAGCAACCTAAATAAAATTAGAAAAATTTGATGAATAAACTTAAACAACATTCAATTAATATAATTTTTTTTTTTTTATACATTTACCATTCACATTTTGGAAAAAAAAAATCTATCACTCTTTTATAACTTTAATTTACGAAGTATAAATTTTAAGAGTTTAGTTTATGCTTTTTTAGCATGATATATGATGAGTTAAATTTAAAAATGCTAAATTCTATTTGTTTTATGATGTATTTATAACAAATACTTTGTGCATTATGATATTACTAGATTTTTATAATTTATTAGTAATTTAATTTTTTTATATATTTTTAAAATTTTAAATAATAGTATAATTATGTTGTCATGTTGATGTAACCTAAATTGATCAAACTAACACGAGCAGTCAAATTGAAAGCGATCGAGTCTCTAATTCCCTTATTAGTCTATTCTTAAGACATTATACTTCAAAAACAAGCTTTTTCAATTTAATTTATTAGCATATGCACTTCCCATTACAATTGAATAAAAAAAATTTAAAACATGTCATTTTTTCTTAAGGGTAAAATTTAATTTTTTTTCACATACACTTATCGATTGACTAACTATTGGCGAGCAAAAGATTCATTTTATCAATGAAATTAAATCTCAACAGATTTTCTTAGTAGTTTTTAGAAGTTTAGGAAAGTGCAGTGTGATATTTAAAAGCTCTACTAGATTTTACTAAAAAAAAAATTACTAAGCACCAGAAGGATATCCAATGATTAATAAAAAAAATTTATATTAAAAGTTTCAAATATATTGTCAACCTTTAATTTTTAAAAATGAGAAACCCAACTAAAATATAAAAAAAAATTAATTTAATTTTTTATTCAAAATACATTTGAAGTATCAAGTCAACCATTGAGGTAGGGGTGTGCAATTAGTCGGTTTGGCCAATTAACCGAATTTTTTCAGTTAACTATCCATTATGAGTGAACTGACTGAATTACACTCCTTAACCGAACCATACCCGACCGAACTGAATTTTTGATTAATTCAATTAACCAAATTTAACAGAATAAAATTATAATTAATTATGAAAAAAATATCGTTAGTCGTCCTAGCCCCAGGAGTATATAGTCTAGAGGGGGGTGAATAGACTCTTTTCGCGGAATGCGTATTTCTCTATAAAATAAAAACTCTTTGTAAGATACAAGAAATTATATCACAATATAAGTAAATGTAAATCATGCACAAGACAAATAAAATGAAGAGAAAGGTAGAGAAAATTAACACCAGTATTTTTACGTGATTCGGCACCAAGCCTACGTCCATGCTTTAGGACCAACCCAAAGATTCCACAATCCACTAAGGAACTCCTTCACTGGCGGAGAAGCCTTACGACTCGGGAACAAATCCCTACCACGCTCACAAAGAGCCTTTACTTGGGAACAAAACCCTACTCGCTCACAAAGAGCCTCTTCGGTTTACAAAGAACCTTCACCAAATGGTTCACAAAGAACCTTTACAAGAAGATGATAGAAATACAATATGATGCTCTTCAAATGAGAAAATATTAAATACAAAGCAAACCTCACACTATCTCTCAAGTAATGAATCAAACACAATTAAAGAGCAAGAGTGTTAGCTTTGGTGCAACCCCAAGAGGGGGGTGAATTGGGAATTTAAAAATTATCACCTAGGTTAATCGGTTTAACAGCACTATTACACGACCTAGGGTCAGTTTATGCAATCAACAAATATACATACACGTGCAGTAAAAGTAATGTGCAGAAATGTAAACAATACACGTAATATGTTATCGAGCTTCGGGAAAATTGCATACATCCCCACCTTGACTACACCAGTACAAGGATTCCACTACTGCTCACTTAACCGGTGGAGCGGCACCGATTACAATCAAGTCAATTCAAGGGGCTGACCTCAACCAACGCGCCTTACTAGGATGGCACACCTAGCTTTCCTAACCAGGTCTAAGCCAGTCCAGGACTATTCCACAGGACTAGTCTCCCTCTTCAGGCCCGCACCTAAAATATAACAGATGTGTATACAATTTGTACACAAAAATACGTTTCTTACACAAGCAGGTATGTGCACCAATACAACTCAAGCAATAATGCAAGCACGTATGATATGTAAATATGCTCAGTGCTCTAATGTGATCTAAACTCTCAAATAAGTATAGATTATCAATCCAGATCTAGAGTGTATATCAAAGCAAGATTTTAAACATAGTATGTGATTATCACAAAATCAGATTAAGGTTTCAAATATGCTAGCCAGTTGATTCGAACAAACTCATCAAGATATTCTCAATGTACTAAGCACAAGGAGTGTTTGAATACAAGTTTTGAAAATGATTTTGCACACAAAAATATAGGCTTAAGTGTCTTGCAATAACAATGCAAGAACCACAACCTTCCAAATCTTCCCACACAAGATTTATCAAGTTAAATTAGTGGAAGAACTTGATGCTTCTACTCTCAATAAAATCAAACAATCAATATAATCTAATGAGAATATGAGCAAGCTAGATTAGACACAAGCACTTTAAAAATACTCACAACACTTCAATGATCAAGGAAAATGAAGCTTTGAAGTGTATAAGAGTAGTATAGGCTATAAAATGATTTTTGAATTTGAGAGAATTTTGTTCTTAATGATCTTGCTAATCATCCCTTAATTTTGCAAATGAACTTGTATATATAGGCATAGGCAAAATTATGACCGTTGGGGACACCAAAGGTATTATTAGTATTGTTTTAAAACGTTTTAGTACAATTAACCCTGTTTAAAAAATTTAACTGCGGTAAAAAAATTTCCCAATCTGAGAGCACCGGTCGACCGGACTTGAGATTCGATTGACCAGGTGACCAAGTTCGATTAACCAAAAGAAATTTGAACTGAGAGTTCGGTCGACTGGACTAAGGGTTCCAAGGGTGATTTTTCATTCTAACGCGGTTCAGTCGACCGGGACACTTTGAACTATGAAGTTTGGTCGACTAAGTAGTTGTGGCATCTCTCGAAGACCTTCGATCGACCAGGGCGTTGAAGTACTTTCCTGGTCAATCGACTGAAAGGTCAAAGTGTTGACCTCAGGGCAGTTGGGTTGACCAACATAATTGAACTGGTCTGGTTCGGTCGACTGAGCCATGGTCAAACTATTGACCCAGGCCAGTTTGGTCGACTAAGGAATATGATGCTTTCAAGTACGGTCGATCGAACATGTATTTTTCATACATTTTGGTTCAAGTCCCTTATACATAAACCCTATTCATGTGAGCATATATATTTAAAAAGATAGGGTATATTTTTATAAATCATAGGGAGTCCTAAGGTCAGTTTAGGTCTTCTTTAGGACACCAAAAAAATTCGGCGTTGCTCGACTGATCCCTAAGGTCTTTCTATGGTCTGTGTAGGTACCTAAAGTCCAACTAGGGTTGATTTGAGCATATCTACCTATCATGCATGATGCAAATTATTACAAGTCATAGGAGTGTACAGTCCATAATAATATTACATCCCAGAATGAAGAAAGTGAAAAAGAATTACAAATACAACGCAAAACTTCTTCATTCATTAGCACGAACACCGCACGCCATTATGATATGTCTTTTAGTTCAAGTACGCGCGCGAGGTGAACTTGTATGCAAACCTTAGTACAACCATCAGTACCAAGAGTACTTGTCATGATCAAAACTGGGTGTGACCTATCAGGTCAACAAAGAGAGAATGAGCACTTGTGAATGAAGAACAACAATGCAAAGTGTTAGGTGCTTAGGTTTTGGTATAAAAAGATGTTTTTCACGAAGAATGATCAAAAGCCTTCAAAATCATGTTAATACAAGTCTAATAGCTTGTATTTAGCCCAAGAGCCAAAGGAGCCGTTAACTAGCCGTTGGGGGGAAGAAAAGATATTTTATTTGGTAAACTAGCCATTTTTCGCCCGTTAGGGTCATTCTACCCTTTGGATTCATTGACTAGTCCCCTGCACTCGTCGACTAATCACATATTGCAACTCGTCGATGAATCTCCTATGTTCGTCAATGAGTATCCTGAATTAGAAAAAGTTATCAACATGAAAGTTGTGACATTTTGTCTTAACTTTCCAGGGACAATAAGATCGTCCTTTTTGGACTTTTTTAGAAAAAGTTATGCTTAAAATACCGAAAGATGTTCAAGACTCAAGGCTGCACTACGATAGTGACGATTGCTTTATTTTTCTTTGTCAAAAAGCATTTTAATGACTCAAAACATTCGTGGACAAAAGTATATGAAATGTATTAAGTCTAATGAAGATTAAAACTTGTCCAAATGATTTTCCTTTTGAATATAAGATATCTTGATTACTAAAGTACGTTTGAAAACCCATTTTGATATCTTATATGCTTAGTATGTCTTTTTTATAAATATACTTGACTTTCTTTGAATCTTTAGGACATAAAACTTGTTTTAACACAATTAGGACTAAATATAAATTTTTTTTTAAAACTAAGATGTTAAAAACTTGTCCATTTGAAAATATATTTGAGTTTTAGGATTCATTTGATGAACTCTTGTTTTAACTTAGAAAACTATGAATATTGAGTTTGTGACTTTAGTGCAATCCTATATACTCATGTGTCCTAGTATGTATGCATTTGCTCAACTCTTACTCAGAAATCATGCAAGAAACATACTCGCAAGAGTTACCAAACATATTACCTTATACAACCCTTATTACAAATAATTCTACAATTAAACTTCCTTTGGTTGTGCTTGGGTCCTTCCGAGTACGTGTCCATTTGATCTTTCCTTCTTGACGTCTACTCGATCCGATCTTTACCTTCGATCCAATAATTCATGTATGAGTACCTGTACTAAACATGATCTACAAAAATAGGAAAACATTAGGAACAACATATAGGTTAATATCATCAAAACACATTAAACAATGACGGTGTAGTCACTAAGGCTAACAAATATGATTGTACAATTTGTATGCTTTCAAAATTAAACATAATAATTTATACTTAATTATTAATTAATTACATAATTCGAAAATTTTATGGATTTAGGGAAATTTGGGAACCCTAAATTATATAATTTATATTTAATTTAATTAATTACATAATTTGGTTAAATTGATTAAGCGAATTCTCCATAATTGAACCGAAAGCCGAATAACCGAAGTTACTAAATTATAAAATCGAACTAAACCAAATTAAAAATTAAGTGAAGTGAACCGACCGAATTTGATCGATTAATTCGGTTAAAACCGAACTTCGTGCACCCCTACTTTGAGGTAGTGGCTATTTATCTAGGGATTTCATGTAACATATTTTGCAAGCACCTTGCATTTCAATTATGTTCTTGAAATAACAAAATGCTCCACTTATTTATTTCAATTTATAGAAATACCACAAACCTGAGGACTTATCTTGTAAATAATAGTTTTTGAAGGGGCTAGCCAAGTGAAATTTATGTTGGTAAAGGGAGTCATTTTAAAATATATATATTGTGTTTCTTTAATTATTAGAAGGCCTTTAATCGTGCTGCATTTTGACATCTTCTAATGATTCATGTTTGACAAAGGCATTTTCTCTTTTCTATTATAAGCATATAATATAAAATAACACATATTATTCATTATAGTTCGATATCATAGTGACATGTGATAATAATATTATTCTATAAAATAAAAATATATTATTGAGTCATTTCATAACGTAAAATAAAAACAACATTATATATTATAATATAATTGGTTATCATATTATTATAACATAATAATGTTTTTTATTTGTTTAAGTTTTGTTATAATTTAGGGCAAAAGGCACTGACCATCCCTCGAGTTTTAACAAAAATATAGGGATTTTCCTGAGATTTTAAAAATCCTATTTCACCTCTATTGAGATTTCAAAAATCCTATTTCACCTCTCTTGAGATTTCAAAAATAGGCTTGTCTTCATAAAATACAAGGAGAGATTTGTATTTTTTGGCCAATCTCAGGAGAGGTTCCTAGAATTCTTAAAATTTTAGGAAAGGCTCCTAAAATTTTTGAAATCTCAGTGAAGGTTAATGCTTTTTAGCCAACCCACAGACGAGGTTAGCTTCTAATTATAAATCATAAATGTGTCATAATACCATATTTTCTAAAAGCTAAATATATTATCATACTGTAAAATAATATAGCCATAAAATATATTTTATGTATTGTATTATTATATAATATTAAAAAAAATTATAATCCCCATAGGGTTGCTTAGAAAGTAAGGTGAGGGTCTTGTCGATGACATGCTCCAGGGATCTGCTAAACATCCCCCCAAGTTTGGTGCTGTGCCATGACGTCCAATGAGGCGTGATGATGGCCGAAGTTTTCGGATTATAAAAAATATATATAATAAAAACTATATTTAAATGATACTACTTGAGATTATAATAAAAATCTCATGCATAATCTTCCCTGTCTACTATTTAAAAATCTCTAATTCAAGATATTTAGGGCTGCAAGTACTTTTTCTATGATAAACAAAATATTAATCATCTTAGTAAATTTTGACGAGGATGGTCAAGATAGGCAGTGTGACGACTCCACAACGTGTAATATACATCCTTATGCCAACATGACATATTCTATGTTTTCCTTAACACTTCACATACCTTATTAAAGATGCAGTCAACTTAAATTATGGTAGCGAGATATTCAAACCCAAGTCGAGTAAATTTGTAAAAGGGTATTAAAGAATTCGAATTTGACTTGTCTAACAATTTAAATAATTCGATGTTAACTCAAATTGAAGTAGAATTTAGTGAAGTCGAGTTATAGTGAGTCAAATCCAAATATCTTGCACGCATTTAAGAGCGTGAGTTTTAAAATTTAAATTTAAATTTGTATAGATCAAATACAATTTGAATTTGCACCATATTTTACCAAAATCAATATAAGTACAAATTCAAGGTCTGAATTATAAAATTGAGCATCCATAACAGTAATACAAGTTTGATAAATAATAACTTTTTTTACTTTTGACAAGTCATTTTTAGTTTTTTTAGGAAACTTTTAAAAGTTACAAATTTGAAAATTTTAAAAGCTAAAAGTTAGTTATTCGATAAAATGATTCCATTCCATTGTTGTTCTTAGTTTTTTAAATATAATAAAATTAATAATTAACGCATTAATTATTTTTTTCTTAAAAAATATATATTTTTAATTTTTTCAAAATACTTTTTGGTACTTTACAACTTTTTAACAAACACTTAGAAGCAAGCTTTTTTTTCTTTCTAGTCGCTCCAGTTTCATATGGGAACTAGACAATTTTTATAACAATTTCAATAAACTCCTTTTTTATAATTTTTTTTTCAAAAAAAAAAAAAGAATTCTTCCAAAAGTCACAAGGGGGTCATAGGCGAGTTTTTCCCCGGATTATCTTTTTTTAAAAAAATATATTAAATAATACCTCTTTCTAAGAAATATTTCTCAAAATGACTCTAACGTAATCTTGCTACTTGGAGTAGCGAGATTTGCTTAATTTACAATTTGTAATTTAGTTACAAATGTTATATAACAGTCATACACTATAAATATACAGTAATTATATTTAATTAAATAGGAAAATCTTTATATATTTTATTATTGAGCTCTAGCACAAAGAGAGTCGATGATCCATCAATTTATCATACTGTTTTTTTGATCGAAAAGTAAATATATTGATCAAAATGAGTATTTACATGGAACACTGGGTAGATATAGGGGGGAAATGAGCCCCATCAAAATTACAAGCAACAAAGTCAACACTTAGGATCTTAAGAGAGCCTGAGCAATCTAGGGGCCTTTTGGCCTAGTGCTGTGTATATATGTTTCTGAATGGTCACAATCAGCTCCATTGGGGATATGAATTTTCCTTCAAACCTTTCCCTATTTCTGGCATTCCATATGAGATAAACAGTGGAGGTCAGGCCAACTCCCTTACCAACCAAAAGGAACAATACATGTCTCCTTCAAACCCAATAAGCCTATCACAAGTAGGTAGTTTCCTTATAATTCCCAGTCAAAGAGTGAAAGCATGTATAGGGGTACTTCCACTCTTCCAAACCATCATGGACCAAGGAACCGTAGTTCCTTTAGTTCTCCAGAAGTTATAGCAAATGGAAGAGCTAGAATGATCAAGGTCCCATTCCTCAAAAAGCTGAAGCACTACATCCAGGTGGTTGGCACATCTTAACATAATCTGGTTCTTAATTCCAATGAGCTTTTTGCATAGTGGGGATTTATCATTTTTTTATCCTGGCCTCCCACAAACTTGAACCTTTCAGGTAGATTTGATTGACCCGTTTGGACCAGAGAGAGTCTTTTTTAGAGTGGATGTTCTAGAGTATTTTTGTAAGCAAGGAAAGATTCCAGGCTTTCAGATCCAGCACACCCAGACAACCTATCATTTCATAGTCTCTCTCCTTTCATTCAGTAGTAGTTGCAGGTCACCATCCGAGGGTTTGTCGTGCAGTTTCTGTTGTGAGCTCGATCACATCATTCCCAGCCTTCTCTGCTCTAGCTGAAATGTGGGAGAAATGGGATGCATTAAGAGCCTTTAGAGGTTTTTTCAGGCCTTGAAGTCTCCTCACCAATTTGAATTGCTCAAAACCCTGGACCTGCACATCCCAACCTTATTTGATAATGTCCAAAAAATCATGGTTTAGAGTCCACATGATGAAAATTTTTAAAGATCGTCTTCACAGACACCCCTCTTCAAACAGGGAAATAAGGCACAACGAGTGATCAGAGAGAATCCCAGGGAAAAGGAATTCAACCTTAGCCCTCAGATCCTCCAGAATCCATCTTTGATTAGCAATCACCTTGTCTAATTTGCTCCAAACCGTACCATTTGTCCAAGTAAGGAAACACCCTAATGATCTCAAATCAGATAGACTAGAGTTGAAGAAGCAATCACCCATATCTCTAGTATCATAATCAGAGACAGGCTGACCATTCTCCTTCTTAGCAGCTGAAAGGACGCAGTTGAAATCCCCTGGTAGAAGCCAAAAGATTATAATTACTAAATTTATAAGTTGCCGAGGATTGAAATCATGTGATCTGTGACATTTATTTTGAATTTTGTCTGTCACCTTCAAATCTTAACATTTTCTTCATTACTCCTCCAATGACTACTACAATTATACTTATCGAGTCTTCTGCTCATTTCAAAACTTATTGTTCTTGATGTTGGAAATTAACATGAAATTCCCCAAGTGCCAAGGAGGAATAAAGTATCAAGGGCTGCAGCACACAATAAGCCGTTAACTGTTATAGAGATATCTGATGGGGAAGATGAAAACAATGATTTCAGCAATGAAGATTTTAAGGTGGAGGTGGAAACTGCTGCCCTAGAAGTGGGAAAGAATGGGGGTAGAAGAAAACAAGTAGCAACAAATGCCAAATCGGCAGCGGCAGCAGTATGAAAGAAGAGAGGACAAGATAATAAGCAGCAGCCTCAGCTAGTAGGCCAGAAGTTGCTGACGAACATTTTGAAGCCTGCAGAGAATCTAGGGATTTCACCAGAGAAGAAGAGTAGTTCAGTGTTTGGCAGGGTAGGTGGTAATGAAGAGAAGGCAGCGAGTAGCTGAGAGAAGCTGAATTCTGATTCTGCTTCTCCTTCAGACGACAATCCCCCCTTGGATTGTCTTTACATTTCCAACTGTTAAAACCCTTTCACCAAATGAATCCTACAAAATTTAAAGATTTGTAAATTATTTCCTTCTTCTATGTTATTAACATGTTCTAGCATATAGAGTTGGGACAACACAGTCCTGCATTTAATGTTTTTTAACTTTGATTTCTTCATCATATATGCCTCCATTATTGATAGGAGTTGATAGAACTTCCTCCTTTTCAGATCGTAGGTTATTATTTCTATCTGGCTCATGTTTAACTTTCTACATTTTGGATTGTCATTACATTTCTGATTTTATGATTGGTTCTATTGTGCCTTTGTATGGCATTTGGTTTGTGCATTCAATGATTCCAAAGTATTCTAATGTTTGCCCTCGTTTGGTTCAAATTCCATTATCGATAATAAAGATTTTTCTTTGAAGATGTTCATTCATATCTAGATTCGCAACTTGGTAATAATTAACAAGAATTATGAAGTGACAAAAAATCTTAAATTATATTTTAAAAAATAAGACATACCCTCCTTTCCATATCAATCTTATTATGAACAAAAGATTAATGCTCCATGCCAAAGAATCTATTAGCAATATGTTTGTGATCAAAACATTAAAATTCTGTATCTTGAGTAACACAATTCTCAAGCATCCGAAAGTGGAAGGAGACAATGATGCCACGAACCAAATATTGTAGAAATACAAATGGCTCAGTATGCACTTTTTAGGATTTTATTTTTTTTGGGTAGTTCTAAAGATAAATCATCATATCATACACCTCTTTTACTGAGTATACATTTCCACCCTATTCAAGTTGAATTGCACCTAATTGAATTCTTTGCTTTTTCCTCAGGGCCCGTTTGGTGTTACTTTCAATACTGTGAAAATAAAAGTAGAAATAAAACCTAAAAAGCATAAATAGAGAGACTAAATTATATTTCACAACGTTACATTCACGATATTTGTATACATTCAACCTATCAAAACACTATACTAATTTCGGCAGAGTCCTGTTTATGAATTGAGCATATCCATCCACATACCTGTGCGAAGAAACCATTCTTCAAATATAATTGATACCAGTATGTTCACAACGTTACATTTACGAGATTCGTATACATTCAACCTATCAAAATACTATACTAATTTTGGCAGAGTCCTGTTTACAAATTGAGAATATCCATCCACGCACCTGTGCAAAGAAAACATTCTTCAAATACAATTGATACCAGTATGTTCACAACGTTACATTTATGAGATTCGTATACATTCAACCTATCAAAATACTATACTATTTTCGGCAGAGTCCTGTTTACAAATTAAGCATATCTATCCACGCACCTGTGCAAAGAAAACATTCTTCAAATACAATTGATACCAATATGTTCACAACGTTACATTTACAAGATTCGTATACATTGAACCTATAAAAATACTATACTAATTTCGGCAGAGTCCTGTTTACAAATTGAGCATATCCATCTACACACCTGTGCAAAGAAAACATTCTTCAAATACAATTGATACCAGTATGTTTACAACGTTATATTTACAAGATTCGTATACATTGAACCTATAAAAATACTATACTAACTTCGGCAGAGTCTTGTTTACAAATTGAGCATATCCATCTACGCACCTGTGCAAAGAAAACATTCTTCAAATACAATTGATACCAATATGTTCACATTATTACATTCACAAGATTTGTAAACATTCAACACATCAAATTACTATACTAAATGATACCTGCTTGGCACTTTACCAAGGGGTGCTCTATAGATTCAAAATTAAGAACAATTACATTATGTACAAATGATACTCCAAACAAATACATTATGTACAAATGATATATTCTAAACAAATACATGTTGTATAAATGAAGCAATGAATAAATACATTATGCACAAATGAAGTAATGAATAAATACATTATGTACAAATGAAGTTGTAAACATATATCTAATGTACAAATGAAAGAATGAAGTAATTAACAAATACATATATCGCCTACTCAGTGCCGCTTGGAGGTCGTCTTCGGTGTCGGGGTGGCTACCGTCTGCGTCTGCCCTCACCTGGCTGCTCGCCCGCGTCTGGCGTTCGGTCACGTCGAGGGGCTGCATGTCTGTCGTCTCCGCCCATAGGTATTGGATAATCTATCTCTAGGTGAAGCGGACGAGGAGCTATGTTGTATGTAGTCTCTGGAAGAGTCCGAGGTGGCAACCCGGGTGCATCCACCTCCTCCGCATCAAGAGGGTCGTCTAGTAAGTATGACATCGACGGCCTCGCGGCAGAGTCAGATCCATAATCCGCCGGTCTACTGGAGGGTCCCGCAAAATCAGCAGCTATTGATGGGGCATACGGTGCGGATGGCCCAAATACGTACTCCTCATATACAATGGGCAATGAGAAGGCCGGACTCGATGGACGGTTGGAGGTAGCTGCTCGACCACCTCATACTGGAGTTGCTCGACCACCTCGTGGTCCCGGGGGCCGGCGTGGGGTAGGGATCCGTCGCCTGTCCTCATAGACAATGTCCAAACCAGCTCTCGCTAAATCACTCACAGCGGGGTCTGATGATAGCGAGTCGACCTGGTGTAATACGTCAGCCTGCAGCATACGAAAATAGTGGTTACAACATTGAACTGCTAATATAAACGGTAACAAATTATGTATACATTTGAATAAGTGTACGAGGCTCATGTAGACCGCCGCGGTCCTATCTACAAAGCGACGTGTGATCGACCTGTACCACATGTAATACGGATCCTCTGGACCCATCGGGCCATCCGCCCGCACTCCCTCCATGATGTACTCCCACCTATGTCCCCACATACTCACGTACATCGCATGCTCAGCAGCCCAATTCGTGTTCCCTTGACCGCGACCATCAATCTCGTGCAAGTTGTCCCCACGTACATCGACCCCCAAAGTAAAGAAGCGGCTTGGGATGCCTTGTCGAAAGCCAAACTGGTGCATCACTTGGTCTGGGAGATGCCACTCGACAATATGAAAACATATGAGTGGTACTAGGGCAACCGAGAGGTCCGACCCAACTGCATAGCCATTCGGTAGGTCGGCTACAATGTCATCAGTGTAGGGCGCCCATACGAACTGCGCGTATACATATAGTAAATGTAAGAGGTGGGACGGGAATATCTGCAAATAATACAAAATACTATCAATACACATAACCGAGACTACCTCGTGCTCCTGGTGCATGTCTAGCTTGAATCTATACCAAGGCAGCGTGTGTGGCGCAACATTAGGCGCCAACAACTGATCCCTCCACCTGTACAAAATGAAACGTAAGTTAACAAGGTACAACGACTAGTACGTAGTACAACTCAATATATGTACCACTTATCCAAGGAAATGATTGTAAGTGGAGTTACTAACCTCCATACGAGTGGAGCTGGGTCAATCGGGCATCCGTCCTCGTCCCTCTGAATAAGACGCCGGAGACCGCAGCGTGTAGGAGCTAACGACGTAAATCTCTCCCACACCCAAACCTGCAATAAGCGGAGTGCTCCTCTGATCTGTTAGTGGGAAACTTCAGCGGCGCGGTACATCTCCCAGTACAGCCAGGCTAATGTCGCAAAGCCCCAACTATAATGGCGTATCTATGCTCACTCCACGAGGAGTGGAAGGAACATCAAGTGTGTGTAACTCCCCGATAGGTCGCAAAACAGCGTCCCACATATCAATCGCAGCATGTGGGCACGTGCATGACACGCTACAGTGTGATCATCGGCATCAGGCGAGAGTTGGCGAAACAGCTCCCCCCCCCACCAGAAACCGCATGCGAATGTGGGCACCAACAAGCTCACATATAGAGGCACCACTCCTAACAATCTCTCGCACATGCGGCGAAGTGCTCCCCCCTGACCGGCGCCTCCCTCCTATATTAGTCTAGTTGTACGACCAGTGATGGGCAACCCATCAATCGGTAGCCCGAACAACACCGTGACATCCGATAAGGTGATAGTCGCCTCCTAGTGCGGCAAATGGAACGTGTGTGTCTCTGGCCTTTATCGCTCCACTAAAGCGGTCAAAAGATGCCAATCCAACTGGATATGGCCAATTTGATATATCCCATAAAAACCCGCGACCCGTATCCAATCAATAATGTGGGGCTCCGCGCCTGACCTATCCTATACGCTCTGACTACCCCCTTGGCAATATAACACGTCAGCATGCGAATCGGTCCATGCCCGACTGGACCAGTGACGATCGCCCATACTCAGTACACTAGTATCGGATGGCCCTGGATCGATCCTGCAAACAAGCTAGTATATTTAAAGCATAAACATAAAAATCATCAAAATTGAGTATATTTCACGGCTGCTTTGTATGGTGGAACTGAACGAAAATCTCAGGTTTTATCCTAAATGTGTACAAATGAAAATATCTCACCTAGTTTTTATCTCGAGATGCACTATTCCCCATTGATGAACACAGTGACTCAATTGCTCAAAGCCAAATTGAGCATGGAAGGAGATGTGTTCACCGAAAAAGGAAAGCGGCCTAAGGATCTTAGATTTGGAATCTAGGAAAAAGGCTCTCCTTACCTAAGCCCAAGTTCATGAATCTTCACGTAAATGGATGCGGCTGACTTATTTATAATCGCCTTGTTTAGAAGGAGGAAGTAGCATGGCAGCTGAAAACTTGTCGTGACTCAAGGACTACGAGTAGGCAAATCGCCTTAACCTATAAGTTATAGGTCAGTGCGAAGGTCCAGCTGCATCCTTAGGTTGTGTCCTTCTCGGACATCTTGTGCGGTTATGTCCTTCTTGACGACATATGCTACACGTGATATTTTTTCGACCTTCCCGGGCATCCATCTCGTTCTGTATACATGAGCTCCTAGGCCGACCTTTATATCAAGCGTATGCAGGATTTGCTTGTAATTTCGGCAACGAGGAAGGTGGCCAATATGCCTCATGCATAATTGGATGAAATTCTGCAGCATATGTTGCATAGTGCTCGGAAGTGCTCCAATATGACTCAACATACTAGCTTGCATTTAGCCGTGTCTCGGCGCAGGCTGCGAGAAGGTGAGAGCAGGGATAGTGTAAAGATTTTCTCTTCCCGCAGGAGCATTCGCACCTCTTGATGCTCAAAGTTTAGACATTGTTTCCTTTATGGGGTCCCAACTGCGTGGTCGTGATGCTAAAAGTACCTCTAGATCGGTTAAACGTCGTGACTTGATGTCCGGACGCCTTCAGCTTCCTTCTTTCCATCACTAGAAATATATGCGGAGTCGACGTATTTCCTCTAGATATTACGTTACGAGTAGCCTCCTGTCAGCTATTAAAATAATGTACAACGCGATAAAATGTTAGTTGCACAAGGGCCGTTATGGGAAGGCACGTGCGCCTTTTAGGATGGCGTTGAAACATTCGACTAGGTTGGTGGTCATGTTTCCATACCTCTTTCCACCGTCGTGGCACTGAGTCCACATATGAGAAGGGATCTAATCGAAGAACGACTTGGCTGGTTCTCCACCCTCATCAAATATCCTCTCCATCCACTTGTAAAATTTTCTCACTTGATGCTCCCTTCCTGCTCTCTTAGCTATTCGCTTCAGATTGACACTCCGCTCTTTCGTATTAAAGTTGCTCACCACATGTTGAAGGCAGAATCGATGGTGCGCACGTGGTGGTTGCCAATCAGGATTGTGCTGCACCGCAGCGATAATCCTTGGATGCCAATCTGATATGAGGCAAATGTCGTCCCTGTCGATAATGGAACGCAAACAACACAGAATCCAATTCCATGTGTTGAGGCTTTCCTCTTGCACAATAGCGAATGCAAGGAGAAATATTTGCCTATTTGCATCGGGGCATGTCGCAATAAGGAGTTTGCCCTTGTACTTACCGTACAAGTGTGTCCTGTCCACACATATAACAGGAGGGCAGTGACGAAAACCTTGAATATATGCTGTGAATGGCCAAAATATAGATATGAAGGTTACGCTGTTCTCGCTACCTGGAACTTGAGTCGACCTCCACCTGACTATAATCCCAGGATTGTACGCGCGCATCGCTTCCATCCACTTTGGTAAGGTTTATAGGATTTCTCTCAATCACTGAATACTTGGGCTATTGCCTTCTGTTTGCCCAACCAAACCTTCTTATAAGAGATTGAATACTCGAATCAACGATTTGATGAACTCCTTCAATGTAGTGATCGACGTCGACGCATCTCCCCTGATCATATTCACTATCTTCCCAGCAATGAGGGACGACGTGATTTGGTTATGGTCCTGCGATAGAAGTTCATTCAGACACGTGTACGGACCACCATATTGGGTGATTTCGAATAAATGGTGTACCATCTTATACATGGCACGCAATTTCCACGCGCTATCGTGGTCCTTACACCTAGCAACCCACAACTTAGAGGTAGATCACACCACATGGAAGTCATGGTGGGTGCGAGCGTGATATATTCGCACTGCGGCGATCAACTGATCCTTCGATCTGAAAAGCATCCCCTTACTCAACTTAGAGGATTCTTCCCAACGAGTCACGCGTTAAGGAAGCTCATCGACCGTAGTTAAATCTGCAGCATCTAGGTCAATATGACCGTACATTGGAAGCTCGCCCATGAATTACGCGTCAAACGTTGCGTCGTCCGTGTCATGGTGGGGTAAGTTCACATCATCGGGGACATCATTTAACCCTTCACCCATTTCCTGCTCGTGCATGTGTTCGTCTTCAAGATGAACATCGTTCGTAATGTTCATGCCCTCGTCCAATGCGTCGTTCGCAATGGCGAACAACGATGCTGGTCCCGCACTCGGGACGTCTTCGCAACCTCCCTGTGGAAACGTGTCAGGAACAAGTGCTCCGTACGCCGACGGCTTGAATGACGATCCCAGATATTCGTTAAAATCGACTGTAGACATAGCACAAACCTCCGCACCAACATTGACCTGATGTGTTTGTTCGGTGTCTTCACCAACCTCATCCAATTGCTCCGCGGGTGCGTCTGGCTGCCTAACCGCGATTACACCCATTTGAGGAATGGTCTCGACATACAATTGCACCGTTAAATATGTCTCACCGACACAATGTGCGTCCAATACAATGCGCAGCCCATAATCATCTGATATGGGAATAGCCTCGTAAAAGGCTATATTATTTAACCCTGCGCGAGGGTTAAATAAATATGCAAATATTTATATATTTTTGTATATAATTTATTTAATTTAAACCTATGACCAATTCAAATAGGTCGAACTGGCCGACTACTATGCCTAACACCATCTAATCCGGTTATGATGTTCCCCCCCCCCCCTAATATATATTAATACCGTCACTGGAGCACTGCTTGAGCTTCTTGCCATTTAGATCAATGATTGGGAAATAATAAAAAAAACCTACGCAAGACAAAATTGTATGTATAAGTTCGGGGAGGATCTTCAATTTTCACAAACATAATAAATGTGGTGTTCATTCTTAGTGATAATTTCCACTATATTTTTAAAAATATACTCATATTTCTACAAATATTTTCAATATATGAAATAATCTTAAGCATCAAGTTGCTTAAATCTTCAATGTCCTTAATATCTCAGTGTCTCAAAATATTTAATTTACTTTTTTTTATAAAAAAAAAAAAAAAAAGGGACAAGATCAACTCCACAAAACATGTGCAATTATGCTCTGTGCTTTAATTTCACACCAATTATCACAATATATATATTATCAATATGTTCAAGATTCATTCACAAGGGTATTTAAATGTCCAACTCAAAATGCTTTTCATTATGCTTATTAGATTAAAAAGAAAAATGCAATTTTCCTCAAATAAGTTCTCAAATTGAAAATTTCCACGAGAATGGCAAATGAATGTTTTATATACTCCCCTTAAACCAATGGAGTCCAATTTATAGAAACTTTGGCAAAATTTTAGCTTAAAAATCTCAATAATCTATATACATTCATCAGGTTGCACTCAATATTCCATATCAACAATTCAGTATAACTTTTAATCATATATCCCAATAACAATCAATCCAAAATAAAGCACTACAATTGTAAAACTACTTCCATAACACATCCATCAATTAAAGTTTATAATTACCAATTTTTGCACAAATCACAAACATCAAGGAAATAATATTTTTAATTACCCTATATGAAAGATATTAAAGATCTATAATCAACATAAATAACATTCATATATTATGCAAATACAGCTACTCCCCACATATAATGTTGTACTTAATGAGTCCAGTATTACATACAATTTCAAGAGGCTTAAAGCTATCTATCACTCCTATCCTTTTAAGGGCTTTTTATTAGTCCGAGATAATCACACGGTTGAATACTTGTTAGAGGTCGAGCATTAAACGCTTCCATCTGATCAAGAGATTTATTTAATGAAATTGAAATTTCATCTGAGAGATTATCAAACCGTTAATGATTTTCTTCAAAGTCTTACAGAAATTGTGATATATTGAGTTTTTAAATTGGATGTTTGAAAAATCAAATTTTAAACTTAAGGAAATTTTGTTCCATGGTGCAAATTTTTGGAAAGTTTTGTTGATATTTTAATAAATTTCGAATGTTTTGTATGTCAAAGGAAATTTTGTAAAACAGACATTAACCACCCTTTTTCAATTTCAAGATACCAAAAAAGGAGAAGAAAAAAAAAATGTGAATGAAAATTTCAACCTTTTTTTTTAGGAAATCTATTTGGAAGGAAATTTTGTAGAACAGACATTTAGCCTCCTTTTTCAGTTTCAAGGTTCCAATAAACCCAAAAAGTGTGAATGGAAATTCAAAACAGATTTAGTGAGTGGAGAAAACTTTAACAAATTCTAGGGCAGGCAATTGTCATTCGAGAATAGAGCTCTTGACAAACATCTCCGTCCTCATAGTTGACAATTTACGTAGAGTTACATTACATGTCTCAAAGAGAAATTTTTGCCAATAGGAAAGATGAAAAATAAGAAATTCAATGCATTTTACAATGGAAACAACAATCCCAAAAAAAAATTAAATATTAAACAACAATTTGAATGGAAAAAATTATATATTCTCGGAAAAAAAATAAAATTCAAATACCAAAAAAAAAAAAATACTAACCTTAAGAAAAGTGCTTATCCACGAATCTTTCAGCACTCTAAACTCACACTCTCCGATTATCAAAGGCTTTGGATGAAATAAAATTAATTTAAAAATGTATGCACCAAACATTGAAAATATAACTTACCCCATCTCGAGTTTATATAGCTCTCGGTTTGAAGCCCGCAACAGTCACTTGAGCTCCGGAGTCTCCTTCAACGGTAACCTGCGCTCCTCCTCTACAAAGGTACTGGCTGTTTGTTCGCGGAAGGAAGGAGGAAGAATGGGTGAGGTTAGTCTGAAGCAAATCTCGCTACTTGGAGTAGCGAGATTTGCCACGCGTCGATAGCCGAGTGGATGGCCATTTCAAATCCGAATCAAATCTCGCTACTTGGAGTAACGAGATTTACCACGCGTCAAACGGCGGTTGACGGAACATTAAGTATCCGAAGAAAATCTCGCTACTCCAAGTAGCGAGATTTGCCACGCGTCGAAACGAGCCCTTCAGTCAAAAGTAAATCTCGCTACTCCAAGTAGCGAGATTACGTCAGAGTCATTTTGGGAAATATTTCCTAGAAAGAGGTATTATTTAATATTTAAAAAAAAAAGATAATCCTAGAAAAAACTTGTCATAGGCTTTGTGCACGAGAATCAAGAATCTCCCTTGTTATTTTTAGCATGTCTGTATATTTCTAATTTTTTTAAATTATTTTCCATGGGTCCCATTTGTAATTTGTTTTTCCAATTTAAAATATTAAAAACTTCCAAAAGAAATTGACTCGTAGTTTTGAATTCGCCGTAAAATCATAAGGCTTTAGCTACACACCTTCCAGAGAAATTATAAGATATGTCAAACATATACATATCAAGTACATCTACATAAAAAGTGCCAGAGGCCTAACACAAACGAATGGTGGTAATGTGTTCGACATAAAACCCTTGAAACGACAAAAAATTTACTCTCTAAAATAAAAATTGAAGATACGTAGTTTATATGAAAGCCTAAACTCGATTAGTGCATCCAAATAACATACCCATCCTCCTCCTACTTCTCTTTATTTAAATACCAATAATAAAAATAAAAAATAAAAGCTGCAGAGAGTGAGACATGAAAAGAGATTCATGGGCCACTTGTGTGACTCATTAGGATAGAGATACGATGGAAGGTGGGCTAGGGTTTTCCTTTTGCAAGTCTCTTTCTTAATTTCACATGGAGGAAAGAAAAAATAAAGTTGTGGGAAAAATAAAAAATAAAATAATTAAAGTGATTATGTGTCGTACTCCCAAAGATGGCATTTCAATTCCATACAATTTGACAATGACATGAGACTATGGTTGCAGCTGGGTCAGCCTATACATAGTGTGTGTGCCACTCACCTTCATATGTGTGTTATCAGTCAATACAACCATTTTTTCTTGTTAAAGGTCTCGAGAATTTTGCGTGTGGAAAGAAAAGAAAAGAAATCAGGATAAAATTTATTTTTTCTATTAAATATTATAAAAAATAAAAATTTATTTATGGCTAAAACTTAAGAAAAATTAAATATTAAATAATATGAAAAATTAAAATTTTGTTTTTAAATTTGATATGTATTCTATTTTCTTTCTCATTTTCTTGATAACTAATATACCCTAAATATATATATATATATATATATATATATATTTATTTATATATTTATATATCAGGATCAAAATAGTCCATCTGCCATAAATGAGCATAAAGGTGCAGCCACAATCAAGGTCATCATTGTAGTAACCCGACCCCAAGAAAATAATAATAATAATAATAATAAAATAAATAAATAAATAGATATTTTGGAGAAGATATTTTGAAAAGAGATATTTTGAAATATTTATATATAAATATCTTGGAGGAGATATTTATTTAGATTACTTAAGGACTAAGTTAGAATTCCTTACTTTTCAAAGGAGAATGGAAACCTCATAGAAGAAGATGGAGGATATGTTCAACCTACTCTTGCAGTAAAAGAGTAAGGAAGAACATGTCCCCTGCCAACAACAGGTCAGTCTCGGCTCACCTAAGAAAGCAGAGAACATGAAGGAAAGTGAGGAAAAAACTAAGCTCACTAATAAGGTGGAAGACGCGAACAATGTATGAGTAAACGAGTAAAGATCGAATGAGTTAGAGGAGAGGATAAAAAAAATAGATCAAATAGAGAAGATGATGAAAGAGGGGCGAACCAACCCCTCTTACGGGGAAACCTCTTTAAAATCCTCGGAGCCGCCGTTCACCAAAGAAGTGATGGAGATCTTGCTCTCTAACAAGTTCAAAATGCTGACTTTCGAAAGGTACGAGGGCTTGACTAACCCTATCGATCATCTGGACAGCTTCAAGGTGTTGATGCAATTGCAGGGTGCACCTGACACCATCATGTGCCGAGCATTTGCAACCACCCTTAAAGGTAGTTCCAGGGATTGGTACCGAACCCTATGGATTGGATCAATTAGCTCCTTCTCTAAGATGGAGTAGTAGTTTACCGGCCATTTCATCAGCAGTCAGAGAATCGTCAAAACTTTGGCTCATCTGATGAGCTTGGTTCAAGGAGAACGGGTGATGTTAAAAAATTTCATGCACCACTTCCTCACTGTGACCCTAGAGATCAGCAACCTGGACATAAGAGTGGCGTTGGCAGCCCTGACCACAACCCTTCAGCCGAGGAATTTCCTCTACTCATTGGGGAAGAAGCCACTAGCTGATATGGGAGAGCTGATGGCTAGAGCAGAGAAATATGTCAACCTAGAAGAGATGATGGATACAAGAGGAAATCGAATCGAGTAGAAAAGGAAGGGTAACAGGGAAATTGACGAATCTTCCTGAGCCGAGAAAACACTGGAGAACAGCGAGCTACACTCCAGCTCTAGGGAAATGGGGCACACCTAAAGGGGATCGTAGAAGGGAAGCTCATGAGCAGAAAAAGGCCAAACGAAGATGAGAAAGAGGAACAGATCGTTGAAGAAATCATAGTGATCTTTGGTGGATCCGCCAATGGTGGAGACAGTGGAGGCGCTCGAAAGAGGTATGCCCAGCAAGTGTTCTTAACGGACAAAAGGGAGTCAAATGGCAAGAAAGAAAAACAGGAAGACGTTATCACCTTCAGTAGGGAATATGAAGAAGGAGTACAACAACCATATGACGACGCCCTTGTAGTATCCCTTCTGGTGGCCAACTAAAAAGTTAAGGCGCGTGCTGATAGACAATGGGAGCTCGGCCAACATAATATTTGGGTCGGTGCTCGATGGAATGAAGATCGGTAGGGATCACCTCAAATCGATCTCCAACATCCCACAGGAACAATTACACTCCCGGTAATAATGGGGACAGCCCCATAGAAAATCACCTCGTTGCTGGATTTCTTGGTGGTTGATCAACCATCAGTATACAACATCATACTGGGCTGCCCATCGCTTAATGCGACCCGAGCCATAATGTCAACTTATCACCTAAAGATAAAATTCCCTATCCCACACGGGACAAGGATGATCAAGGGAGATCAAGTGGCAGTTCGGAATTGCTATATGATGACGTTAAAAGGCAAGACAGAAGCAAGAGAAACCTCGACCATTGAATACCTAGAGGTGAGGGGAGAGTATCCACAAAAAGTTGTACAACAGAATTGAAATTCCATTAATCAGAAAGTTGTACCAAGAGAATTTCAAAAGTACACTATCAATTTTAATAAAACCATAAGTTGGTCTATTCAAGCATTAGCTTTGTTTCCCTCTGCAAAATCTTCTTCCTCAGGCTCCTCCTCTTCGTCCATTTCGTCCCCTGATGCTGGGCTCTCGTTGTCATAGCTATACGAACACATGCTAGCAAGGGAAAGGTCAGGGTGCATCGTCGTGACCTACTTGCGGCACCTCCTAAAGCCTTCACGATAGGTCTAAGTGGTGTAAAAGATGAACTGTTCGAAATTTTTGTACTCCGATACTGTGGCTCTAACAACTTCAGCAGCAGTAGCAGGAATCTCCTCACTCTCTATTTCCCCTCGAAGGGCCTTCTCGTAGAGTGTTGCTTCAGCACAGGTTTCGTGAAGTTCATTCTGAGCAGCAATGTACTTATCTTTGGCCTCCAAGGTTTGTCGGTACATCTCGGTTACCTTCTCCTCCTAGGCCAAAACCATTGTCGCCATCTGTAAACCCCACAAGGTTTGAAAAAAAAAAAAAGAGGGATAACATGCCCTGAAGGTACCTGGTATGTTGTGTGTCGTATGGTTGCAAACAGGTGATCAGGAAGGGAACACTGGGTCACCACTAGGTCTTCCATATGCATAGCCTCACGCAATGCAGGACCAGAAAGGGTTGGCTCGTGAAAGATGGCCCCACTCAAAATAGCCGAACCAAGTGGATTCGCCACAAAAGGGGGCTCACTCTCAGCCACAGGAGCTTCCTCCCTCTGGGAAGAATCCCCTTGAAATTCCCTCTTCTTCTTCTTGTTTTTGCTCGATCTCTGCTTCTTTGTGTCAACCATCAGGGCCTCATACTTGTTAAAGTCCATATCTGCAAAAAGAAATGAGAGATAAGGCTACAGATCGCTACTGAGAAACATAAGTATACACACCATGAAAGCGAGGCAAGTACGAGACTTGGGGAGACATGGCTAAGCCCACACTGCATAAGGACTCATTCCTTGAGCAGCTCTTCGCTACTGACCAATAGCTCCTAGGTCTTTAAGGATAGCCAGTTCGGAGGGAGACAACGTGGGAGATATGTGACGCAGCCAGGCTAAAAGAAAAAAAGGAAGAGTTAAGCAACATGTACTTACACATAGCTCATGTATTCACAATAACTAAAGAAGGAAGAAAAGAACATCACCATTGAGAGGAGTAGACCAAATGCGAGGCCCATGATTGTTTAATTCCCCGGATGCGAAAAAGTACCGAGACTTCCAATTGTGAATGGAAGAGCAACCAGGGATAAAGAGCTTATAGCTGGAAATAGAGTTGAGGTAATATAGCTCCTTCTCTATAGAGCGCGTCCTCATCTTGAAGCAGCTCCGAAAGAGAGGCACTGTGGGTTGATGACCTCACTGAAGGAGGAGGATAGCGAAAGATACTAATAACAGGTAGGAGTTGGGAACAAGTTGTGATGGTGCTATTTTATAAGCGTAACATATTAGAAAAAAAGGGACTAAAAGGTAGCCTAAGTCCTAAGTCGAGAAAGTCAGTATATAAACAGATTTCATCTGGAACAGGGTTGAGAGTAGAATCAGAGATGGTAGGTAATCTAATGCTAATGTTAGAGGGGATAGAAAAAAAAAACGACGGACATTTTGCGTATCCGAGGGAGAAAGATCACACCGTGCACTCCTCATAGTAATTGGGGGCTTGGCCTGAGGCACCGAGGACTCCATGAGAAAATCAAGGGCAAGACAAACAACTTGTGCAACTATACCAATTGGATCAACAATTCCAAATTTTCACAAGAATGTTGAAAAACATGAAGAACAAAGCAAAAACAAACATACAATGTCAAACATAAGCAGAATAAAGGAACAAAGACAAAGGGCGGAAGGAGAGCGTACTTAGCAGAGGAAAAGGGACCCCTTAGTTGAGACAAGGAACAAATGAGCGAGTTCACGACCTTTATAAAGAAGGCCACACGGATCCGCAAAAAAGTTAGCATCTCGAAAGGGCAGGAACTCATTAATTTGTGTGGGCATCTAACGTGGCGCCAATTTCAATAAATCTCGATTCTCCAAAGGTATGACACAATTAACAAGAAACTCTTAAATTTTACAAAGCGGCGAACGTAATGAGTAGAAACCAACGTCACGTTAGAGTGGCCCAACTGGCAAGCACAGCTCGCGAGGCTAAAAGGTTGCCCAATAAAGAGCATAGCTCACTAGGCAATGAAGAATAGGCCCAACTGACGAGCACAACTCATGAGGCCAGAAGAATGCCCAACAAATGAGAACAACTCATTAGGCAAAAAAGGCCCAACTGATGAGCACAACTCGTGAGGCTATACAACCGCCCAACAAATGAGCACAGCTTATTAGGCAAAGAAGGCCCAACTGACGAGCACAGCTCATGAGGCCATATAACCGCCAACAAGTGAGCACGAATCACTAAGCAAAAAGACCTAACTACGAGCAACTCGGCAAAAACAGCTCGGCAAGAAATTTTGCGAAGAGCAGCTCGGCAAGAAATGTCACGATGAGCATCTCGGCAAAAACAGTTTGGCAAGATTTGCCTTAAAGGGCAACTCAACAAAAAATGCCCACGAAGAGCTGCTCGGTAAAAATAGTTCGGTAAGAATTGCCTTGAAGAGTAGCTCGACAGAAAATGCCCATGAAAAGCTGTTCAGCGAAAATAGCTCGGCGAGAATTGCATTAAAGAGCAGCTTGACAGAAGTTGCCCATGAAAAGCAGTTCGGCAAAAAATGCTGCGAAGAGAAGCTCGACAAGAAATGATACGATGAACAACTCAACAAGAAATGTCACGACAAGCAGCTAGACAGAAAATACCCAAAAAAGAGCTGCTCTGTAAAAACAGTTCAGCAAGAATTGCCTTGAAGAGCAGCTTAGCAGAAAATGTCCACGAAGAGCTGCTCGGCAAAAATAGCTTGGTGAGAATTGCCTTGAAGAGCAGCTCAACAAAAGTTGCCCACGAAGAGCAGTTTGACAAGAATTGCCTTGAAGAGCAACGCGACAGAAGTTGCCCACAAAGAGCAGTTAAGCAAAAATAGTTCGGCGAGAATTGCCTTGAGGAGTAGCTTGGCAGAAGTTCCCGACGAAGAGCAGCTAAGCAAAAATAACTCGGCAAGAATTGCCTTGAATAGTAGCTCAACAAAAGTTGCCCATGAAGAACAAGTCGGCAAAAACAGCTTGGTGAGAATAGCTCGGCAAGAACAGCTCGGTAAGAGTAGCTCGGCACCAATACTCAACGAAGACCTGCTCAGCATCATCAGCTCGGGTAAGCCAAAGAACTTGGCTCGACACGTCTCGCATACAGAAGCATTGACTCGAATGAGCCGACATGTTAGTAGATTCGGCTCGGCAAGCCGCACCCAAATCTTGCTCGGCAAATCGACTCGACAAAGCCGTGTTTTCCTCCACTTCGACTCGGACTAGCCAACGCCCCCTTGAGTTCGGCTCGGCAAAGCCATAAATGCCTCAACATCAACTCGAGTAAGCTGAGCACACCCTAAATCCGGTTCAGCAAGCCGTAGATAAAGAAGTAGCTGAAGAGGGTGTTAAAAAAAAATCAGCCCTAATCTTCGCTCCATAGACTAAGCCTAAGTAAGAAATCTTCCATAAAGAAACCACGCATCATTACCTTTGATTGGTTCATCACCATGATCAAATACAACTAAACTCCACAAAGTCCAATAGGAACAACTTTCGAACTTTGAGAACATGGTCCAAAACTTCAAAACTAAGAGAGGACAACTGATATACCCTGAATATATATCAAGGTCGAAACAGACCACCTGCCATAAAGGAACATTAAGATGCAACCACAATCAAGGCCATCATCGCTCTAGGACAGCTGCTCTAAAGAGGTCAATCTCATGCAGACCAGAGCAATTCACGCCCGCAACATAACCCGTCAATAAATAGTCATACACCTTCAAGTCAACTCCTGCCACTATAAATAGGGACTCGGGCTAGAGGCCAAGGTAATTAACTCTTAACCCACTTTACTGTTGCATTCAACCTCTTTGAAGCGTTCCCTTACTTAGGTATCGGAGTAATCCCCAGAGTACACCTCGAGTCCACCAAGCCTTATTAGTTTTCACCCTTTTCAGGTCATCATAAGTCGGAGAGCGACGTCACAGGTCACTGCCATTTTTATCCTGCAACAATAACCAAATATGAAAATGTGGATTCCTTGATATTTTTCTTTCCTTTCTAATATTTTCAGAGTTCCAAACGGAGCCTAAAGATTTGAGAGTTTTATATTGTTGGAATTCTGAAAAGAGTGAGAAAAGGCATGAAATAAAAAGCAAATTATTTTTAATTTGTATTTTAGACATAGTGTGAACTTTCAATTTCTATGCACTCATCTATCAAACACATGAGAAATTATATAGTAAATCTCCTCCTTCACATGTTTGTGTACTTGTTTTTTAAATATTAAATATATGAGGAATGAGCCCCTCTTTATATATCTGATATTAATGAATGTAGGACCCAATTGCCACATATATGTTTAACATTTAAGATAGAAGCACACGTGGAGGGAGAGGTCTCCTATATAATTTCTCCAAACGCCAGTAATCACTCATCCTAATTCCCATAATAATAATAATAATAATAATAATATAAAATTAAATATTAAGTCCCATTAAATATGATAAGACTATTTTAATTTTGTTTCATCAATTTAAGGTCTTGAATAATTTCGTTTGATAATTTAAGGATCATTACATCCTTAATTAGTTTCTCATTCAAAGTTATTTTAAATTTATCTCTACGCATTTTGTTGCCACTAATAATAAATAGCTCACTCTTTCTCGTTGATGCATTATTTAGCCTATCTTATAAATGTAGAATCATTCAAATTTTCCTTCCCTTATCTTGTAAACATTCTATGTCTAACTTAAGTTAGGCTTTGTTTGCAAAAATATAACAAGGTGAGAATAAAATATAAGGAGAAATTGAATGGAAAACACAAAGAAATCAAGCAATAAAATTAATTCAATCTCACTCATACGATACATACCGAACTTGTGACTAAGATTGTATACTGAGAGCAATAATTTCGATCCTTAATATTGGATTTGTATGCAACTAAATAGAATTTTATATAATTTTATATTAAATTTTATTTAAATTCAAAATTCAAAATCTAAGTTCCCAAATACACGATAAGGGCACGGTTTTAGTGAAGAGGGCACTGTTTTCCCCCTATTAGTACCTTCACATGGGTTAAAGTTAGTTTAAGGGTCAAAAGGATTAAGAGACCTAAAAAGCAAATAAATCTTTCAATCTTCTACTTCATCCCTAATAGATGATAGACCAAACAGGGCATATGATAGTTATCAACTAGTCATTGGCACATGCTTGCTCAACAGCTATCTGAAATTTTATTTTTAATTTAAATAAATAATTATAAAAAATTTAACAAGAGTTGAAGGGCATTTTAATTTGATTAATAGATTAGGTATAGATAATTATAAGAGTATCCTAGAAAATTAATAAATAACACTAATATTATATATTATATATAGAAGGGGATCTTACTTCTAGCATTAGAGATCCAATCCAATACTTAAAAAAAAAACATTTCAGGTAAAGAGTAGGTCATCTAATCTACTTTATTTTTGGAAAAATTTAGTGGGACAATCTCTCTCTCTCTCATATTATGGAACCTAATCTGAGTCTCTTCCATATATTGAATTTTATGTTGACTCTGTTCTATTAGCTGGTAACTACTTATTGATTTGTGGTAGGTAGTAATAGTCAACACCAGAATGGCAGATACCCATTTAATTTTTCAGCAAGTGTAGATTTTTCAAAATATTAAGAGCAAAAACAAGTTGAAGGAATGAACGTGAGGCCTTCACATGCATCTATATTATATAATATATATATATATATATATATAGTCATATACAACTAGGTGGCTTCACCTTCTTATCTTTTTCATGGCCTTTCATGCATAACCCATGTACCCCATTGTCCCCATCACACACACACACTCTCTCTCTCTCTCTCTCTCTCTCTCTCTCAAAAATGTACACTAGGGCTTCTTTTTTTTTTTCCAAAGAAAGGAAATTCAATTGGAATCTGAGTCATTGACCCCATCATAACTTCTATATACATTTTGAAGGGTGAATGAGATCAGGGAAGGATGAAGAAAATACAAAGAAAAGAAAAGGGGGGAAAGGGAAAGGGAAAGGGATGGATGGAAATGAAAAGCAGCCTCTTTGAATTTGATCATTTCATTTTCATGGAAGATTGAAAAGAAAACCTCATCTGGGTCTTGTCAGGAAAGCTCATAATTAATATAAGGCGGCTAGCTAAGACTGTATGACTCTTGTTGATTAGGAAACTTCATCTATGCCCTTTCTTTTTGGCAGAGGAAACTTCATCCATCCCCTTTCGTTTTTGGCAGAGGGAATTTCATTATCTTGGTAGGGCCTGGGGGGATGTTTCTAGCAAACTTATTTGTGCAAAGTGTCGATGTAAGTAGATGGAACAACACATCTATATTCATGTATGAGGATTTAATTGATAAGAGTTCTTTTTTGTTTCTTTACTCTTAAAGCAATTAGCTTAATTAGGACTTGACATAGAGATATTATATACTAACTAGAATTAGATTGGGTTCTTAAGATGGGCACTTGTCAAGAATCGAAGTTTTAACTACAAAAATCAAAATCATGTCAAAAGGCAAAACCTACAAACTAATATCGCCCTGGCAATATTCCAACTTCATCTTCACAATTTTATTTTATTTTTTCCTTAAACCCTTTTCCAATATTTGTAATAGACCTATAATATTGACTCTCATAGCAGAAGCACTAGCACTTATCTATCTAATTCCCACAAGCATACAAAAGAATTCATACCCATTTCACTCTATTTATAGGGTAGAGAGATGACTACTGAACATACACGCTCTCATCCCCATTTGTTCTTGTAGATTTTGCGTTTTGTCCTAAACTCATTTTTTTTTTTTTTCCTACCTTTTGAGATGTAGTAACCTTTCAATCCATAATTCATGAAACAATAGAAATGGCAATCCATAAACCAACTTTGTAAGACCAACTGCTTCTCCAAAGTACATGCTTTTAATAGGAACTGAGCAGGAGTTACGAGATTGGAGTTTGTAATGCATTTTCAAGCAGCTGTTTTCAGTGACATGGGTTTGACATTGATGAAGGTTAATCTGATGTTGCCTGATACGCTAAGTGAGAGTGGAAGAGCATCCATTCTCAAAATATTGTTTACCAGTATACTCTTGGTTTACCACTGCTTCTCCCATTATTTGACAAATCATTGTGGCATGGCCATAGGAGACGAGCCA
Source organism: Malania oleifera (assembly GCF_029873635.1). Taxonomy (NCBI): domain Eukaryota; kingdom Viridiplantae; phylum Streptophyta; class Magnoliopsida; order Santalales; family Ximeniaceae; genus Malania; species Malania oleifera. Next base: position 3,971,361 of record NC_080425.1, on the reverse strand, counting down.
AGTCGTTCACTAACTATTTGGCATTTGGCTCAATCATGTTTGTTTCAAACCTTCTTACCAAAAAAAACTAACCAAATTCAAGCTTCAGTATGAAGCTTAGTAGACAAATTAATTTGAATATACTTAAACTCACCAATGTCTAAATCATTTGACTAAATCATAAGCAAGCTCTCTCTCTCTTTCCCCAGTGTTAGATTTGATTTTTCCAGTGAGGTAGAACTGATTCTAACTTCAAAAGTCATGGATAACAAAACCGTGTAGAATGAACTATTATTGTTGCAACTTTCAGAATATAAAATCTTGCATTGCTTTCAACAGGCAGAACGCTGAGAAAGGAAAAAAGCTGTCAATACCAAGCACTGAAAACACTTTTAAGGCAGAGAGAAGAAAAATATATGTATAGATAAACTTCCAAGTTAAAAATCCTGTAAAACAGTCACATTTACATGGCAAAATACATATTCTTAAAAATGGCAATATGACAGAATAGAATGAAAACCGCGTGTATATTTACTTTTATGAAGAGACATTCTGTGAATCAAACATAGCCGAATTGTAGTACTTCATTGCATAAGTCCTCCAAACTTTTGACAGAATTAAGCACTCAAAAACTTGAATAGACAAATAACATAAATGTGAGTCTTAAGAGGATGGTGCATAACTGACTCGAATGACCATCCCTACCAGACTCTGCACCCATAATAATACAAACAGAAAATGAGGACAGAAGAAGCCATCATGAGGCATTTTAATTAATTGCCCCTGCCAAAGAAAATTAAAGTTGGGGAGGGAGGGGAAGAAGGGCTTGCAGAAGCCTACCAAGTAGGCAGCCAAAATAGAAAAGAAATACAAGGGTTGACAATCGTCCTGCCTTTCAATCTTTTGCCCCCATACAAAATAGTGAACCTGGCCTCTAAAATTTTGGGGGACTTCTGAAGTTTGCTTGAGTGTTCAAAACCACAGCTCCCAGGCAGAAACAAAAGTTACAGAGAACTGGCAATGCAATGATAAGGGCAGATGAGAACTCTCATCAAAAGCCAGCTTGACATTCCATTAACACAATTTGTAGATTGCTGAATCCAAAGTACAATTCTTCAACAATGTTCTGCAACGCTTTTAATCCAAGCATCTCATGGTTTGTGGATCTTATAACCAAAAACTCTTGGAACATAACCTTGTGATGCCTTTGGCGGCTTCATATGCCCATATGTCATCAGGAACAGGTGGGGAAATGTGGTTCCAAAATAGGCTCCATCAATGTCTACATATGGTTAAGAATATAACTTTATGCACAGAAAAATAGTCCTAACAATGATGCAACACAGAATTGTTTATTATCCACTTAGGGCAAAAAACACATTTAAGTGAGAATTCATCATGTCCCCACCACAGAGTAACATATTTTTAAATGACCATTTTTGCTACCTAAATTGATGCAGCTCAAGAATAGCCTGAATATGAAAACTGCAAGCAGAGATGGCAGCTGCCAGTAAACAGGGAAAAATGGGTAAATGTAATAAAGGATACCACCTTGAGACTTGGATCGAGGGTAATAAATATCTTCGCATTTGGGGCAGTAGATTTTCACAGTGCTTGATCGAGGAATGTCTGATTGACCAACTGGAAGACAGGGTTGTCCACAGCAGTAAACCCTTGGGCATCTCCCAAAATCATAGTTCTTATATTTCTCCAACTGTAAATATTTCGGTAGCATAATGTTTTCCATGTGCCCAAATTTTGATAAATTTATGAAAGGATAGAGCTGTGAATTTATAGAAAACCTCACCATTGCGTTCATTCCTTTAGTAGTCAAAATGTATCGAACGTGAATCAAACCATAAAGCATCTCCGCCGCTGATTCGACTAATTCATTCTGTTCTTCAGTGAATATATTACCTATCCAATCCAACAAATCCAACTTGGATCATTATAAAGACCCAACAACTTAAGTTCATAGAATAAATGCATACATTAAACTAGATCTAATTCAAAGTGTTCATTGAGAAAATCGGAAAGTAATTTTCTTAAGCAAGTTGTAAGAGCGCGTAAAAAATGATATATTTGAACTCAGTTAGGCTAGATCAGCAAAGAATTTCAAATCTGTAGCAACAATTGTTTCAATAGAAATACTTTTTTTGAAAAAAAAAAGAAGATGATTTCATTAGATGAAGAATCAGGAGAAAGTGCCTTTGAAGGTCTCTTACTATGCAACAGATTGTTGGTTATTCTATTAAGAACCAACCAACAAAATTTAAATAAAAAAAAAAGCCTTTTATAAGAAACTTTGGCCTTACAAATTATTATATGAAGCAGAAACGAGGAATTAGCGCTAGTCAAAATACCAAGGAAAGAATCACAAGAATAAACGTCTCAAGAATCTAATGACCAAAAATGACCATCCACTACAAATGAAGGATGTCAATTTTTCAAAAAACAACAACAAACAAGACAACTCAACCTCCCTATCATTTAGAGAACTCCAAAGTGGAAGTCCCAAGAATGCATATATGATAATCAGAAACCAAGAAAGAAGAAATAACACCATTATGCTACAAAATCAAGTGATTCAATGAGGGAAAGAAACAAACAATTCAGTATTACCCACCCAAATATCTTCCCAAAACTGAATACGAGGTCATTACTCAAAATAAACTTTGTATAAGGAATGGAAAGGGAGTAGATATGAGAGATAAACCTCAGAGACTTTCCAAAGAACATATAGGTCCCATATTAGCATGCCAACCATTCCCATACAACAACAACAACAAAACCAAACCTTAGTCCCACTAAGTGAGATCAGCTATATGAATCATTTTCTGTCAATTTATGCGATCATGGACCATTTCTTTTGATAGATTCAAGGATATTAAATCCTTACTCACTATCTCCTCTCAAGTTATTTTAGGTCTACCCCTACCCCTTCTACTGCCACCCACAGTAATTAAGTCACTCTTCCTCATAGGTGCACTATAAGGCCTATGTTGCAAGTGTCCATACCATCTGAGTCGTCCCTTCCTTATCTTATCTTCTATAGGAGCTACACCTAACTTACCACAAATATGTTCATTCCTTAATTGTTCTTTCAATGTTATACCACTCATCCATCTAAGCATCCTCATCTCAGTAACTTTTACTTTTTGAATATTATGTTTCTTCGTCATCCAACATTCCGATCCATATAGCATAACTGGTCTTATAGCCGTCTTATAAAACTTCCCTTTCAATTTTAAGGGTATTCTACGATCACATAGCACACTTGAAGCACTTCTCCATTTTACCCAACCTGCTTTAACTCTATGCATTACATCATCTTCAATTTCTCCTTCAACTTGCATAATAGATCCAAGATATCGAAATCTACAAGTGCTATTTATTTCTTTATCATCAAGTTTAACTTTGTCTCCAATATTCCTCCAATCATTACTAAAATTACATTTCATATACTCTGTTTTATTTCTATTAATCCTAAAGCCTCTAGATTCCAAAACTTCTCTCCATAATTCTAACTCAGTCTCTACTCCATCCCTAGTTTCGTCAATTAATACAATATCATCTGCAAACAACATACACCATAGAACCTTCTTTTGAATACTCTTAGTCAATTGGTCCATCACTAAAGCAAAAAGACAAGGACTCAAAGCAAATCCTTGATGTACACCTATGGTAATTGAAAATTCTCTAGTTTCTCCATCTATAGTCCTTACACTAATCATTACTCCATCGTACATATCCTTAATGACATCGATGTACCTACAACATATACCCTTTTTTTCTAAAACCCACCATAGAACTTCCCTAAGTATCCTATCATATATTTTCTCAAGGTCAATAAATATTATATGCAAGTCCCCCTTCTTTTCCCTAAACTTTTCCATTAATCTTCTTAAAAGATAAATACCTTTTGTGGTAGATCTCCTAGGCATAAAACCAAATTGATTTTCTGAGATCTTCATCTCTAACCTTAATCTTTGTTCAACTACTCTTTCCCATAGCTTCATCGTATGACTCATAAGTTTAATTCCACGATAGTTATTACAATTTTGAATTTCTCCTTTATTTTTGTATATAGGTATTAAAATGTTTTTCCTCCATTCATCTGGCATTTTCTTAGTTTTTACAATTGTATTAAATAAATTAGTTAGCCATATAATTTCGTTATCACCCAAGCATTTCCAAACTTCAATTGGGATGTTATCCGGTCCCATAGCTTTCCCATTTTTCATCTTTTTTAGTGCAAACTTAACTTCGTTAACTCTAATTTTGCGAATAAATCTTATATTTTTAGTCTTTTCCTCATTTGACAATTCTAAGTTTAAGTCTTCTATTTGGTTTTCGTTAAACAACCTACTAAAGTAACTTCGCCATCTTTCTTTAATATCTTCGTCCTTAACTAAGACAATATCATCCTCATTTTTTATGCATTTTACATTTCCTAAGTCCTTGCTCTTCCTTTCTCTAACTTTAGCAAGTTTAAATATATATATCTTTCCCCTTCTTTTGTACCTAATCTATCATACAAACTATTAAATGATCTATATTTAGCTTCACTAACGGCCCTTTTTGCATCTTTTCTTGCCTCCTTATATTTTTCAAAGTTATCTCTATTTCTACATTTTTGCCACATTTTATACCAAATTCTTTTTGTCTTTATGATTTTTTGTACATCTTTAGCCCACCACCACCTTTCTTTGCTATTCGAGAATCTTCCCCTTGATTCACCTAAAATTTCTTTAGCTATCTTTTTAATAGAGCTAGCTAATCTATTCCAATGAGTATTTGTATCTATCCCATCCTATAAGGTCCAATCCCCATCTTTGATCATTTTATCTTTAAATTTTATTATATTTTCTCCTTTTAGGTTCCACCATCTACACTGGTTTATTTTATCATTTTTCTTCCATTTTTTAATACATATATCTAACACTAAGACTCTATGTTGTGTGGTTAGGCTTTCACCTGGAATAACTTTACAATCCTTGCATGATAAACGATCTACCCTCCTAATTAAAAAATATATATTTGACTTCTATTTTGTCCACTTTTAAAGGTTATTAAGTGTTCTTCTCTCTTCTTAAAGCAAGTATTCATTATACTAAAATCATATGACATAGCAAAGTCTAAGATCATCTCCCTAGACTCATTTTTGTCTCCATATCCATATCCTCTATGTATCCTCTCATAATTTTTATTATCTCTTCCAACGTGTCCATTCAAATCTCCTCCTATAAATATTTTCTCAGTCTCTAGTATGCCTTGTCTAATACTATTCATATCTTCCCAAAATAGTCTCTTAAGATTTTCTGCTAAGCCAACTTGAGGAGCATAAGCACTAATGATATTTATTATCTCTTGTCCTAATACCATCTTGATTTTTATAATTCTATCGCTTACTTTAGTTACATCCACAACGCTATCTTTTAAGTTTTTGTCTATAATAATGCCCACTCTATTCTTATGTTTTTCTTTTCCAGTGTACCAAAGTTTAAATCCTGATTTATCAATTTTTCTAGCTTTCTCCCCCACCCACTTAGTTTCTTGAAGGCAAATTATATTAATTCATCTTCTAATCATTGTATCCACAATTTCCATGCTTTAACCCATAAGTGTCCCTATATTCCAAGTTGCTAATCTAATCCCAGTTTCCTAAACTAACGTCTTTACCATACAATACATGGGATCTTTTAGTAGAGAATCGTACAGTACATGGGATCTTTTACTCTTAATTTATTAAGCACTATGAAATATATATGTTTACATACTACTGTAAAATATAATTTAAAACATAAAATAATAAATTGTAAAGATATATAACTTATTTTAACTATTTCTTATCCAATTTGCTCATTCAATTTGATTAACCAATATCTAAATAATTAACTAAAAGGAAAATGCTATTCCCAAAAACTTACAAACATTATGTCAAGAATCCAATGTGATACACTTTTGGTCCCATGCAATCCCCACTCAAACTTAATATGTGAGATGGTCCCATGCAATCATCAGTCAAACTTAATATGTGAGACCCAAAAGAACACCACATCAAATTTGGAATACATATTTGTAAAGTTGTCAAAAATGGTAGCTGCACGATTACTAAAATACAATGTTTTAAAAGACATAGGTGTAAGGCAAGGCGTTTTACCCTCCACAAGGCGAGGAGTAAGCCTCAAGGCGTTAAGACATAAGCATTTTGGGACTGTATTTTTTAAAATAATTAATAAATAAAAAAAATTTTATATATAGTATAAAATGAGAAAAATTTTAGAATAAAAAAGACAGCCTAGTGCACAAAGCTCCTACATATGCAGGGTCCGGGGAAGGGGTGGACCACAATGGGTCTATAATGGAGAAAAAAATAAAAACATAATTTTTAAAGACATTGGCAGAAAGCTAGAAAGTCTCCTGGGAGTCAGCGATGAACAGCACTGGAGAGAGAGAGTCGAATACTCAAATTAATTCGAGGAGAGGACTCAGACTGAGAAGAGACCTTGAAGCAAAGAAGCTGTAGGGGGTCGCGGTGAGAGACGAGAGACTGTAGAGGGTCTCTGGAGAGAGACGAGAGGTCCGAATGGGTCGTCGGAGAGAGACGAGACATCGGAAGGGGTCGTCGAAGGCAGATGAGAGGTCGGAAGGGGTAGTCAACTTGATGGAGAGAGACAAGAAGCTGGAGGAGTCTTCGAACCCAGACGCAAGCTTGGAAAGAGACAAGAGGTCCAAAGGGGTGGTCTGAGAGAGACAAGACGTCGGAAGGGGTCGTCAACTCGTCAAAGAGAGACGAGAAGCTGGAGGAGTCGTTGGAGAGAGACAGAAGCTTGGAAGAAAGAAGACTTCGTCGAGAGAGGGGGGGTTTTGACACTCGTCAAAGCCTTATCAATTCTGTGCTTTTTTTTTTATATAAATATTTTAAACCAGTATGCTCCTAAAAGGCGTACACCTTCCCATCTGAAGCATAAAAGGTGCACTTTTCTCCTAAGGTGTATGCATTCTCTCTTGAGGCGTACGCATTTTAGAATTTACGCCTTTCAAGTTACACCTTAGGGTGTTTTACGCTCAAATGCATCAAGGCGCAGCCCTCATGAACGCCTTTTTAAAACACTGCTAAAATATGATGTTATCACATTGTCAACTAATAGCATGTATATAATAATGTAAGTGATTTTAAATGACTAATAAAAAATTAAATTGACATTTTATGATATTTTTTAAAACAAAACACACAATCTATATATTTGCTATGCATTTAACAAATGTATTTCCTTTTGAAAAGAGTCCAAGAAATGCATATCTTAAATTGTGTGGGACCTTATAATAAAAGTAAGTTTAAGATGTGTGGGAAATGAGTGTTTCAAATTATGCAGGCATTATAATAAATGTATTAGTCATTATTTATTTAATTGCTCAAAAATTTCTTGATTGGTTCTTCTAATTTTATTTTATTTTCTAATTCAAAATCACAAGAAATAGAATTGGAGTTTTGGAGACCATGGAGAGGAATCCTCTAAGTGGAACTGCCAAGGCCATTTAGCCAAAAGGGAACTGTTTCTAAGCATCAACTTTCCAAGATCCAAACCCCTGCTCCAACTTGACATACAACAACGCCCCAGTTAATTAAATGATTCCTCCTCCCCAAACCCAGACCAAAGGAAATCTCTCATTTCTCCAGCTTGTAAAAAAAGGTTAACACATGGTTATCACATATAACTCCACCAAATAATACAAGAAATGTTGGATAAGACATTCTCCCACATAAGCCCATAAGGAAGCAAGAAAAACAATCTTTTCCCAACACAGATCTGAAGGCAAATGTCAACCTTAAAGATCCAGGTATTCCTCTCCAACTAAAGACACCAAATCACAGCAAACACAGTACAATCCAAAACCTTATTACACCTTTAAAAAACCAAAAATTAAAAGAATCTGGGCAAACCGACCACAACAAACCCAAAATTCTATTCCAAATACTCCAAACACCAGCACAATGCAAGAAAATATGTGAATGAGAGTTTGCCATTACCAAGGGAAATCATTCCAACATAAGACAACACCTCATTAGGCCTTCCAATCAGCAGCAGTTTATAGCCCAACTTTAATAAAATGACTGACTAATAAATCAAGCTCCCACTTCAACAACTGGCTAAATGTTGGTGTAAAAATGGCCAACAGTAACACAGCATGGATTTAAAAATTTAAATCTAAAACTAGATGGATGAAATGAAAATTTAAACAAAAAAAAACCTAAAATAGCCCATTTTTAGCTAATACAGGATGAAAGCTGCACAAGAATTGCCTTAAAAATTTGGGCTGTTGGAGTAATTAAGATTTCAACCTTCTGATAGGTAGATATTATCAAGGCAACATTGATTATCACTTTAGGCATCCCAAGCCTTATCTAACATATTTTCAATATCACTTTAATTTATTAAACAAACTTGAAGGAAATAATCTAGCCACAGAAGTCCACGAATGTTCTTACCATGAGATGATTCAACGTCCAAAATCAAGTCAAGTGCATACTCAAAATAAGGAACTTGACTGCTTAACCCACAGAGATTGAAATCATCTTGGATGTAATCATCATCCACTTCGCAGAAGAACTCATTCCCTCGTATATTGCAAAACCAAGAAATCCAAGATGTATCGTCCCCCTCAGAACCACTGACATCTGACTCTTCACTATCTGTTTCAGATTCCTCTGCAATTCATTACATGACATTTTTTACATTAAATTAATCAATAATCAATAAAAGGCTAAAACAACAAAAAAAAACAAACAAAACATAAAACAAAAAAACATAATAAACAAAAAATAGGACAAGGATACTATGTACTCAGCAAATATCATTAGAAAAGGAAGAAAAAACAGACAACCCTCAGACAGATTAACTTGTCCTATAACTGCCAATGCCTTAATACCATTCAGGACAGCAAAAGCCCAACCAAAAATTGCTTTTGCATAAATTACACAACTTGTGGCAGTCATACAATGATTAGCAAATAATCTGTGAAGGCTTTTTTTCCTACACAATATTTTCTGTTCTTTTCAACATGGTTGAATCACAGGGTTTTTCAATTCGCCACTCGTAAGGAACTATAAGACGTGGTTCATGGAAATACATAAATTCTTTCAACCTGTACAGCACATAGAGACACAAATAATGGTTGGTAACTTGGTATAAATGTAAAAAAAAAATCAGATATCATTGTGGTTCAGGGAAAAGGATTTACGGGCTTTTTTTTTTAGGATAACAGAAGACAATTTATTAACATCCAAAAAGCAGAATACAAGTCTCGGAGGACAAAGAGTCCTCGCCAAAGATTAAAAGAACAGAAAAAACAAAAAAAAAAATGTGTATATTTAATTACAAAAGCACTGCCTTCCAATCCCTTTTGGGATCAGATAGAGATAAACCCCACAAAAAAACAAGAGAGCGCACCCAAAAGGAAGCATGGAAGATCACTTGGAGATCACTCTATCCCATAATAGACATGAGCAGGTTGCGTGACCAATAAAAAATTCTAGTATTACTCTCAATCCAAAAAATCCTAAGAATGGTGAAAAATGCAGCACTCAAAAGAACTCTACTGTTTCTGTTTTTGTCAAAGTGCCTATAATTAGTCTATAATAGCTCTCCCACCTTCTGCAGCACAAAAAAACGAGAGTTTTCCAAAGCTGAGTTGCCAAATGCACAAAGAGATGAGCATTCATTTCCATTCATGACTCATGACACACATGTTGGGACTGAGAGCCTTGTAGGGCATTCTCGGAAGCAAATCATATATGTTAATCCTTTCCAAGGTTGCAATCTAGACATATTTTGAAGTGAACATACTCGAAAAAGGTTAGGGAAGAGCTTTCCTTCATGTGATGGTCTAGGAAGAAAAGCTCATTGACCTCTCTTTCATTGACATTCCTTAAAAAAGTGGAAACCCCATGAAGAGGAACCCCCCCACCCCATCCCCAAGGGAAGAAACGAAAGAGCTGATGAGAGCATTATGACGAAGCCTCAACCAAACCAGGATTAGAGGAAAGAACTGGCTAGCCACGCGGGACACAAATTTCTGAAGGAATTTGTTTGCACTTAATACTCTAAATATAGGATAGGCTCTTTGGCCTAATATTAAGTGAAGCGATGTTTTCTATTCAACCACTAAATGGGTGCTAAAAGCCCTCTGAACCAATTAGTATTTGCCCCCAATGTGATCAACACCAATGCTATCACCCAATTTAGACACATTTACCCCTTTCTTCACTCCCTTCTCCCTTTTTTGATCTCGTGCTTGTAGCAAAGAACAAAAATGAGACTTGTTCGAGTTCTCTCTACCTTCAAACCTGCGCTCAATGTTGAGGATGAATGGACAGCAAAAGGTACTGGGATCTAAATCCACTTTGATGTTCAATGTGAGAGACAAAGGCTTCTCTTAAAACCTCACCAAAGTTAGGGTTGCAAAGGTGCAAATGAGCCAAATGGCCCTATGATCCATGGTTTCAAATAGCAGTAGCCAATAGCATAATGTGAATGTAACAAGTGCAGCAGGGAGTGAGAGTAGTAGATGTTACGTAATGGGAAGTGGATGTAGTGACTGTGAATTTTTACCAAGCACACACAATCTTATGTATTTTGGTAAATTTGCATCTTTTGAGCTGCTAATTCTTCTTAAAAAGAATTATATTGTATTTTAGATCCTTTAGTTCAACTTACTAACATTGTTTAATAAGGGCAACACATTTTACACTTGTTTTAAACCAATATTGACATATGTATACTTTTTCATTTTCTCATTAATCGTGTGTTTGATAAATTAATTATAAAACAAATTTCATTACACTCCACCAATCTATTAGGCACATTAGACATACAAATCATACAATGGATTAAATAAGTTCTATTATTTTATTTGTTAAAGTATAAAAACCTAAATAAATTTAGACAAACAAGTTATAGCACAAGCTTTAGGACTATAATATATCATCAAAAATTTATCATTACATGGATAAGTACTAACAACTTGAACAAGAATGGTATTCAGAGACATTATTTCATTTGCTGGTTAGCAATTAAGGACAGATTATATACAAAAGATAAATTGCTTCGTTGGGGGAGAATTGTTGATGCTACTTGCAGCCTCTGTAAGAGAGGCACAGAAACAAGGGAGCACTTGTTTTTTGAATGTGCTTTTACCCAACAGATTTCCAGCACAGTTTGTTCTAAATTTAGAGTTCAGAGTATTCTTTTAGACAGGGATACAAATTTAACATAGCTTTTTAACCTGGGGAAGACTAGGAAGATGAATTAGCAAAGATCATACATGCTGCTTCAGTTTATCATTCTTGGAAAATCAGAAATACAGCTTTATATACAGGAGTTTTGACAATTCAAGATTTGGCAGCTCTAGGTATTATAAAAGATATTAATATCAGATGTATAAATGTTAAGTGTTTTGAGTTTTTTGCTTAAGTTCTGAAGTCGTTCCTAATCTTTTTTATTAGTTTCACTTTGGTATTTTTATATTCCCTTTTCATAATAAAAGTATCTTAACTTTTGCAAAAAAAATAAACTTAAACAAGAAAATAAACTAGAAAAGAAACAAATGCTGAAGTTGAAAAATATAGAAAAAAATTCAAAACTACAAATATTATGCAAAATAGGGTTCATATCAAATTGTTAGTTAATGCATATCTTGTGAACATTAAAAAGAAAATAATAATTTTTGTATCATTAATCCATTATCATCCTCATTATAGTCTTCCCCCTCTCCTCATAACTTATAAAGAATAATTTATGAAAGGGAAATAAATAAAAGTGAGAAGAATTTTTTTTTAATAAAAAATATTTTTTAGCCGTAACAGTCATGTAGTGGTCACATATCAGGCATAGCGGGTGTTACATAACAGTAGCAATCAATAACAGCGGCAACAGTTGAGCCTTTTCTTCCCACGGATTTAACGGTGTGTAACGATATTGAAGACCCAAAAAAATGTTACAAAACAGCATTATGTAATGGTCGCAGCCGCCATTTAAAAGCATGCTAGGATCCAATTCCACTTTGATGTTCAATGTGAGAGACAAAGCGTTCCCCCCAAACTTCACAGAAGTTAGGATTGCAAACTACAAACGAACCAAGCTGCTCACGAGCTGCTTGGGAATTCGACTCAGTAAGAGCTTATTGAGTTTCATTAATTAGATAAATGAGTGGTTCCCAACCCCACTTTTGAGATAAATAAACAAGCCAAACCTGAAAATGAATGGACTCTAACTCGTGTCGACTTCTGATCGACTAAGTTGCAAGCTTGGTTGGGTTCACCTAGTAGGCTTGGATTACGCTCATTTATGGGCTAATTTAACCAGGTTGAACTACACTCAATAGACTGTAGTAAGCTTAAAAGTATGGGCTATGTGTGGGCTTGCTACCACAAAATCCATTATCAGAATTTAGTGATAAGGCCAATGCCCAAGGCTAATAAGCTGGCTTGGCGGGGACAAAAATCCCTAAGGTGATATTAATAAGAATCCATTTTCACCGTTTGCCTAACACTCACCTCTCAGTGAGAGGTTCCAAAAGAACCAAACTTTTCATGAGCATCTCACTACCTCGAGTTAGTGATAGTGAGGGCTCATTAACTCATTCATTTGCATAAATGAATGGGCTTGACTAAGTACATTCAAGCTTGATTTGAGCTCATCTTGGCTCCTTTGTAGCCCTAACAGAAGAAGATGCTCTACTTTTGCAACTGGTGAACTCGTTGTCATCGTCGTGTTCTCTAGCATACCCTGTTTTCAACAATCCTGCCACTGGCTGAGCCAGACCCAACAGCCATACCCAAGCACTATGGGGAGAGGGACCCATGACAGCCTCTCTCTTATCATTTAAATATTTTGATGTGATTTTCACAATAGCAGCTGCAGCTATTTAACATCAACAGCTTGTATTTCAGGCCTGCCTATTGAGCTACTTAGGGCTCCATGTTTACACTGATTTCCAGTATGTTCCATGGATCTTGTTATTTTATGTTATTTATTAGTTATTCAATAACATTTAATTTTTATAGCCCTTTTTAAAAGAAAATATTTTTAACTAATATCCCTATGTTTTATATTTAAAAGACATTATTTTTTACAATAATCAAAAAAATATTTGATTTTTAAAAAATGCCACTTATTTTTTGAAGAATAATTTTGCTCTTCACAATTCAAACGTTAAAATAGGAAACACACACACACACACACAAAAAAAAAAACAACTTCCAAGGTAATGTTCCAATATGGTTGGCTTTTCAAATTTATGGCTCTTTAAGTTGTAATCCAAAATCATTACTCACTTTTCATAAAACCATATTAAAATTGTGAATCAAGAATCAAATCAAATCATAAGACTCAGCACAAATTCTAAAAATTTATTGTACAATACACACATGGGGAGACAATACAAGACGATCAAACTCTTTAGAAAAAGTTTTAAAAAATAGTTCAAAAGAAAGGTAAAAACAAAAATTTTTGTTCTCGAGGCCTTTTATAAAGGTTTTAAGATTTTTTCCTTAAAAAATAATGACTTTTAATGGATCTTTAAATAGTTGGGTTGGATAAGAAACCAATTGGATTTATTGGACCCAGGTTAAATGTTAATGCTTAATAAATCAAAAATATAAATTTTGTTCAGTCAATCATAGGATTCAAATTGAGAATCAGGAAATAGTCAATTCTTTCTTATTTAAATTTTTCTTATCAAATCATATGATTCCATGTTGCTCAATTAAATTTCTCCAAGTAACCAAATGACTTAACTACTTGTGTTTCAATATCAATGACCAGTTAGAAACTTAGAATGTAATGACACTGCCACCCATAGCCTCGGCCCAATGGTAAAGGAAAAATGGCTATAGCCCTAGGACTAAGTGGTTCCAAAATCAATTCCTATTTCCCACCTTGTTTGGGCTATTGTATGGATTTCATCAAGCTCATTGGCCATGGAAAATGCATATATAGGTTCGACTCCCATCATTTCCCTGCGTTCTTCTCTCCAACAATATGCTTGTTCTTCATGAGTTTCCCATACACACGATGAGCGACCACGTGGGCATTACTTGGCATCAAGGAAATGCCACCCATGTAAGAAGGCAAAACATCAAAGGAGAAAAAGGTCTAACCACTCACTGAGCTCAAGGGATCTTTTAATTTCTATACAGATAATTCCATCCCCTCAAAAGCTCTTCCGTCAAATACCCCTCATATGCACCAGAACAAACACATGGCAGCCATTTTCTACACTTCAATCCTGCCACTTCAGTGTTGCTAGCTCTCCATCTCCATAAGGTTGCAATACAACCATTGACATCACACATTGGACTTCAAACCACCGCTGGATGAGCCCCCACAGCTCCCTGGTCTTGGAACAGTGAAGAAGCAGATTGTGCATCTCTCATTCTACTGCACAAACAAACAGTAGTTACTGCAAATGATACCTTGTCTCTGTGGTTCTCCCTTGTAAAAATGGCCTCCAAAGTTGCTTCCCAAAATGAAGAAGGGAAGTTCCCAGGGAACCCCCTGCCTCCACACAGCCTTCCATTTGGACTTTGTTCTTCCATTTATGAGGCTGTAAAAGGAATTGACAGTGAAAGCAGATTTCTTTTCATATCTCCATTTCATTACATCTCCGCCTCTACGCAAGAAGCTGAGATTGTACAACTCCCCATAAGAATCCCACATCTCATTCCCCAATTGCTTGCTTTTCATCCGAGGTCGAGGTTCCATACAGTTCCCTCTTCTGAGGTTTTCTGTATATAAATTCCAATTGCTTATCTAAGAAGCGCGGATAAATAACATTGCTTTGAACGAGTGTTGACAGTATCTGTATGAATAAATGTCATGCAAGGACTAACCAAGCACAATCAGTCATAAACAATGGCAGCCTAGAAAAACTACAAGTCTTCATCCGAGGTACAAAAGGAAGCATATCTTTTTATATCTTCCATGCAATTACCCTGGCCTGAGACTAGGAATTTTCTACTTAATTATCCTAGCATGAAAGCTTTGTATTTTTCTTAAAATTCACATCCTGCACTCCCCTTAGAAAGAATCCATCTCTAATATCCTCTTGATGACAGTTGCTTACATGCAAAAAATGACATTTCTGCATCAGCAAAAAACTACTTGTAGAAAAGGGAGAGAAGCATGCAGTGGAAGACCTTGCAAGCTTGTATTGTCAAACACCCAATTAAAATCATGTGTTCATGGCATTATCAAACACTACTAGACATTGGTGTGCTTGAGCATGACATATTACTGACAAATCATCAAGTTGAAGACCTTGCAAGCTTGTATTCTGCTTTCAATCATTCATCACTAGACCAACAGAACTTTTGCTAAATTTGGTTGCAGGTTATTAAAATCCCAAACTATTTTCTGTTGATCCTATTTATTTTCAGCTACATGGTGACAGGCTTCCTTCTGCGAATTTGAAGCTCAACAATTTTGAGTCTATGAAACTAAAAACATATCATATTGGACATCAGCGTGCCACAATTGAATTCCAAGACTTACAGTTTTAATTAAGGAATCTTACCAAATCATGTGACATCCAGTGGCTCTCCAGTCTTATTGAAGAAAAACACCATGTGCCTATCTCTATGAGAACCTAGCTTCACATACCCGACTACTAATGCTTCTTGACAGCTATTGTCCATAAAATTGATTCCACATTCATTATATCTAATCCCTAACTGTGTTCTTTCAGGTTTTAAACATTTGACAGTCTCTTAGCTAGAAAAAAATTAAGCAGCAAAACATGGGCATCATTTTGTAATCAAAGAAAGAAAAAAGTAAATGACAAAGTTTGATCTCAAAAAATAAGTTGATCCACCCTGACATCAATCACCGATCACAAAGTTAACCATTATCCGCAAAATGACCCAGGGAAAAATAAAGACAAAACAGGGGCAGAAGGGGAGAAATTGAAACTGTCACCGCATTTCAACCACAACTGAATATCAGACAATTGGCTATAAGCATCATGAAAATGTTTAAAAGCTACATAATACTATTTAGTTTTTAGTCAAACAATGTACTTGTTCATTAATAATCTAAGCAAAAACATGGGACACCAATTCAACAAATCACTCGTCACCAGCAGGAGACCACCCCAAAAAAATAAAAAAACAAAGGAACTAAAAGCAAAATTACACACCCAAAAACAAAGCCATCAACTTTACAGGCCTCAAAAAAAGAAGAGCTCTCTCTCTCTCTCTCTCTCTCTCTCTCACACACACACACACACAGAAGCGTGACTTCACAGCCCCCGAAGCAACCCCCGAAGCAAAAGAACCACACAGAAAAGAACTTTTACTAGCCTAGCCAAACAAAAAAGCAAAGGCGGACGCGCAAACAGAGAGGAAAAGAGTGAACACCTGAGCATTTGCCTTTGGACAGAGGCGCAGGACGAGTCTCCCTCCGATCGGACAGGGACCTGCCGCTCACTATCGACTGCGCCGCCAATCTGTCCCTATCCTTGCCATTCAACCCCTTGGACGTGGACGGCGACGATCGCTCCAACTGCCTGTCTAGGGCTTCGTTGATCCGCTTCCGATCGACGTGGACGGAACCAGCCTTCGATCCAACAACCCCCCGGTCTCCGTACATCTCTCACTCTTCTTCACCCCTCAAGCCCCAACCCAACAGCTTCTTTATCGCCGGGGATCTTCAGCGTCTCCGCCGAAACATACTAACAGATCCAAAACACATAAACCCTAGACTTCCAGGACAAGGAAACTTCAGGGTTTTGAAACAAGGATAGGAAGCTAGGGTTTTACTGTACGGAAGGAGATAAGAACAGAGATGGGAAGAGAGAGATTAGGGTTTGAAGAGATAACGTCGGGACAGAGAGACTAGTCGCTAATACATTTCATCTCCCCACTCTCCGTCTCCTCCTCTCTCTCTCTCCCTTCTCCCATTCTTTCTCTCACTAGGGCTTGGTGGGTAGCGTGGAAGAGAGAGAAACAGTGGAGAGAGAGCGAGAGAGTACGCACCGTCGGGGTACGGTATGTTGGTGATATGTCGACGGTGACAGCTTGGTGGCTTTAGATACGGTGGGGAGACCTCTGCGTGTGATTGCTTGGATATTTATTAGTGGTGAGTGGTGAGAATAATTTGAAGGCATGGAACTCGAGCCCCTTCTCCAAATTGGCCCATGTGACTTTTTAATCTTTTTTTCAAAAAAAGAAAAAAAATAATACTAATGATAAAGGTCAACATAAAAGACTCGAGCCCAAAACAATTCAATATTTCTATTAATTATGTTTTTTAAAACTATATAATTATATTTTCAATACTAAAATTTAGGATCACGCAACAAGTCAAATCCAAATTGTCGCTGATCCTAGTTGGTGGAGTGCTACTTTTTGAGACAAGCGAACTGAAGCGCGAGTCATACCAGAAGAGTTTCTATACGCAATACACATCAACATAACAGATCTTTTGATCAATGATTATGAACCAGTGTGTTAATTCATACTTATCCTTTCATTAAGCTAGTTTCTTAAATAGAATCTTTCATTCCTTCAATAACTTTTTGGCAATATGAGGTGGGACCACCATCCCGCTTGTTCCATTACTACTAGGTGGTGAAGTACGTGAATCAATTTCTGTCAATATATATAATAAGGAATTTTCTTTAATAATTTGATTGCTATTAAATTCTTAACCATTATTTTATTTTAAGTTCTTACGTTTCTATTATTGTCAGTAATAATTAACTCGCTCCTCCTTACTAATCAAATATTTGCTCGTGTTACATAGGCTCTAAAATAGTTGAGTTGCTCATTCCATGTCTTCTATTCTATAGGTTTTATGAGTAACTTACATTGAATGTGTTCATTTTTTATAATTCATCTATCCTAACGTTCTCATTTCGACTTTCTTTTTTATTTTATTTTTTGATATGTTATTTCTTAATTGTCTAACAATTTAATCCATATAGCATAACTAATCATAGCATGTTGATCCATACTAATAAATTATTTAGTCAAAAATTGATTAGTGATTTAGCTTTAAAGTTGTGCATTTTTAATTTGGTCAGAGGTCAAACCAATTGAACTCCCATATATGATTTCTCCTTCTTCTTCTTCTTCTTTTCATTTTATGTTTGATACCTAAACCTCCAGCAACTACAACCTAATACATTCAATTCCCAATTCAAACCGATCATTTTCTTTCCAAACCACAAAACGAAGTAACAAAAACTTCACAAATTACTTAACTCAATCTTTGCAATAATAAGTAGAGAGCATCTATGTCATATGCAAGTCGATTATCTCTTGATTAGTGAATCTCATGATGTTTGTCTTGTCTACCCCTTCCCTCCCTCTTTATTCTTGTGCTTTTAGTGTCATTCCATTGATTTTTTGGGCAATGTAATATGAGCCCTAATTAATTTGGGCCTGTTGATGGACAAGTTTTATTTTGGACTAAAAATTTCAAAGGAATTTACTACATTTTTGGACAAAAAAGTGCAAAACACGACTCACTAAACCCATGCATCATATGTGGAAACCTGAAGAATTATGGTATTTAAATAATAAAGAGAGAGAAATAGAAAATTATAAAGGGGATCACAGCAGGTTCTCGTCAATGAACGCAGTGGCTTATTGGGATCGTCGACAGAGACACGTGTCTCGTCAACGAGAAGATACCGAGAGACTATTTTCAGTTCTGAATTTTGTCGACGAGGAATAGGCATTCGTCAACGAATTTCCTTAGTGGCCTCGTCGACGAAATGACGTGGCTCGTCGATGAGTGTAGGTGTATAAATATTTCTCTCTCTCTCTCTCTCTCTCTCTCTCTCTCTCTCACATAATTTGGGCCGGTTTCTTGCCAATTCGATGATCCGAGACCGCCACAACACTCCTTGGAAGTTTCTCTCCAAGTCCGCTGGAGTGGATCATTGGTGAGGCTAACTTGGACTCCATCCCAAATTCAGGGTAATACTTTTTATTTAGTATTTGACTTTCCTACAGTTGTAGAAAATGTAGTAGTCGAAGAAATACAGAAGTTTTGTTCAGGGAGATGTTGCTTTTAGGGTGCTGAACGGGAAATCCTACGGGTGTAAGACTAGACATTGTAGGGGCTTTTCAAAAGTCATGAAAGGGGATAAACTAAATCAGGATTTCATGAAAATGTATTTATTTTTTTACAGCATTTAATTTCAAATAAATATGTAAGTTGTAGAATTATGTTAGAAATAATGATGTTGATTAGAAATATGATTAATACCTCTTTTGTGTGTCATGAGTAAAATTTATCATGGAAAATTATGATAATGGAATATTATGTTTACAAAATAAGTATGTTTTTACTGTTTCTAAGAAAATGTTAAAATGATGCAGGGATTTTTCAAACCAAGGATTTTATATGATATATCGGCGTACGAGCCGAGGATTTTATATGAAATACCGGTGTAAGGGCCAAAGGTTTTAGACATGTTATGCAAAATTATATGAAGATATTAACTTGACAATTATTATTATGGAATAGTCACGTACCATTATTTGAAAATATATTATATGTTATTAGAACCTGGTTGGCTTGGTTTAGGCTTTCACGAAGCACAGTATCGTAGCTATATGATCACGATCATGTTTATGTTAGTGCTACCGCTTACCGTACGGGGCAGTGGGAGATCGAAAGCCAATGTGGTTTATTGTAGCGCAAGCATCCCTCTAGTGTCTGGACCAGGAGGGGCAGACCCATCGTACTTACAGACTTATGTTTGATCTAGTGTGGTCGGCTAGCCATTGCTAGGTCCCGCCTTCAGGCCGCACAACCCAATCATGTGGGGGTAAGACATGACACCAGCCAGCTATCCATCTAGGGTGTTTTCTATGTACAGTTATATGAGATAATATATATGTATAGAAATTCCGTATGTTATACCATGATATGATAAAATATGTTTTCCACAGATATAATACGGGTAGATATACTAAGTATAATTTTTATACTATTATATGTATATCACGGAATTACTCATGTTGTCATACACTGATATTAGTTTATTTTCCATACTGAGAGGTGTCTCGCCCCAAATTATATAAACATTTCAGGATCCCCAGATAGAAGAGCGGAAAAAACTCCGCAGCGTTAGGATTTAGTTGTTCTACCCTATTTGAAGGGTAAGTCTTTTGCTAGGGTCTGACAGATTTTTGGGTGGTGACTCTAGGACACTTTTTTTTTTTTTTTTTGGATATTTTGGGGTACGTATATGTATATGACAGTTGTAGTAAAACTTTGGTATTGTGTTGAATGGTAATTTGATATGTATATGATAATACGTTTCCTGCTGCTTAGGTATCAGTATTGTATTTCAGATGTACTCGGGTACCCTTGGGTCCAGGTGAATTATGATTTACTACGTTGATTATGATTTGCTAGGGTTATTATATAGAATATTATTATGGAAAAGAAAGAAAAAAAATGGTAAAATAAGCAGGTCATTACTTCATAACCCAAACCACCAAAATAACCAACCTTGTGTTCATTGGGATTGTAATCAAAACCTGATATAACTAATGCTATGCATAATGTCATAATCCCATATTGGATATGTAGTAATGAATTGAACTTTTGGTCGTACAAAACTGGTTTAGGCTAACACTGTAAGACCCTTTTTATGAGATCAAATCGTGAAACTTTATAAATTAAAATGGACAAATCCTCATTGGAGTTAATCCTTAAAAAAAATGTCCATGATCTCCACAAAAGCAATAGTTAAACCCTTCATTACCATGGCATTGCTAAGTGTCACGAGCTAAGCTTGTTCAAGGCATTATGTTTGCCCGTGACCGCTTATCTCGTGTACTTGGGATGGGTTTCCATCATGTAAATACTAATGTAGGGTTATTTTCTGCTAGTAGTGTCTTTCTATGCCAAACAAGGCAGTATGACTCCTTGATCACTTTGATGTTTCCTAGTATTAGGATGATAATTACATAAAAACCTCTTTAGGAGAGGGTGAGTGTTCATCAGTCATTGTAAAACTCACTAGCTATTGTCAACGTGTTTAGCCTACTTGCCTCCTTCGTTAAGCACACAATGTCAACGAAGGTGTTGTTAATGAATTGCGTAGTTTCAATGTTTACTGCTTGTGTGTCACTGCTTTCATGAATGCTTACTGTTTCCGCTGCCATTTGATTAGATGCTAATGAAAGTGTTTCGTGGATGAGTGTTGGTAAACGATAGGCTGGCTAGTTAAGCAAGAGTGTTTTAGCTAGCACCGCACGGCCCTTCACAAGAGTGTGAAAATAGTCGGACCGTGACACTTGGTATCAAAGCCCAGGCTCAGTTGCTACAAAAATTCAGTTAACTTCATTGTGGGATTTGGAAAGCTTTGGTAAGTGACCATGGTACCAAACAATGCTGAGAAGATCAGCGTGCTAGAAGCACAAGTTGAGGCAACAACCAATACTATGGCCGCGACCAGATGAGAGAACTTGTTGATGAAGTGATGGGATCACGAAAACATTAAGCAAGTTTGATAGGCGACATATCAGAGGACTTTCGCCATACAGTTGAAACTTTGCAGTCACGGATGGCTTATCTGGATGCAAAAGTGAATTTGATGGTTCTTGTTATGGGGAACTCCAACACTCTGGGAGTTAGCAAGACCAAAGTACCAGAACCCAAGACGTGTGGCGGTGCCCGAGATGCCAAGGAGTTAGAGAACTTCTTGTTTGATGTGGAGCAGTACTTTCGCGCTGTGAGGATGATCTCAGAACAGGCAAAGGTGAATACTGTGACCATGTTCTTGGTTGGTGATGCCAAACTGTGGTGGCATACCAAGTACCAAGAGATTGAAACTAGACGCTGTGTAATCAATAGTTGGGCAGATTTGAAGAGAGAGCTCAAAACCCAATTCTTTCTTAAGAATGTTAAGTATAATGCATGGAGAAAACTGAGAGATCTTAAGCATACAGGGTCAATTAGGGAATATGTGAAACGATTTTCTAATTTAATGTTGGATATTCGAGATATGTTGGAGAATGACAAGTTGTTCTATTTTCTAAAGGGGATAAAACCGTGGGCAAGAACTGAACTTCATAGGCAAAGGGTTCAAGACTTATCAACTGCACAAGCTACTTGTCAACTGGACAAGCTGCTGCAGAACATTTGATTGACTACGTTGGTGATGATACCACTTCGTCCAAACAGTTTGGTGGAGAGGGAAACAGTGGAAAGTCTTTCAAGAAAGGCAAAACCAATAGTGGGGGAGCTGACTCTAAGTTATCAACCTCAAAGGAAGTTTTGTTGTCTCAAGGGTTCAACACACCCAATGGAAAGGGGAAGAGTAAAATTTCGTGCCACTTGTGTAGTGGATCTCACAGAGTGAGTAAGTGTCAACACAAGGGATTACTCAATGCCTTACAAGCTTCCACATCGAGAAAAGTGGTGGAAAGCGAGGAGGAAAACGATGATGCCCCGAGGGTAGGTTTAGTGCGGCTGGTGAGCACAATGGAAAAGTAGGCAAAAGCACCGAAAGTTATATGAGCAAAAGGGTTAATGTTTGTAGACTTGAGGATCAATGGGAAGAGTTCCCGCGCTATGGTGGATACGTGGGCTACTCACAATTTTTTTCGTAATTGGAAGCATGGAGACTTAACTTATCCTTAGAGAAGGATACACGAAGCATGAAAGCAATTAGTTCTGTAGCCCAGCCTACTCTGGGAGTAACCAAGCAAGTTATTATGAAGCTTGGACAGTGGGAAGGTCATGCAAATTTCACAGCGGTGTCATTGGATGACTTTCCAGTCATTCTAGGAATGGAGTTCCTAAGGGGGACAAGGGCAGTGCTGATGCCTTCGATTGGTTCCCTGTGTCTGATTGGAGATCACTCGTGCACGGTGCAAGTCGTTGCAATGAAAGGAAATGACGGGAAGTCTCTTTTAGTGATACAACTCAATGAGGGATTGGGTCAGGGTGAGCAAACACATCTAGCCACGGTGGTGGTAGACAAAGAAGTAGGCCAAGAGCTGGAGCCTACGACCAACCTTGGATGAGGACAAAGAGTTGTTTCCGGATAAGCTGCCTCACAAATTGCATTCATGACGAACTGTGGAGCATAAGATCGAATTGTTATCAGGAGTGAAACCACCTGCTAAAGGGTCATGTCGGATTGCGCCTCCAGAGATAGTAGAGTTGGGGAAACAGCTTGATGAATTAGAAGCGGGATGTGTAAAGACCCAAACCCAAAATAAGCTGGGTTCGTCGACGAAGAAGTCACGTTCGTCGATGAAGTCATTTAGAACCTCATCGACGAAATTCAGGGTCTCATCGACGAGCAAATACCGAGCGGGTCAGAGAAATATCCGAAATTTGGGCTTGGCGACAAAGGGATGGCTTCGTTGACGAGCCGTGTGGCGGATTCGTCAACGAAGACGCCGCCTCGTCGACGAGTTTGACTCGGTCAAAGGCTCTATAAATATCTATTTTGGTTGCTTAGAAGCTAAGTTTCTCTCCAAACTCTCTCTCTCTTTCTCTCTCTCTCTCTCTCTCTCTCTCTCTCTCTCTCTCTCAACCAATGAAATTTTTCTCTCTTTCTAAGATTCTTTGTTGTTTGACGTCCGTTTCTAAAAACGAAAGTTCCTACGGGGATCAGAGGAGGAAGTTCTACATTTTAGCGGATCAGATTGTTGTTTTGAGGATTTTTGGATTTTCCCAAAAATCGAGGTAAAGATCTGATCTCAATTTTGATTGGATATTTGGATAGTAGTCAAAATTATAGTAAGGTTATGTTTTGTGGTTTTAGGTTTTGAGGATCCCAAGTTGTCGGTTTGGATCGTTTTCGTATGTAGTTTCGTTTCGAGTTTAAGGTAAAGGGAATTTGATTACAACAGCATTTTTGAAAAACTAAACCGCTAAAAAGCTAGTTTATACTTATATGTATGATTTAACTGCTTATTTGCTAAATTCTACCGAGTAGAAATTTCGGTTTTATGATTTTACGATTTTTGGTAAAAACGAGGATTTTGGCGTACGATCTCCAAATTTTACGAAAAACACTTATTTGCATTTATTTAGTAGTAGGAGATGCTTGAATCCTTTACATTTTTCATTTAAATGATGTTTACTGGATTTTTATCATTTAACGGATTTTTGGATTCTCGTGTGATATATGTTGAAATGGAAATGTATGAATTTTTCTATACTATGTATATGGATTATGGGAACGGAGTTCCAACTTGTTATACTGAAAATGTGGAAAATAGAGGCCAGTTATACACCAAGCTGCATCAGTGAAACAAAATGGGTAAATCGAGTGGATAGGCGCCGGTTTGTACCTGATGTGATTATCTAAATTTGTGAAAATACTGGAATTGCATAGGTTACTATATTTTGCTATAAATTGTATATATGATACTAGAACCACAGCTTGCTACCAAAAGAAGTTGAAAAAAACTTCAGTGATGGGGTTGAAAAATACTCTAAACTATTATAAGCACAGTTCCGATGTAGGCAGTATAGTGCAACCATACATGAGGGATCAGTATGGGTACTTTAGATGGTTGACCTACAAGGAGTTAGTAAGCTGCTAGTAAAAATAAACCAGGGGGCGGTCGGACTATAAAAGATGCCCGACTTTGTCTACACGAACAAGACACTGTCAGAGGTATTAGTGCACAACCCGTGCCACGGGGGTAAACAGGCAAATTGTCATACCAAGCTGGAAGTGTTCTAATATTCATATGCACGATTTAAATACTTGATGTGCAGATAAATTTTATATATTACAGTATCATAAACAAATGTTCCATATGTATGAGTTTCTATGAAAATGTGCATATATGCAGTCACACACTGTTGTAACACTTTTTTCCTTACTGAGAGGTGTCTCACCCTATTATACAACCTTTGTTTTCAGATCCATCAGTACGTCGGTCCTAGTAGCTAGAGGGACTGGAGAGATTATTTTTGGTTTAGCATTACGTAAGCGTTCCAAATTATGTACTAAACTTTGATGAAGTTCCTTTTTGGAGGGTTGTAATAACAGGTCATATTCTATGTTGAATTTATGTACTTGAGGATGTAATAGTAAACTCTGGTATAAGTCTAGTAGAAATCTCAATGAATGTTTATGTTTTTCTGCAACATTTACATTGTAATTATGTATGGTTTACACTCATATATCCCTGTTTAGGGCGGGTTGTCTATATATCTTGAACAGGTATAGGTATTTTATATTTGGGTTAACGGTGCTGGTCCGTATAAAGGGTCGGGTCGTTATAGGATGTGTTCACCCTTCCAAAGCACCATTGGGAGCATCTGTGTTGTTTTAGAGGAAACATGAAGAGCATCTACAGAAGATGTTTGACAGGCTGAGGACAAACAGTCTGCATATGAAGAAAGGGAAGTTCTCTTTTGCTCAGCGAAGCAACAAATTCCTTGGTCATGTGGTTGAACAAAGTCGTATCCGGAGGGGTATGGAGAAGGTAAGGATGATTCAAGAACGGAAGATCCCCATGACAGTGAAGAAGTTGCGTTCCTTTCTTGGTCTTACTAGATACTGTCGGAAGTTTGTTGAGGGGTATTCGCAGAGAATGACTCCAATGACAGGACTACTGGAGAGGTATTATTGGTCGCACACGCGGGATGATGTGGTTGATTATACTAGAACTTGTCTCACTTGCCAACAAGATAAGGGGGAGCGGAAGAAGTATGGTACTTTCATGGCTACACCAAAGTACTGTTCGACAAAGGAGATGACACAATTGTTCCTTGTGACTGTTGTGAAACATTGAGGTGTTCCCCAAGTTATTATTTGTGACCGAGACTTAATGTTCACTGACAACTTCTTGACAGAATTTTTCAGGATATTCAGGTCACATCTTGACATCTCTTCGAATTATCACCAACAGACAGACAGACAGATGAAGAGATTTAGAGAGCTACTAAATGAGTACTTGTGCCATTTTGTCAAAGACAACCAGAAGAATGACGTACAACTACTTGATGTGGCATCGTTCTGTGGCAACGCCCAAAGGTGCTCAACAACCAACAAGAGCCCTTTTGAGCTTGTTACAGGCCAGCTGCCGCTATTACCTCACATAGTGGACGAGCCGTACAGACGAAAAAGTCCCAGGGAGTACATATTCACCAGAGAATGGAGACAGAATGCAGAGTTTTCCCAAGCCAATCTGGAGAAAGCTTCTAAGCAGATGAAGAAGTGGGAAGATCAGGGGAGAAGACCACAGTTTCATGTCAGCTGCCTCAAGCCGTTCAACGCCGACACTAATGACCTAAGCAGAAGTCAGTCCAACAAAGCAGAGTTGAAGACAGTGCAACCTGATAGACATGACGTTGAAGAGATCCTTGCAGACAGAAAGTTCATATCCTCAAGGGAGAAGCGGCAGAAGTTCCTAATGAAGTGGAAATGCCTTGATGACAAAGAAATCAATTGGATTTCTATGGAAGATACTCAATCGTTCATGGACAAACTTGAAGTGTACCTATTGCCAAAGTTTACGAGGACGTTGACCAGATAAATGGGGGAGAATGTCACGAGCTAAGCTTGTTCAGGGCATTATGCTTGCTTGTGACCGCTTATCTCGTGTACTTGGGATGGGTTTCCATCATGTAAATACTAGTGTAGGGTTATTATTTGCTAGTAGTGTCTTTGTATGCCAAATAAGGCAGTATGACTCTTCGGTCACTTTGATGTTTCTTAGTGTCCAGATGATAATTACATAAAAACCTCTTTAGGGGAGGGTAAGTATTCATTAGTCATTATAAAACTCACTAGCTATTGTCAATGTGTTTAGCCTACTTGCCTCCCTCGCTAAGCAC